>NC_137816.1:33897392-34247392 GCF_963921795.1 Nannobrachium achirus | reverse complement strand
TACAAGGCTAATTTTCACAAAGGATTGAATTTGAGGGAGTGAGAGAGAGACAGACAGACAGACAGACAGACAGTCACACAGACAGACAGACAGACAGACAGACAGACAGACGAGGAGGAGAAAGCACATCAGTGACTCATAGTGCCCTCTTCTGCTCATAAGCTGTATGAAGAGCAGGACTCTTCTCCATCTGTCCAGTATGTTGCTATAGTAGGACTGGGCAATTAATTACAGGTTTTTATGATAGCTTTCTTTTTACATTTCCTATCGAATAAATTGATCCCGATTAACCACTACAGTACTTGGTTGTACAATGGTGGCATGCAAAATTAAATTAAATGGGCAATCTACAAGCTCACATTGCCTTGCATATAAAAATACAGTATATATAATATATATATATATTTTGATAATTAATTAATCATAATCAAGGATTTTACTTATATATAGGATCTTATACAACTATATATCTCCATCCATGTAACCATTAACGGGATGCAGTATAATTAGACCATATAATGAGGCATTGAGCGATAGTGTTGATGATGAAGAAAGATGCAGACAAACTAATAAGCTTAAGATGTTGTGTTGAACTTGTATACTTGTGAGGGGCAAATGGTTTTGTGGTTAAAAAAGGATTTAAGCTTAAAATTAGTAAAAAGTTTCAGGGGTGGGGACTTGCCTTGGGGTTAGGATTAGTTATTTTGTAGTTTAGTTAGGTTTATGGCTGATATTAGAGTTATGCCGAAAATAGCAGACCTAGAAGCTCACAACACATTACATTGTGTCAAGTTGTGAGCTTGTAGATCTGCTATTGTTGGTGTGCAGCAGCACCATGCAACTGAGTAAACCTCAGGCTTTAGGGTTGGGGTTGAAATGACAAGAGAAAAAGGAAAATGATAAAAAATGGCATTTATAAAATTGCCGTCCAAAGATTTTTGTATCCTCACAAGTACACAGTAGCAATACAAACGCGTGTGTGTGTGTGTGTGTGTGTGTGTGTGTGTGTGTGTGTGTGTGTGTGTGTGTGTGTGTGTGTGTGTGTGTGTGTGTGTGTGTGTGTGTGTGTGTGTGTGTGTGTGTGTGTGCGCGCGTGTGTAAACACGTACTGGACCTCACATGGCTCTTGGATCTGAACACTGTTTCATAAAAACATGGACAGATGTCAAGACATTGAAACTAAGTGGAATGGATTCATTAGAGGCATATTAGTCAAATAGTCATATTATTGTGAGTGGCTATGTATTCTAGTAATCTAAAAGAAGCATAATCTTTTTCATTTTGACATGCACATTTAGAATGTACAGTATATTTATATAAAAGGTATATCAGATACTAATATTATTCAGTTGATATACTGTATAGATATTCCATAGATTGCATCCATTATATTCTTTATCCCAATCAGTGTGATAAAGAAAAGTCGTGTAGAGCATTGTGCCAATTCATTTCTGAAAGAAAAAGAAAAGCCTCACATACATCAAGAATGTTAATAATATTGGATAGTTAATAAAATGTGGTTTTGTTTGTTGTGAAACCTCAACCATTTCAATTCATAAGTTATTATTGGTGTGCATGCTGAGTGTGTGTGCAGTGCAATGTGCACGTGTGCGTTCCTCATCCCTGTTAACGCGACGTGTACACACAACAAACATGACCGGGCCACTGGACATCTCCGGGACGGTGGAAATGATGACCCATTTTTAAACCCATATTTGATTGCCTGGTTTTATTAAAATTGGATCCGAAGAGACCCGTTTTCCCATTTGAATTTAATGAAGGCTGCGTGGCTGACAGCAGCCTTTTGATTTATACACTGTTATTAAATCCGACATGAGAGCCAGCCAGGTAAGCAGGGGAACTGGGATGGAGACAGAGAGAGAGAGAGAGAGCGCGACAGAGAGACAGACAGACAGAGAGCTAGGTAGAGAGACAGACCAAGGATGCACACTCTCCACGAATCACACCAGATTCTGTGAACCCACCCCTGCTCCGACCCACCTCGCACCCCAGCTGATCCACACAGGAGCAGGGGAACAGCCAAGGACACCTGCTGTGTGGCACTCCTCTCTCTCTCTCTCTCTCTCTCTCTCTCTCTCTCTCTCTCTCTCTCTCTCTCTCTCTCCCTCTCTCTCCCTCTCTCTCTCACACACCTCCCTCCATCTCCTCTGATACCTCTTCCATTATTCATATTAAAATACAGACTGATGTACAGATGAATAATAAATGCAGTCAACACAAAACAAAAGCTGGCAGACCGCTGCTGTCAAGGTGGTCACTTGATAGAGATGAGAATCTATTTGATCTATGCATACCGTCTCAATAATGTATATTTTGGCCACACGCTCAAATCAGAATTTTCCACGATTCCAGATTAAATGTTATTGATATTTCCTTTGCGGTGTTAAAAAACCGAATTCCCCTTTTTTGAAATTTATTTTTAAGGAAGAGAGAGAGAGAAAGGGTATTTTATATAAATTCTGTGTATTCAGTAAATCGAGTTTCCGGCATCGTCTCTTAGGAGAGAAAAGAGAGAGAGAGCGAGAGAAGAGAGAGAGAGAGAGAGAGAAAAGAAAAAGCATAGCTGAGCGAAATATCATGTTTTGTGAAAGAAATGTGACGCCTTTAAGAGCCCCCCAGTGTTTCCTCTCTGAAATTTCAAGGCAAAGCAGCTGTCTAAAATTCATCATCAGCACAGATGGGAGAACCTCACATGATAAAAACCCTCCGTGTCAATTTATCCATGTGTAACTCTGAGAGGGTACAAACCTAACCAGATGGACCCTTAACGGTTCCATTTTGTTACGTTTGCACCCTTGCCGAGTTAAATTTAACACAACGGCGGCACCGGCAGAACCTCGCCGCTACACAGGACATCTGTCATTAACCTTGCAGGGTTCAGAGGTGCAGCCTGTGGGGGCATCATGAATTACCACACTATTACAATCCTGAGAGGACACGTTACCCGGAGAGTGTACAAACGGAACCCAACGGAGGGTTCCAATTCGTACACTCTCTGGGTTTCCGAGCCGGTAAGATTGCCGCTGAGGATTATGGGACGATATGAAAATGTCATATCATGATTATTGTGACCGAAGAAATTGCGATTTACAATATCATCGCGATAATCAAAATATCCCCAACATCCATTATCCTGGGGCAGAACATTTGCCAAAAAATAGCAGAGCTACAAGCTCACAACGCGTCGCCAAAAGAGATTTGGTAGAGAGTGGGGAAAAAAGACTGTATCAAGTACCTTATTTCAGGACTTTTACCAATAACAGAGGGTTTACTTTAAATGGTACCGGGGTATGCAGCTCGGAAAATAAAAAGGTGAATTAATCCAGTGCATGACGGAGGATAATTTCACGTTAAATTTAAATCTCCACGATATGATTATCGTGAGCGTTTTTTTTTTTTTTTTTTTTTTATCACCATAAACGAAAATAACGATTATCGTCCCATCCCTAGATACCACTACAGGTAAGTAGGGGGAGAGAGAGAGAGAGAGTGTGTGTGTGTGTGTGTGTGTGTGTGTGTGTGTGTGTGTGTGTGTGTGTGTGTGTGTGTGTGTGTGTGTGTGTGTGTGCGTGCGTGTGCGTGTGTGTGTGTGTGCGCGCTTGTTGGGGCCCCTTGATGACCATCCATGCTGACTGTCAAGCGTCTCCTAGGGGTCAGTGACCAGAGCGCGGGGGCAGACACAGGGCAGACAGTGTCCAGACATACAGCCCAAATGGGGGATGGGAGGAGGAATGATGTTACACTACACTGAATTATATACAAACAACATGAGAGATATGACACTAATCATGCGTTCTAACATTCTGTAAAAACCCCAATAACACCAGTATGTGTTATCTATAAACACATCATTATTTCAGTATTCTAGCATTTCACACAGCATGACAAAAGAAAAAAACAGCCCTGATGTTTCCTTAACGATTAACAGTGTGTTGATTTGTCGCAAAGGTGTTTCACAATTAATATGGGTTCAGCGCCTTGAACGTCTACCCCGATATCTAATATTCAAGGAAAACGAGTGAAAATTGCATTTCTTCTCTTTTTTTAAGGTTTTGCTCAACAGAGCACTGCTGTCATGCCTGCTTTTTTCCAGGGTGTCAGACAAAAAAAAGGGGGGGGGGGGGGAGAAAAGATGGAGGGAGGGACCCTGCAGAAATGGGGGAGGAGAGGAGAGGAGAGGAGAGGAGAGGAGAGGAGAGGAGAGGAGAGAGATGGAGGGGCTGCTGACATGCACTTGTCTCCAATCTCTTCGAATACATTGCACAATTCATCTGCTTTGTCTCTACTGCCACGGCTGAGGACAATCAGACCAGACGCCCATTACATTCTTCATATTGTCCCCCCCCCCCCCTTCCCTTCCCCTCCCCGTCCCATCCCCCCACCCCCTTGCACCCCACACCTTATTTTTTCAATTTTTTTCTTCTTCATGTGACATGCTGACTGAAGGGAGGAGCGCGAGGCAATTCACAAGCCTTCCCCAAATGGGGAAATGTCAGGACGGGATCCCACATCAAAACCCCGTTGTCATGGAGATTCAGTACGGTCCAGAAAAGACACACGCGCAGCGCACATATAGTATATATATACATATACTGTATATATACACACACACACACACACACACACACACACACACACACACACACACACACACACACACACACACACACACACACACACACACACACACACACACACACACACACACACACACAGGCTTTCATGCAAACACTGCAGGCTGATATATACTTGGTTGCGCGTCGGTGTCGCACGCTAGAATAGGGACGATCTACAACAACGTAGACATCAGGAATCATAAACAGGCCTAAGTTAAAGAATACAGTAAAGAAATTCGCATTTTCTGTACCGATATGTTTGATGAAGATAGTTGCCTTTCAGTTGCCAAAAGGTAAATGGATATATAGGTAAGTTTGGTTCCGCGCGTGATGTGCGTGTGTCTGAATGTCAAGAGATATGTTGACTTGCCAATGCATTTCTTCATCTCCACCTGTATTACATTTTTATAATGAAAGGTGAGGATTTATTCCTGAAAGGCACTCAAATACAGTGAAGAAAGAATAAGAAATATACAATAACTTCATACAAATAAGGCCTTTTCAAAGACATTGTAAGATTTTTTTTTAAATAATGGGATGAATCCCATTGAGTTCACATATAATTTCAATGCAAAGTATGGCTTTCGTGGCACAACCGACAGCAGAGAAGCCATTTCTGATCTGTCTACCATGGACTGAGCATACGCTTCTGTAACAGGGAGGTTCTATAGATCAGTGGTTCCCAAACATTTTCAGCTTGAGACCCAAAAGATACATTTGATGTCATCCCAGGACCCAAAATACAATATAAATCAACCA
The DNA here is from genome assembly GCF_963921795.1 of Nannobrachium achirus. Taxonomy (NCBI): domain Eukaryota; kingdom Metazoa; phylum Chordata; class Actinopteri; order Myctophiformes; family Myctophidae; genus Nannobrachium; species Nannobrachium achirus. The sequence continues at coordinate 34,241,996 of NC_137816.1, read as the reverse complement.
CGTTAAGTCCCAATAGACTTAACGTGCTTGTAGATTTTCACAATTTTGACATTTATTATTATTATTATTATTTTAAACATTTTAGCATTTATTTTTCCTTTTTTGATAGGAAAGTAAAAATAAATAAATGCAGATCTTTATTCGTGACCCATAGAAATTGGTCCACGACCCAAGATTGGGAAACACTGCTGCTATAGAGAGTCCATGTGACCTAATCTGCCCATCCACTGAAGCCATTCCTCTGCCAGTATATACTGTAGTGCTGTAAGAGACACTATGATGCCAGAACGCTTGGCATTTCAATGATCTCTTCTCACCCAAACAAAAAGAAAAGAAAAGAAAGAAAGAGGCTCGGGTGAAAGAAGATGAAAAAGAAAAAAGCCTGCTCCTTCACCCCGCGCGTTTCGCTGGCTGCCAGCACTTGGCTCCAGCTTTTGAGCTGAGGTGGAGGACCAAGATCTGCCCTGGTGCAAGAAAGAGGAGCCTCCATCCCAAGCGCACCGTAATATCCATATATTCACACGGCAGCACAGAGGCCTCACCGGGGTCACTTTACTGGGGTTACTCCGCGCTATCCTACATAAAAAGGAGGAGATGGAGGGATATTAATGGTACGTGTGGCATAGTTACTGTTGTAAAACCCTTGCTTTGCCCTCCCCTTTTCTTTTGTTTGGCCAGAGGAGCTGAAGGCTTAGGGATAAAGGTACCGCTCAAATCATGAGACGGGGGATAAAGCCGGGGAGAGATAGCCAGCTCCGACCCAACGACACAGCACTGGATAATTAAAACACCCAGAGCCCCACAACTGCCCTCATCCATCTCGCCCCTCTTTTTCTACCGCTTCCTCACTCACTCACTCCTCCTCCACCACCCCACCCCCTGCACGCGCACGCACACACACGCACACGCACACGCGCACGCACACACACACACACACACACACACACACACACACACACACACACACACACACACACACACACACACACGCACGCATTACATTTTCAGATTACAAAACACACACGACGACACACACGCATACTGAGGCTCATGTTGAATTTCTGCCAGGGAGATCTGCGGATCACTGGTCCTCTGGGTAAAATCTACAGAGGCGGAAGGAAGCACACATAGCTCCCACTGGCTCGGAGCGATCCATTTATTTTTCATTTGTGTGTTTTTAAGGATCATGAATGATCCTTGTTTTTATCTGATTACCCCCAGACAGTCTGCCTCCGTTTGCCTCATAGAAACACACACACCACCACACCAACCACCATACAGTCCTTTAACAGATGTCCTGCTACCCTTTAACCACAGAAAGCCTCTAGTCTAGAGTCTAGACTTGGACCCCAGTTGGCTCGGTACTTGGACCACTTTTTCCCCCACTTCAAATCAAATCTCTTCGCCAAAAATATCCCATCAACAAGCCCACAACTTGAGACGTTGCAAGCTTGTAGATGGGTTATATTTGGCTAGTGTTCCCCACAGAATATGGATTTTGGTGTCGAAGTTGTTAAGATTCATCCTCATATTACCACTAGTTCACAAAGTGCAGATATGACACGAATAAACATTCATCCAGGTCTGATAAATGCTACTGGCTGTGTGGCTGATGTGATCCTGTCATTGGACCTTGCACGGTGTATTGGCATTAATATAATCCACCCCAGTATAAAAGCTGAAGTATTAGGCTTCCTGTATTTGTATATATTTATTTCCTCCAGACTGGACAAACATCAATTAAAGATGAACTAAGAGTAAAACGCGGAAAAACCTCTGAGACAAGAATGCCACAGCTAAGATGAGAGTCCTCCACAGTCAAATAAATAAATAAACACACACACAAAAGACAGTCATGCTTATATATCATATACTATACTGTAACAACCAGGAGTAGTACAGTGTGTGTGTGCACGTGTGTGCATCAGGTGATCAGAATATTCCAACATGATTTGCAGCTGCTAGCTATGCTCCAGGGCAGGCCACACTGCCCTCTATTGACGGCTCCAGAACAATGCTGGTAGAAACAAAACTGAACAACAGCTTGTGTGCTAGGATATAAAATTCCATGCACAAATAATAATACCAGTTTATGGCCACAAACCTGCTTACATAATCATATTGAGCCCTCTTTTTAAACTTTTAAGCCCCGACACCAAAAAAATATATATTCCCAACACATAATATTTCCTTATGATTTATTATAACTTAATATTTTTCCTGCGGTTTTATATTTGATGAAGTGTGACCACATGGGCGGCGAACGTAAAATGGAGTCGGCTCCATATGTCATTTGTGTGGTCATTGGCCTCACGTCGGGGGAGGGGGGGGGCCGTCCTACAAACAGCCTGTGAGTGAGGATGTGTGAATGCGGGGTGTTGTGACTGGGGGGCTAGCGGCTCAAAGGGGACCCCCACACGTAGCACAGACTGAAGTCATTACAACCAGCCCTTTGATTTCCATCGGAGAAAACCTCAGGTTAAAGACCAATGTGCTGCTATGTTGTGTGGGGTACACTTTTCCCTCCACTGTGGGTGTAGCATGTGGTGCAACCGCAAAGAATCCTGAGTGTATATTACACTCCAAAAGTGTACAAATGTACAGTAAACATTACATTTGTACATTTCATTGCTGTCAGAACTGTTACTTTTTCGGGACATTTATCAATATTTATAAAACTAACAGACAGAATTAACCACTTTCACTTAAAAAACAAACAAATGCTAAATCAGCAAAAATAGCAGATCTACAATCTACAAGCTCACAACTCTTGTATGCCAAAGTACAGGAAGAATTGAAGAAAAAGACACACAAATTCAAGTATGGAGATACATGGTTCCTGTCCAACTGCAGAGATGTGTTACATTTGCACACACACACCCAGAGCTATAAAGGACTAAATGAACACGGAGGATTTTACTGTGCATGTGGTATGGCTCTCTGCACCAGTGGTATGGCTCTCTGCACCAGGAGCGATCCTAAAAGATGGGACACAAAGCGCTAGCTCAGATGAATTGTGAATGTTCTTCACGTGATTTATTAGAGGACTTCAGAGGTCTGCAGGATGCCCTTCACACCCCATTCACCCTCTAATAGACCTCTGCGAGAACCCACACTGGTACAGCTTTAACCACAGCCATTTATATGGCACTAAAAAGCTTTCTAAAAAAGCTTTTCTTGGTATTTCAAGATGTTCTATGTGTATAAGGTGTACTGTACAGTAACTCTGAGCACGGGCGCCCGAGTGCATATACTCTTAGTGTGTGTGTGTGTGTGTGTGTGTGTGTGTGTGTGTGTGTGTGTGTGTGTGTGTGTGTGTGTGTGTGTGTGTTAGGGCAATTATTCAACCTCAAAGTATTCGAATAGTCGAATATTCGACAGGACTGGCCAAACTGTCAAATATTAAGCAAGAGGCGAACATTGTGAAAATAGCCGATCTACATGCTCACAACACCTCACGTTGCGAGGCGTTGTGAGAATGTAGATCTGCTATTTTCACAATATTTATCTGCGGAACCGAGTCACATTAAATGTAATACCTACAATTCCAAGAGCTTGTCAGGGTGGGGGTCCCCAGTTCAAATATGTTTATTTTGGGGGTCACGGTCTAAAAAGGTTTGAGAAGCCCTGGTATAGAGCATTAACAAATTCATCCACCAGGGGCATTGACAACTCATTCTTATGACTTCCTATCTAGCCAAGCTTTATAAACTATTTATTTTTAAAAGAGAAAACAATAAAAAAATATATTATAATAAGCGAATATTCGACTTCGGTGAACAACGTCGAATAGTGACTTTGATATTCAAATATTCGAATATTTGGTGAATGCCCTAGTGTGTGTGTGTGTGTGTGTGTGTGTGCATGCGAGAGAGAGAGAGAGAGAGAGAGAGAGAGAGAGAGAGAGAGAGAGAGAGAGAGAGAGAGAGAGAGAGAGAGAGAGAGAGAGAGGGAGAGTGTGAGGAGCAAATGACTGAGGTGTGTGTGTCTGCATCATTAGGGTCTGGCTGGGTGTCAAGGGGTCAAGGTCAAGGGGCGTGAGAAAAGATCACCTGCTGTTGACTGATTCGCCTGGTCAGTTGCAAGGTCTGTCTGTCTCGCTGTGTGTGTGTGTGTGTGTGTGTGTGTGTGTGTGTGTGTGTGTGTGTGTGTGTGTGTGTGTGTGTGTGTGTGCGCGTGCGTGCGTGCGTGCGTGCGTGCGTGAGTGAGTGAGTGCGTGCGTGAGTGCGTGTGTGCGCGCGTGCACACGCATATGTGTCCATTATTGTGTGTTGTTAATACATGACCCATCATATAGACTCACACATGTCTAAACAGATCACTCATAACACATTGTCGCTGATGTTGGGTAGGATATTATTTTCTTTTTTTAAAGAATACTCGCTGAGTATCAAATAACAAAACTCATAAAGCTTTCTGATCTTTTTCTTTGTTCTTATAGCTTTGGCACATTTTGAATGTTATAGCGAAAATGTGTCTGTGGATTTTATTATTTTTGAACCAATGAAGAGTATTAACTGAATAACTAATACCATCCACTGGAATACAGCTTCCTTTTCTCCATTTCCTGAAAAGCTATGTTTTTTGGAAACAACTGTTTTTTTTTGTTTGTTTTTTTGTTTACAACCGACAGTGACAATATTAAATACCAAATCATATTCTCAGGAAATTGCCACATCCCTACATGCAGTGCAATATCCTTGTCTCTAAACAGTGAACACCCTGTGTTGGGCACATACAAGTCCAACACCAGTGACACCAGTATTAAAAAGTCCTTAAATTGTCTATTTGAAATGTGCAGATACCCTCTATACAATTAAACTTTATGTTGGTTTGCTTACTGTTGAGTGAGAAAACAAAGTTGCACATTAAGTTAATCATCTGGGGACCCCCCACATTTTTTGGGGACCCCCCTCTGGGTCCCACAGGTTGAGAACCACTGCATTAGGCCACAGACCACCACGTGATACCATTTGCATCTCTGGGATGCCCAATCTACACTATAAAATCCTCAGTGTTCATGTCACTCTGAGAGTGTACAAACGGAAGAGTTACAGACAACGCAGGGGTCCATTTGATTTCAAACTAGAAATCATTCAACTGGCGAGCGCCTCAAGGACCCCAGGGGGTCCCCGTACCCCATGTTAAGAACCAGTGCTCTGTTCTCAACACTTTCATTCTAAACCAGGTGTCACGATCCCCCTTCATAGGGAATAAGCATCGATGAAGAACAGACAAGCTCAATATGTCAGCATCTCCTCGCATACAAAAGCATCTATTGTCAAAGTGTAGATTTTTCATTGTGGAATTTCACATATCATATTGAAAAAGGGAGCCGTCAGAACAAAACAAGCTCGTATTTATTTTTCTTTCAAAGCCTGGAAGCTGCTTTTAAGATAACTACAGTATGTATACACTATACAGTCAGTGACAATACTCACGGCTCTCTTAAAAATAATATATACTGTACATATTTTCCAGCATACAATTCATCTCTTATTTTTCAAAAATATAAGGTGATCCGAGGCATAATTTGGAATGTTGAGCTTGTTCCATAAAACATCAAAAACACACACCCACAGACACACACATATAGATACAGTACACAGTCACTATATATATACACTGTATACAATATACTGTGTACAATGTGATATATACAGTAAACTGCAAAATCCTCTGTGTTAATAATATTATTGTTATCAATTGTATCCATCCATCTCAAAGTTAACACTCAGGAGTCTACAGCGTACTGTATATCGTCGTTGTCGGGTGGAAACCTTGTATGTCCAAAACCGTTTGTTTTTATCATTAAATAAAATGAACTAAACGAGTGAAAACAGCCGATCTACCAGCACACGCCGCCTCGCACCACGAGGCGTTGTGTGCTTGTAGATCGGCTGTTTTCACTACTTTTGTGCGACGGCCTTGTCTGATGAAGCAGGGCTTTACTTTGCGAAAAAACGTACACATTTGAAACTTGGAGATACGAGATTTCTGCCCGACAGTGACGAATGACGATATAGCACATATACTGTGTAGCAGGCTCTGGCAGCATGGCTAGCAATCAGGGACATGGTGAACCTACAGGCTTTAGCCACCAGAACATCCAGCTTAGGCAGATAAGTTGTCCAGGATGGATAAGCTTCACTGACTGAAGTATTCTATTACAGCACCAATTGGGCCACAGTTAACAATACCACAGTGCTGCACAGGGACAGTCAAATCATTTGGATTTTTATCTCCCAGACATACCAGTGCAATGGACATACTTGCATATACATCATGACAATTGGCCATATTCACACAGCGGCCATTTTCCCCTCGCACCATGAGGAATACGTACAGTATGTATGATATTCATTGGTTCATTCATTGGTAGTCGACAGTGAAACAGGGAAACGGGGAGACAGAGTCATGGAGTGACATTCATCAAACGTCCGCCAGACGCGGGAATTGAACTCAGGACTATCTGTCGGGCATCATTGGGGGTACGCACCTTAACCGCCATCAACCTGTATGAATGAGGCATCAACTATAAAAGGATTATTTCGTATTTCACCTCATTCATACAGGCTGATTATTTTATCTGCATCCCATCATCGCACAATATTTAGATTATGCACGTTCTGTGTGGATTTATTGTACATACAGTACATTAATGCCAATTACGGTAATTGCACAAAACCAAATGCTCCCAGGATGTAAGGACCTCGTGTGTCCACAACCAGTGGTCTCTCGTTGACCCGGTGTGGCCCAGTTTAGTCTGGGTCTATCTACTGTAGCTCCACCTCGCTACGCGTCAGGGCGGGTCCTCCTGAACAGGCCTGGCTGCATGGCTCCTCTTCAGTGCGGCCCTCACTACAGCCTCCATCACAGCAGACACCCTGAAAACTGGGCCCTCTAATAGGGACAAATTGGCAATGTCTGTGCAGGCTGCTGGTGCTGTGTGCTAGGAGCTGTGAATTGATAGTGATGCCTAATGATCCCCCTGGGTAGATCAATACCAATAATCCTCTTTCCTGCCTATCCTCCTCATTGGCTATAGAGAACCTGGAAGAAGCCGGAGAAAACTGCAGCACTGAGTGACAGGGCCAGGGGTCCAAGGCAAGGACCCAGTCCCTCGCACATGGACGTACGGGCACAGTAAAATCGTCAACGTTAATTTAACTCAGAGGGAGTACAAAATGGAACCAAATGGACCCTTTATGGGTCCATTTGGTTCCCACACTCGAATGGAGTGTGGACATCATATATCCCTGTTTGGATTGTACAGTCAGTATGTGGTGGCTACTAAGAAATGTAAGCTTTGAAGTACAGTAACACACCATCGGAGAGGCTAGCACACAGAAATGCACACAGGCACATACTGTAAACACATGCCAAACAATCCATCTATCCATCCATCCATCCTCACACATAAACACTATCCTATACTGTACCTTGCAAAATGTGAGAATTAAATCAAAGTTAGACTGTCCTCGTGCTCTGGGTGATCAATATTTATTTTTCCTTCATGCATTTATTATTGTGTTCAATTTAGCTGGCCAGTGGGGTCCACTCTATATTAATTTTTTTTTGGCCTGTGTTGCCACAGGCTCCAAAATCTTAAATTGAGATGTAAGTCTGTAACAAAGCAAGCCCTCTCAGTAATGAAATTACATCTAGGTCCACCGCAACACTACAAGAATTATATTATGCCACATTATTCATTTTCTTCTGTAATATTGGAAAAGCATTTGTTTAATATACCACATGCTCAATATTTTTGCTGGGTCTGCTGTTTAACAACATAATACTCTATCCTTCATTAGAAAAATTACATATCTCCATGCATCACAGAAAAATACGAGTGACAATATTCGCTAGTTTCTCAATGTGCAAATGTGCAAAATGCAATTTCATCTCAATAATTCGATTTGCACTCAAATCTGTATAATTACACTATAAAAGAATGTGTATTTATATAAAATGTTATAGTTTCTTTCTATATATATATATATATATATATATATATATATATAGTATACACACACACACACACACACACACACACACACACACACACACACACAGTATACTGTGTACCAGAGGGAGTGGCTTGCAGTGTAGTCAGGATATATTCAGCAGTGCAAGGGTGAGATGAAGCATGCAGTCCCAATGGACCTCCATTGGGACGCACATACACGTGTGTGTGTGTGTGTGTGTGTGTGTGTGTGTGTGTGTGTGTGTGTGTGTGTGTGTGCGCGCGCGCACGCGCACGCGTGAGCACTGTACATTTGTGAATGCGAATATGAGTGTGAGTGTGTGTGTGCGCGTGTGTGTGTGTGCGTGCGCTCTGCAGTCATAAAGGCTCACATCACCCTCGTGCACCCCATGGTGGTGCAGCTGATTGCTCCCACCCCAACGCATCCATACACTTTATCCCAGCTGTCACAGTGAATACTCATTACCCCCTGCACCATCCCCTGCACCAGCCAGCTGACTCCACACGGACACACCCGCCTGGACACTGCTCCAGGGCCACACACACACACACACACACACACACAATAAAAATGCATTTTCAAATCGCCTCCTCCATTCTCGTCCATGTTAATTCAACCTGCAGTGAAATGGTATAATAATAGGATAGTAATAATAATATATGTTTTTAATACAATGATGTGCTTAACCACTTAAACCCCAGCATCCATATTCTGGGTGGAACATGAATGTGAAGAGATTATTATAGAGGGGTTACATGCAGATTTACGTAGTAATAATGTAACTTTTTTCATTTCATATATATTTTTCCTCACGTAATTTAGGCTTTTGATTATTTTATGAGACAAAAATGGAGAACTGTACAAGTATAGTCAATACAACTGAAATGTAGAACAGTACAAGTATGGTTAAACAACCTGTCTAAAAGGACCATCTCAAATAAGACCTTTTAGGGTATTTTTTACGTTGAAAGCCCTAAAAGCTAAATGTGTAGCATGTATCATTTTACAGTATGCGGCACTCTCTATAATCAATACATCTGCCAATCCGCCATGATTTCTTCCTCCGTTATTGATTTCAGTGTCGATCGGAGTCAAAGTCTACTTCTCTGGGAAGAACCAAATCGTGGACAACCACAGGGCAAGCAAAAGTGAACCTCTGTCAACTCTATTGAATCAATAAGTAAGGACTAAGGAGAGATTGTGCAGCAATATGAATAAAGACCATGCATTGTATAGAGGTAAACAACATGTATCCATCTCCTCAACCACTCAGACCCTCTAAAACAGACCTGAGATGACACTGTACTTGGTGCGCTCCTTTTCCCCTCTTCACCATATCTCCTCTATAAAATAGTAGATCTACAAGCTCACAGCTGGGAGCGTGCATGCTGTGAAGCTATAGGGTTAATGCGATTAACAAGCCTCCAAACTGCCCTAGCCTCCTAGTCTTCCATCTCACTTTTTTCCAGGTGACTGAGAGGTGTGCGTGAATGTGTGTGTGTGTGTGTGTGTGTGTGTGTGTGTGTGTGTGTGTGTGTGTGTGTGTGTGTGTGTGTGTGTGTGTGTGTGTGTGTGCGCGCACGCGTGCATGTGTGCGTGCGTAGGTGTTTCTCCATAGAGACTCAGGCGCCATGTCTTAGATCCTTTCAGCTCCATAAAAACACCACTTTAGCCAGTGCATCAATCAATGATATACTACATTTGCTTGTTGCCACACACAGTAATTTTCAGGGCTCCATGTTGGGGGACCGTGCCGATTTGAAGAGCGAGTGTATCTCTGAACACGGCCGTACCATATATGAGCTGTATAGCGTAAGTATCCCATCTCTCCGAGAAAACGGAGAGATGGGTGTGATCGGACTGGGATGTAACGTAGGGGAATTGAGTGTATTGAGGAGAAAGGGCAGAGTAAAGTAAGGGACAATGCTCTGCATGCCTCTCTAACCCTGCTCTCTGAGCAGGGAGAACATTACAGCAAATTCCATTTCTTTCTGATGGTTTTAGCATACTGTAGCTTCAAATAGAAACCATGTCAAACACATGTTTTCTGCCAATGGTTTTCCGCTGAAGGGGTCACAAAGACAAAGAATATATATATATATATATATATATATATATATATATATATATATATATATATATATATTTCTTTCTTTTTTTTTCTTTTTCTTTTTTAACGCAAGATCCACTTTATACTTCACATCCATAGTTTGGGCATGTCATTAAGTCAATTTAAACATTTTCTAAATATTCACAAGATTTTCATGATGTGACGTGAGCTTGTGTAGTAGATCGGTTATTTTCTGTAGCCGATGTAGGACGAAGTAGCCTATATAATGTAATAGTGATTTATTATATGTAATGGTAAATCAAGTAAATCAAACTCACATATTGCTTATGGATAATGATCTATTTCTGGTTGTTATATTCTCCTTGATTTTAATCTTTAGTGAGCGTGGAAAGAAAATCACCACCAATGCAACAGGAGGGGTGAAGGAGACTTACTTACAATACAAAGACCTCTGCACCACAGAATGACATACAGTATGTGTGCTGCATAAATTGCCATGTGACTGGTAGATGCAGCTGAGCGTCCAGGAATCACTTCCATGAACCATGAGTCGCTGGCAGTCAACTATGTATTCAATAGAAAGACCAACTATGGACCGTTAAAATGTGAAAACAAAATTACATATTTGGTCTTTCAAAACGTAAGTGCAGTCAGGCAATTCGGCAATTTTTTTTTTACGAAATGGATGTTCCTGAAAGGCACACAAACGACCCAAGTTCACGGGAGAGAAGTGTGTCGATCTTCAGTTGTTCCTCCCACGAGAGCGGAGTAAGGCTGCAACTATCCACTACCTTCTTAGCAATTATCCTGTCCATTACTATTTTTGATTGATCAAAAAATTTAGAAGCATGTTTTTATTTGGATTTTTTATGTATATATCAACAAATCGATTATGTTTGGTCGGAATGGTCGCACAACAGTATAGCGCAAAAACTGTGAAAATAGGAGATCTACAAGCTCGTGACATGTCGCACAGCGACACGTTGTCAATCTAAGCATGTAGATTCAACTTTCTTTTCTTTTGCATTTTTCTAAACTAATCGATTGATTAGTCGATAATATTACGTTAATTAATTTAATTATTGATTATTTGTCTAATTAATTGAATGCATTAGTTTGATTAACTGTTGCATCCAGTAGAGCAGAGTGCAACGCTTTAAGCGGCAGCATTTAATTCATTACATCATTATGTCATCTCATACTAATCTGCACAGTGGCCTCCACTGCTTTGACATGCAAATGTCTTAGAAAAACGTCCGGGGAGGGAGGAGGGCAAGGGGGAGGAGGGAAACGGGGGCAAAACAGTAATCATGGTGTCTTGTCAACGGGGCGAATATATGCCCCGAAGCTCTGCTACCATCTTTCCTGTGTTTTTCTTTTGTTGTTGTCGTCCTTGTTGTGTTTGCCATATTGTGGTTTTATTTTCATTTTTTCGATCCGTTTTGCCCTCCTCTGGTTCCCCCTCTTCTTTCTGTATCTTTTCTCCAGCAAACAAGCCAAAACACACCACGGCAAGAATCACAACCAAAAACCCCAGCAATCTGTTGAGGATCAGGGCTCCCCGTAGAGAACGTATAAACAGTGAAGCATGTGGCACACTCGCAGGGCCAGCACACACACACACACACGCGCACGCACACGCTCATCTGCATATTCACAAAAAGGCCCTCTGCCTGCCGGGCAGCTGCTCTCATCAGCAGCACGCGCCGGCTGGGCTAAACGAAAAGGCAGGCGGGCAGGCGGCAAGGCAACGTGTGCCGGGACCACACACAATCACAACAAAACGCAAGGAGGGGAGAAAAAAAAGAGAAAAAGAAAACATACACACACAAAAAAAGAAAATCAATTTTAAACGTACAGTATACTAATGTGCAACGGCAGAGTAAACAGAGAAATCAGGAAAAAAGAGGAGAGGAGGAGAGGAAAAAAAACGAGTTAGTGAGATCTGGTGATGCGAGCGCTGGCCGCGCGCTCATCTAATTTCCACCCCTCCCTCCTCCCTCTCCTCCTCTCTCGTCTCTCTCTCCTCTCATCATCAGGCACCTGGTGACGAGCGGCCCGTGATAATCCACAGCCTCTAACCAATCAATCAGCAGCATCGTAATCAGCGGCGTAGAGAGAGCGCGAGAGGGAGAGAGAAAAAATAGAAAAGCCCACAACTTACCCTGGGTCGCTTCCAGTCTGCACAAGTAGAAGTCTGCTCAGAGGAGCTTGGCTGCAGCTTTTTTTTTAAGACTGGTTCACCAGAAATATGGGAAAATACTCATTCATATCTCAAGTCTTATTATTATTTTTTATACACATTTTTTAATCTGGATTGATATTTTTTCACTGCATCATAACATGGAACCAACATATAAAATACACCCCCTCCCTTTTAGCATTTCACTCTGACTCTCTCTCTCTACCTCTCTCTCTCTCTCTCCCTAACTCACTCTCTCTCTCCCTCTCCCTATCACACACTCCCTCGCTATATTTCCTACTCTCCTCCCTCAGTGTCTGCCTGTTGCCACAGTGTGGACATATACACTCTATACAGTGAAGATATATAATAAAAACCACACACATCTAGCAGAGAGAAGATATAAAAAAGGCTCGCCAATATGATATCCCGCCGATCTGCTGGACTCTCTGTGTGTGTGTGTGTGTGTGTGTGTGTGTGTGTGTGTGTGTGTGTGTGTGTGTGTGTGTGTGTGTGTGTGTGTGTGTGTGTGTGTGTGTGTGTTAAGGTGGGAGGGAATAAAGAAAGCAAGGGAGGGTCAAAGCTAAATGTTCTACAAAGAACAGAGGGACTGAATTGACTCTTTTTTTTTCTTTCTTTGAATCAAACACCCTTCTGCCCCCCCTCCCTCCCCCCCTCCCTGCCCCCTTCCTCCCTTCACCCCCCCCCCACATAGGCATTCCCTCCTCACCAGACTCCGGCATCCTTTGAGGGGGTTAGCATGTCTCTGGGAGGAAGAGGTAGGGGTAACGCCGCCTGCATGGCAGCCTTGTACATTTTGCCTCCAGGGTGAGATAGCTGAAAAGCAGCACGCTATCATCATTTTTGAGGTGCGCAGAGAGAGAGAGAGAGAGAGGGAGGAGGAGGAGAAAAAGTAAAAACAAGAAAAACACACCGGTTTTACACGGCTCCGGAAAAGATCTGATGCCAAATTTAGCATAGGATTACACAAAACCTCTACTTCTGAACCTTCTGTACAGAAAGAACCCCCCATTTCCACACCCTCCACTGTGTGATTTCCTCTTCCCCCCCTCATGAAATAACAAGGTGTAGTAACTAGAAACCCCAAACAAGCTGCAGGTAACAGACTAGACTCAGGTATGTATAGTCACATACAGTACAAGCTACAGCTAGTGTACCAGACTAGACTCAGGATCTGTAGTTACATCTAAGCTGCAGCTAGCTACTGTTACAGACTAGACTTGTATCTGTAGTCACAGCATTATAAGCTGATACTGTTACAGAATATACCTGGGTTTGTAGGGGAAAGTCCTGTTCTGGCGAAGCCCGAACTGGCGAAGTGGGGATTTGTCTCCTACCGTAGCGATCTGGCGAATCGATTGTCCACGACACTGCAAGCGGCGCGAAGGCCAGCGGACCTTGGTCCTGCTCTTCGCCCCCGAGCGCCGCAGGCGCGAGTGGCCGCGAAGAGCGGGCCAGGGCCGCGCGGCCGGCGGAGCGCCGCGCGAGTTACGAAGCCGTGGTGAATGCAATCGTTATATTTATGCCCAGGCCGTAAGGCCTGGGCAAGCGCACGATAAACGCCCTGTCCAGAAGACGTTCGCCAGATCGCTACGGTATCGGACATTTCCCCACTTCGCCAGTTCGGGCTTCGCCTAAAAGGTACGTGCCCGTTTGTAGTCACATACAAGCTACAGTTGTACAGTACACACAGACTTGGGTTTGTAGTCACATGGAAGTTGCATCTACCGTTGTTTCCTGTTGAGATTGGCACATTTCACCCAGGTTTTTTCATCCTTTGTCTGCTGACCTCACTCAGCAACGAAATAAAACAATTCACAGGAGGCAAGCAGTGATCACCCCATGATGTGCACTGCAATGTAGTTTCAAATGCACTACGCTTTTTGAGAGTGAAAAAATAAGAAGACAAGTGTGACATGTGTGATCTGGGCAGCTTGCCCCCGGAAATGTGCCGATCTCAACAGAAAACAACGGCACATACTAGACCCAGGTAGTCATACTGTAGCTGTATACAGGCTGCAGGTACCGAGGTGTTCTCCACTGAAAATACCAAAGTTGGCTCATGCATAGAGACGGCAAATGTAGCAGCCGAGTATCTCAGTGGAGATATCCCTGAAAGAGCAGACGTGACCGAGGTAGTTCTGATTGCTGTTGGTGAAAACAGACTCACGGCTGGTAACCAACATAACCAAATGGACGGTTTTTAGTGTCCCATTTGGGTGTGTGTGTGTGTGTGTGTGTGTGTGTATGGGGTGGGGGGTGTAATGAGGAGGCAGCCTGTGCTCTTGGGGGACCCCGCTGGCCTCATCCAGACAGGATAGCTTGGCGCTGGCTAAGTACTGTAACAGTGCACAGCGCGAGCCGAAAACACAACCCAAATGAAACACAACCAATGCCTCCCAAGGACTCGTGGGGCTCCATGTCTTGCTGATATTAAGGGAGTGGAGAGAGAGAGAGACAGACAGACACAGAGAGAGAGAGAGGGGGGGGGGTCTCTCCTCTGAGTCCTATCCTGCGGTCTGTGTTGTTTTATTAATCTAGTTTATTTCAGCTGCTGCAGCCTACCAGCCTCTCACCCGGGAGTCTCCTCTGCCCCCGTGACCCTCCGCCTCCACCCACCCACCCACCCCAACCCCACCCACCCCACTGCACCCCAACCCAACCCACCAACCCCCACGATCCTTGCTTCAGTGCAAATAAGCACACACAAGTGCGCACACACACACACACACACGGCTGGTAAACTTAGCTTTTATATATTTTCTTTTTTCTCTCATCTTTTCGTCCCACCTGAGTAGATTCCTCTGCATGGTTTTCCCCTGGTGAGAGGAGGTGGGCTACACCTGCAGAGCACATGTAGCTCTCCCTCAGCGGCCGAAGCACACCCACCCCCCTGGACTACTGGAGGAACACACACACACACACACACACACACACACACACACACACACACACACACACACACACACACACACACACACACACACACACACACACACACACACACACACACACACACACACACACACACACACACACACACACACACACACACACACACACACACACACACTCTCTCTTGTAATACTATATTTGTGAGGATATAAACATTTTAGGACGGCACTGACAAGTAGCCAAAACAATTGCAGATCTACAAGCTTGCTTGCTATTGTTTGGCAGGAGATGCCAGCACGCAACTACAGTATACATCAGACATAATTCCAACCCTAACACCTACATGCCTAAGTAAGCAATTTACCCCGAGTGAGAGGACATTATGCTCTGATAATGTCCTGTGTTAGGGTGTTATCGGACGAGGCGAAGCCGAGTCCGATAACACCCTAACACAGGACATTATCAGAGCATAATGTCCGACCCCGAGTGGTAAATAGCTTTTCTACCACTTTTTCCCTTATACATGAAAGAAAACACATAGTTGTAACTTGCAAGGATCTTAAGTTACAATCATTATTGCCTATAAAACTTCCGCGAGACAGCAGATAGTTCCACCAACAACATCTTCTACTCACCAACAGATGGCGCCAACTCCATACTAATCCATGCGTCTAGCTTACAGCTAAGCTAACGTCAGTTAGAAGTACCGTTCCGGCCGTAAATAGAGGCTGTTCGCTTCCAGAAAGGCATAGGTTCAGAGAAAAGGGGCTTTAAAGTTGGCGGATTGCATTGGATCCAAATAAATCGGCGACTATAGCATGCACGTTAGTGAACATAGGACCGTTGCCACGGTCATTTGTTGGTTGGGGGAAAGGTGTTCCGACTACCTCCTGAAGTCCCCGGATGTACACTGAGGCTCATTGATCTCGGACAAGTCCTCACACAACTTTGCGGCAGTAGTTCTCTCATAACCTCCGGAATTTAGCCAATCAGAATCCAGTATTTGAACACGTGACTCGAAAAAGTGGTAGAATCCTAATCTAAAACCAAATCTTTTCCTACTAAAACAAACTTCTCAAATCCGTTTTAACCATAAAACTAAAATGGAACCAGTAAAATGGTCCTCACAATATACAGTATACTGTACAGTGTATTTATCAAATTCTAATTGTGGGTATAGTAATATAAGAACACACACACACACACACACACACACACACACACACACACACACACACACCAGATGCTAACTGGTACCGCCGCAGCCTCCAAAAGAGCAAACTTCTCTAGATTCTAGAACTGAGGTTCTGAAACTCTGAAAACAACGGATGAGATACAGAGAAGGTGCAGTCAGTAGCATGTGTACTGTGCACAGTAATGCCTAATTTCTATTCTGCTGTACATCTGTGTCATGCACCGAAAACAGGCAATCTACAAGCATGTTGCACTTGGGTCACAACGTGTCGTGGGCATGTAGATCGGGTATTTCCGGCTTCAGAAGCCTCCATGTTCTCAATGAGGAGAGATGGAGGATTTACACAACATGGCAGTGCTGTGTTGTGAAGCATCAACCCCACTGAGAGCACTACTGTCACTAACAGTCTGCATCATCAGCCCAGGCAAAACACCAGCCATGCATTGTCTTTGGGGCAAAAAAGTGTGTGTGTGTGTGTGTGTGTGTGTGTGTGTGTGTGTGTGTGTGTGTGTGTGTGTGTGTGTGTGTGTGTGTGTGTGTGTGTGTGTGTGTGTGTGTGTGTGTGTGTGTGTATGTGTGTGTGTGTGTGTGTGTGTGTGTGTGTGTGTGTGTGCGCGCGCGCGCTAATGCACATGTATGCTAGAGTGTATTTACTTGTGTGCACGTGTGTGTCCGTGTGTGAGCGCCCATTTTTGTGCACCCGTGTGTACCCACGTGTGTGCGTGTGTGTGTGTACCCGTGTGTGTACCTGTGTGTGTGTGTGTGTGTGTGTGTGTGTGTGTGTGTGTGTGTGTGTGTGTGTGTGTGTGTGTGTGTGTGTGTGTGTGTGTGTGTGTGTGTCCGCCTCCACAGCATCCATATTAAACGGGTTCTGGAGGTGACTGTGCTTCCCTGGATGTCATGAATATAAGAGAAAGGATCCATCTTCCTGGAATACAATTTCACAGGTAGTGACAGTAAAACTGACTCTACCCCATCTGACTGCAGACAGAGAGAGAAAGAGAGATGGAGGGTGGAGAAGGGGATGATGCATAAACGCATAGACAGCCGACTCCATGATTTTCTGAACATTGCTAGCTTTTCGGACCGCAGGCCGTATCAAACTTATGATGTTCTAAAGTGGTTAAGATCCAATAAAGGCTAACCACTGTGATTGGTCCCATTCCATTCCAGGCATGCTGACCTTATTCAAGCTACAGTTTCCAGACGCTCACTCATCAGAGAGACGGACATTAGGCCAGTCTTGGTCTGCAGCTACGCTTAACGAGGAATTAGAATTAAAGAAATACCAAGTCACATTCATACCAGGAAATTCAATGGATTCTACTGAGCAAGAAGTATTAATTTGTGGAGAAGCTTACGACACTGTTCTTATTTGACCTCCAAATCAATGACATGGAAATGTGATGGCCTAATGTGTTTTAAAGACCCCTTGCTGAAAAGTCGTCGTTAAAATGTTCTTTTAAAAGAAGCCAAAAGTTCTCTGAGAAAAATGGAAAACTATTGCGTTTTTTCATAAGAATGTAGACAAAAGAACAAAAACTGCATTGAAATTATTCACAATTCACATATGGACTGTGAGTATGAGGTGTCTAATTAATTATGTGATAAGGAATTAACAAGCACGTCTTCATCTATAGTGATTTTCATTAAGGGTATGAGACAGATTGCAGGTGGGAATTTTCACAACTCTACCTGGTGTATCACTGAATATAATTAATATCATTAACTAATCAAGGGCATTTCTGCCTGTTTGACTAAAAAGAAGTCAATGTATTTAACGCTAAGCTAATTATCTTAATCATGCATGAGATATTCAAGTAATTAGGGCAATTACACTACAATTAAAACCGCAAGTTCAACGTGATTATAATTTCATGCATGGGGGGGAGAAGAGCTTGGGGTCAGGGGAAATGTGCTTTACATTTCCTGCAGTTTTGAAATGCCATTCGTTGTATTTCTGCATGAAAAAGCATTTTTTTTAAAAAGCTATAAGAAATCAAATTATGTGATGAGAATTGGACATGGCTAACGATAAATGACAGCTGTCTGAAAGGCCATCTCTCTTCTTCTTAAAGGATGGAGGGAGATACCTACATTGTCACAGCCAATCATTCCAGCCTTGAACATAAGGAGGGAAAACAATGTCAAGTTGGAGTTTGAAGGAACAAAGCATCCAGGAGGCAGACAAGATTACAACAAAAAGGAACATGGCACACATGTGAAACAACTGGAGCTAAACTGACAAGCAGCAGAACCCAGATGCAGAGAGGAACGCGGCTGATACGTAGTAACTGGTTCCTGCCATACGAGGGAAACACCATAGTACACCCTCTGTTCTCTTGTTCTCTACTCTCTTAACCAGATTTCATGAGAAAACACATCTTGCATGTCTAAAAGAAAGAAAACACACATTTTGCCTGTAGAAAATTGATATTTACGGAGGTCTGTGTGTAAGCTGTGTTTTTGTCAAGTGCGCACACTGTTCCACGTTTTGGCTGTCCATTCAGTTCACCTCTGAAACGTACTAGTTGTGCGGTTGATGTAATTTAGAAGAGGACAGACATAGTTCGCAACCGTGCTTTATCCCAGGACTTTGTTGCGGCGGTTGTTTGTGTAACTACACCACTTCAGCTTGATCTCATAGAGGCAGAGGATGAGATGTGAGCTGGGGTGGAGTGTGTGCGTGTGTGTGTGTGTGTGTGTGTGTGTGTGTGTGTGTGTACGTACGTACATACATGTGTTCATGTGTTTCTCTTGCTTGCCGCACGTGTCTCCGGCTGGCCGTTGGTTGCATTGGTCTCAGCGGCCATCTCCGGGACTCGCCACACGCTCCATGGACATGAGCTGATGAAAAACATGAGTGACAAGATTCATGGCTATCAGAGCAGCTGATGAAAATGGTAAGGCGAGAGAGAGAGAGGGGGGAAAAAGCAACTCCCCCCCCCCCGCTCACGCACACACACACACACACACACACACACACACACACACACACACACACACACACACACACACACACACACTTTTTATTTCTATTCAAAGAGGAGGCAGAAGATGAGAAATCCAGATATGTCAGAAGACGGAGAGAGAGGATAAAAAATAAATAAAGACACGCCAGCCCCCTCCCTCCCACTGTCCTCCACAGCCCCAGACCCCCAGTAGTACCCCACCCTTATCATGGAGCAAAACAAGAACAACAAAGCAATGCATTTCCCCCTCAGCCACCAAAACAAACCACAAGCAGGACATACAGGCAATCCAGAACATTCTACATGGAATTAAAATATGAATAATATGACTTAATTTCATTAATTGCAAAATTATTCAAAGAAAATATTTATGTTTGGAAAATGATTTGCCAAGTTATGAAATAGGATAAATAAAATAAAGGTCCTTCTCTAATTGCATTATGACAAAACAATAAAGATGGGAAAGTTTATAAAATCTTGTTGCTGAATTAAAATAATTGGTCGCTTCAAAAATGTCTACACATACTGTAATGGGCTATATTTATTTTCTCATTTGACATTTTCTTGGATTGGATGGTAGTTCTCTCTACATAACACGGCTGTGGTCAGAAGATGACAATAGGTTTTAGTGTAGGGACACGCATGGGATTGAGTGCGATCAGACGATCAGACTCTGGCAGTTTGACCAGGGTGTAAACCGTAAACCCAACAGCCTTTTCCACTTTCAGCTCTCTCACTGGGCTCACATGATTCCTACCACATGCATTTATACATTAAATACACCGCCAGACTGGAAAGTCCTTCACATTAGTTTGGATAATAAAACATTAAAATAGAAAAATATGTACAGGTATGCACACTGTACTGTTAATTTTTCAGAAAGTTAAAACAATTATTACTTTTTTTTTTTATCATATTTGTATGGAATAAAACCACAACATTTTAATAAATGTTCAATTTAGATAATTTTTGTCCACTTTTTTGACTTTTTTTTTTTACCCAAACAAATCTCAGAACAGTAAAATAATAACAATTAATTGCACTGAACACATTTTCAGCTTATTCAGATTTTTTATTCACAATTACATGTAAAATATATCTACTTATTAATCAATGAAGCGATCAGTAACAAAGTCACTGATTCGCACAAATTATTTTAAAGTTTATCAAGATATACTGTAAATGTAATGAACCCACTCCTATGGGCAAATGTGGATTGTATGAATCCTGTTAAGTTGCTGTGGATAACAGGGCTGTTTTAGAGGGGAGTGAAATAGGATAGAAATGGCATGCGTCACATCACCTGTGCCCCGCACGGCTGGCTGAATTGGTGCTTCAGCAAAGGGCGAGGGGCTCCAGGGAGAGCGGGAGGAAATGGCTGCTGTGTTTGTTTGAGAGAAGGTTAGCAGAGGGGCAGCTTGGATTCTGCTGTGTCCCAGATTTTCTGTAAACCCCTTTGTCCGTTCACTCCATTTTGGAGTGGCTTTATGGAGAGATTGCTTTTATTGTGTTCATTCAGAAAGAAAAGAACCCAAAAGAAAAAGAAAAAACACCTGCAGTACTGAGTTTGAAGACGACACTCACAAAGGCATTCAGAAATGACTTGCCAAACAGGATCAACATGCATAACAATGTCCTTTTTCGCAGCTATTCTACATGTCTGGCTGATAATGAATACCTGAGCACATGTTGCGCCATCAAAGAAAACTTTCCACAAGCATGCTGAAGCTCCCAGAACAAGATATTTCCCTACACGAGGGAGGTGCAGTAGTATAGTGAGACCACAGAGTTAGACCTCGGAGTCTAGCTAAAAAGGAAGAATAAACACCTATCCACATGGATCTAGCGGGGCAGGCCACAGGGGAAGCACGGACATCGCTCCTTTTTCCCTGAGCCTGGGAGAGAGTCACAGCTGAGGCTGGGACTTTTACCGAGCCAATCCAACACTCTGCCCAACCGCTTGGAGAGAGGCCACGGGAGGTCAACAACACCTTGCTGAAAATCCACCAGTGTCTATCCCCAGGGAAGGATAGTGAAGCGCAAAGCAGATTTAAAGAGCTAGTATTTATTTATGGTTTTGTTTTTTTGGTCATTTACAGAGCCCCCTTAAAAACATCACAATGTCTATTGAATAACCATGAATAAAAAAAAAGTAATACAGAAATTCTAATTGCTTTGTCTATGGATGATAAATAGTATTCCTAATACTATAGTATTAGTCATAATCAACAACTTTCAATGGTGTCCTAGTTATGGGCCTGACATAATGTTCCAGCATCGAGTTGTGACACCGTCACACGTAAGAGATAGGGTTGAAGTGGTCAAATAAAATAAATATACTACAAACCAATAGAAAAAGAAAACATGGCAGAATATTCCAACAGTAGGTGCCACATGTTTGCAGGGTTCCTGTGGTCAGACATGTAGCCTACTAAAAAAGAACATCTTTGTGAGAAAAGGGCTAAGGGCCTGATGTGAAGCCATCTTCAAGCTGCATTTCTTTAGACCCACTGAAGCCGAAGGAGACTAAACACACGAGAGTGGAAGAAAGAAGAGAAAGGAGAGAAAAGCTTCCAGATATTGTCATTTTTTGCATTAGCTCCTGCTAAATTGTGAAATCATTGTAAATCTAGTTTCGGGGCTCTAAGGCCGTGCAGATATAGAGAGTAGAGACAAAATGGGGAACATAAAGCTGAAGCATTACTATTCACATTATTATACACAATGTTTCCCATTCCCTTCTCTTGGATGAGCAATTTCAATGGCACTCCCTCCATGCCAGAAGCATTTGTGACCATAAATGATAACGCCGGCTTTTAGATTTTCTATACACTTCCTTGTTTTCGGGCTTTAAGAAAAGCACAAAGCCCTGCATCTATGTGTGTTAAATGAAGTGTGCAGCAGCTGTAAGAGTGTATCCGAGCGAGCGTGTGCGCGCGTGAGTGCGTGCGTGCCTGTGTGCTTGCACACGCGTGTTTGTGTGTGTGTGTGCGTGCGCGCGTGTTTGACGTATGTGTTGAGGTGACAGACTAAGTCTGGCTGATAGGGAGGGACAGAACATGGCTTTTTTTCATGATTCTATATATTTTCTCTTTGTTGGGTGACCCGACGCCATCTCATCAAGGACCCCAGGGGGACGGCCCGACTGAGACGCGAGATGCGGAAGGATATAGCAGCCATACTGGCCAAATGAGACCAGGAATCAGAGGAGAGATGGAGAAAGAGTGATGAGGGATGAAGAGGGGTTTGGGGGGGGGGGTACCTCATGGAGCACAAGAGAATGAGACAGGAAGGACTCTCCTATTTATGCAGAGTCCAACCAAGACACTGAATCCAAGAGATCTCAGCAGTGTTGTGGTGCGGGGGTAGCTCAGTCGGTAGAGCTCTCGCCTTTGAACCGCAAGGTCATGGGTTCGATTCCGGGCACCGCCAACTCAGCGTATGAGTAGCACGGCTTGGCAAGTCGTGCGGCAAGTACTGGGAGCTGATGGTAGGTGTGGCGCTCCACCTCAGCAGTCCATCTCCCAGGGGTCTAGCGCATTGTAACGGGGACAGACTCCCGCGTGTTACCGGCTGATACCGACAATAAGCCACTCCCGACCTACTTGGGGGGGGGGTGGGGGTGGGACTGAGTTACTAGGGCCCAAGGTGGAGGGGCTTTAATTATTTAGCTATTGAAAAATAGCAGATCTACAAGCTCGCAGCGCGGCACTGAAAAGTCGTGAAAATGTGTGCAAATCTTTGAATACGTATTTTTTAACTCAAATTTTCTTCTGGGGGGGGGGGTCCTTGGAACTAAATATTTTGAGATGGGGTCCATGGGCAAATACATATAAGTTTGGGGGTCCTTCACATGAAAAGCTTTGAGCACCAATGACATAGAAAAATAGGTTTTTCAAAAAACCTTAGAAGGATTTGAAATATTCAAAGACTTGCACAAATGTTCACGATTTTTCAAAAATAGCAGATCTACAAGCTCGCAGCGCGGCACTCGGAGCTTGTAGATCTGCTATTTTTCAAGAGTTAAAGCACAAAATAATGCAAATTAAATAAACCCCCTCCCCCTATGAATTACATTCATGGGGGGGCCGCAGTGAATCCTTGTACCCAGGGCCCAGAATTTGGTGCGACACCCCTGGCGGTGCCTAAATCATCCCTGTACCCTATACTCTCTCTCTTCACAGATGGGGATGTGAACAGACATGGCAGCGCAGAAGCGGATCGCAGTGCTGCTTGCTGCATCTCATAAACAACAAAACAGACGCCATGGTCCTGCCGACGTGCAACTCACAGACACACCTCAAATGAGCAGCATAATAATGTTTCTTTCATTCTTTCTTTCTTTTAAAGAAGGGTGAATGCTTAAGAGGTTCACCTACACATTTGAACTCCAGAATCCATATTCTGGGGGGGAACATGTGGCAAAGATGGAAAATCTACAAGCTTTCAGGCGTCGCACC
The DNA here is from genome assembly GCF_963921795.1 of Nannobrachium achirus. Classification (NCBI taxonomy): domain Eukaryota; kingdom Metazoa; phylum Chordata; class Actinopteri; order Myctophiformes; family Myctophidae; genus Nannobrachium; species Nannobrachium achirus. The sequence continues at coordinate 34,218,212 of NC_137816.1, read as the reverse complement.
GCCTTGTGAGCTTGTAGAGTGGCTATTTTTGGATTTAGTGTAGAGGGGAAAAAGCTTACATTAAGTACAGAGGCAACTTATGTCCAGTTTACTAACAATAGAAGGTTTAAAGAGGTTAAAGCAAATATGACAATCAAGCCAGAAAGACCATCATGTCAGTCGGACGCCATTTGTTGACAATAATGTTGTGTATGCCTTAATGTCTGGAATTAAGCGTCTGAAGGGGCGTCGTGGCAAACGTGGCGACGGAGCAGTGGGTTATCCCTGGGCTTATCGTGTCAGGCCATACAAATTCATTTCATATTCATCAGAATGGCCTGTTCTCTGCAGGGGGGCTCATGGCGCTACCTATCCCCACTCCCCCTTTTTCTCTTTGATTTGGCTCATTTGAGCGGCGCAGTTCCCCGGCAGCTTGTTAGAACTGCCACCTCTGTGACTCTGCCCCCCTGGATGGGAGAGGGGGGGGGGGGCAATGGGGGAGATGGAAAGGGGGTGCTCAGAGGGGTGTCGAGGGGGCTGTAGGATGATAGGTTAGGGGAGGCCTACCCCAGAGCGCTTTCACAAGTCACGGGTGAGCAAGCAAGGTTTTCTGCAAGTGTTTACCGGGCAAACCTGAACAAGGCACACCATCTACTGGCCAGGCGTGGGTACTGCGGGACGCTGCTTCTGTAAAGGGGGGTGGGGGGTGTCTGCTAGTAGGAAACAGGGGGAGATAGTGGTGGAGAGACATCAGTCTCTGTTTGCTGCTTTTCAACAGCTTTCACTGTGTATTCTTCTAATCCAGTGACCAAAACATTCTTATGTATAGGACCCCTAGATTGATATTGGCAGTGGACCCCCATCTGAAAATATTTTGTGACAGGGACCTTCATCAGAAGATTTATGTTGTTAAAATCGTTAAAAAGTTATTCAAATGTTTTACAGATTTGTCTTTTCTTTTTTGCATGACACCACTGGGGCTTGTAGACAGGCAATTTTCAAATACTATGTATAGAATAAGGTTACAGCGCTTAAACTGCTATATTAACTCATTTCATTGGGGACCCCCTGTAATCCTCTGAAAGGACCCCTGGGTGTCCCTGGACCCGACTTTGAGAACCACTGTTTTTGTCCATAGCAAATCCATATGTTCTGTAACATACGTACACACTGTATAAAAGAATGAGTGAAGAGATTCAGTTGCAATCAGTTCGTTGGTTTGGTGAAACTGATGTTGGTGAACCTGATGTTGTCTTACATACTGTAGATCCTGTGCACTGATTTCTGTCAAAAAGAGAACATGCATACTGTACACCCCACCTCTCTCACTGAATTGTGCAGGACATTTTCAAAAATGACATGCCACAGTTAATCCTCATTTATTCTCAAACATCAGGGCAAAGAAAATAGTTTCAAAAATGAATCCCGACAAGGGGGGGGGGGGGGGGGGGGCGTATAATTCAAAAGGAACTTGCTCTTTTTTTATTGTTTCTAACAAGGTGCAAAAAATGATCCCTTTAGGTCAAAGGGACAAGAGACATAACTGCCTAAATTACCCATAATGGCTCACATGTGTAGCCTCTGCCTCCATTTTGCCTCAATCAATTCCAAACGCTCAAACTCGTACCTATATCAGACGTGGGGAGAGAGAGAGGGTGCATTTCCTGTCGCACAAAGGCTATGGGGGGAGAGAATGAATAAAAAATAAAAAAACACACGAAAAAATACGAAAAAGAAAAAAGAATCATTGTATTTCAATCTCTCTTTCTTTCAAGGTCACGTTCATTTGTCACAGCAGGACATGCGGTAGGCTGGACGAAGACTTGAATGTGTAATGGCTGGTACAGGACAAACTGTGTGTATGTGTGTGTGTGTGTGTGTGTGTGTGTGTGTGTGTGTGTGTGTGTGTGTGTGTGTGTGTGTGTGTGTGTGTGTGTGTGTGTGTGTGTGTGTGTACGCTGTGGAGATTAGGGATGGGACGATATGAAATTGTCATATCACGATTATTGTGACAAAAGAAATCGCGATTTATGGTATTATCACCATAATCAAGATCCATTATCCTGGGGCGGAACATTTGCCAAAAAATAGCCGATCTACAAGCTCACAAGGATTGTGAGATTTTTTGGCAAAGACATTTGATATAGAGTGAAAGAGAGACTATCAAGTACGTATATTATAAGTACCTTTCACCAATTCTAGAGGGTTTACCGGATATGCAGCTCGGCAAATAAAAGGCGAATTGATCCCAGTGCATGACGGAGGACGGTAAATTAAATCTCCACGATACGATAATCGCGAGTGTTTTTTATCACGATAAACGGCAATATCGCTTATCGTCCCATCCCTAGTGGAGATGAGAAGCAACACAACACAACACAACATGCAGCCAACGCAGCAGAGGCTTTGTCTGATTAGATGTCCAGACGAGCCATAACCTTGGGGTTCAGCCAGTGAAAGGGGGGGGGGGGGGGGGGGGCAGAAGGATGGGGGGGTAGGGGTGAGTTAACCACTTAAGAACCTATTTTATAAGTTGTGCAAAAACTGCGATCTACAAGCTCACAATGCTCCATTTTTGAAGATTGTTTTTTTAAATCTATGAATTTCACCTACATTGCCAGTTTGAAAATGGTTAAATGGAGACAGAGAAAAAGCTGCAGACAGACAGACAGACAGACAGACAGACACGCTCACAAAAAAAAGGAAATATATGGGGGCCAACCTATTCGCAAGTCATTTTCATTTTTCTTGTTCCGTATGTATAAAAATACAGTGAGGCAACCATTACTGAACCCCACACCCCATTCCACCCTCCCCACTCTATACACCCCATGAAAAAAAAATCTAATTTTCCCGTCCCCGCCACTGAGCGACCCCCCCACCCCCCCACCTAGCTCAGGCTTTCCCCAGCCCCTCCCATTACCCCCTCTCATACTGATGCACTATTTCTTTTCTCTAAGCTAAGGCTCCATTTTGTAATAAGTTCTGATCAGTGTTTCTTCCAATTTGCATTCACAATCCCTGGTAAAATGGTGGAACACAGCCTTGATGGAGGACAAGAACACAGTGGTGAAAAGAAGGGAGATAGGACTGAATGAATGAGCGGGTATCCGGCAGGGATGAGTATGCTTGTGTGTGTGTGTGTGTGTGTGTGTGTGTATACATTTGTAGTAGTGCTGTATGATGTTCTGAGTCGCGCGCAGACGCTCGTGAGCAGGGGTGTCACAACGGGGGGAAAAGTGGGACTGAGTTACCAGGGCCCAAGGTGGAGGCGTCTTAATTATTGTATACATTAGCTATTGAAAAATAGCAGATATACAAGCTCGCAGACGCTCGTGAGCAGGGGTGTCACAACGGGGGGAAAAGTGGGACTGAGTTACCAGGGCCCAAGGTGGAGGCGTCTTAATTATTGTATACATTAGCTATTGAAAAATAGCAGATATACAAGCTCACAGCGCGAGCTTGTAGATCAGCTATTTTTGAAAAGTCATAAAAACATAGGTTTTTCAAAAAACCTTTAAAGACTTACACACATTTTTATGTTTTTTCAAAAGTAGCAGATTTACAAGCTCGCAGCGAAGCACTCGGTGCCGCGCTGTGAGCTTGTAGATCTGCTATTTTTCAATAGTTAAAGCACAAAATAACTCAAGTGAATCCTTGTGCCCAGGGCCCAGAATTTGGTGCGACACCCCTGTGTGTATACATTTGTAGTAGTGCTGTATGATGTTCTGAGTCACGCGCACACGCTCGTGAGAGAGAGGGTGAGAGAGAGAGAGAGAGAGAGAGAGTTTACATCTATCTGAGTGAGTCACTGTTTGGGGGACGGGTCAGGATTTAGCCGTGGAAGGTGTGTGCAATGTTTATAATAATAACAATACAAAATTGCGTATTTAAATTCAATCCCGCGACCTCCCTGAGCACTGAAGTAAGATGGCCTGCAATGTGAACATGTTATCAGCTCGCTGATAGCTGAGGGAGGTAGACTGACTTTCTATTTCTGCACGCCGCCTGCATGGGCTGCCTCTGCCTATAAACACTGGTGAAAAGTAACTGCTTTAGGTACTTTTACTTTACTTGAGTATTTCCATTCATCAGTGCTTAATACAAAAAATTATGAACATACATTAACTAATTAAGCCCATTTTATACTTTGGCTATTCAGAAATAGCTGATCTTCAAGCTCACAACGCGTTGTGATTCGACACTCTGTGAGCTTGTAAATCAGATATTTTTTAAAAGATTTGGGCATTTTTACTTTTGTACGTACATTTTGATGCCAATACTTTTGCATTTTACAAAATGTTACTTTTGTAACATTTTGTGCACAGGCCTTTTACTTTTAACAGAGTATTTTTTTATATTGTGGCAATGCTACATTTACTTTACTAAAAGAATGGGAGTACTCCCCCTCCCTGCAAAGCGCCTGGGCTGCATCTGCCTGTGAGACACTGAGGAGAGAAAATAAACTGGGAGAGATGGTCATCCCTTTAGACCGGCTCACACCCTCTGGGCAGAGCAACAAATAACACACAATCACAAAACGCACCGGCATGTCATCAAGGTTATGCCACTGGAAAAACACCACGACAGATGCAAACGCTTCAATGCAAACATTCCCGCTACACACTGAAAAGCATTATCATATATATAAAGGAATAATTTAATGTGCTGAACTGGCCACAGTGTTGAATGTGCAAGGTCGAGTTCCAAATCTTGGGCGAGAGCAGACTATGACACGTGAGCAAAGAATTTCACCTTGACAACAGCACAACAAGCCTGCTCAAAATGGACTTCCAATACAACTTATTTTGTACAGTATAGCTTCAGCACTGTCATTTATTCATGGTCAATAAACAATGAGATGGGCTGAAAATGTGAAACAGTTATTCTCCACAGTCAATTGTCTTGTATTGTTGCGGTCGGGTAGAAACCTTGTATCTCCATTTTCACTTTCTATGATTCTTTGTGTAAAAGAATGCCCCATTGTATTGTACATCGTGTCACATTGTTTTTTATTGAAATTTCTTTCAAGTGAAAGTGTAAGTGGTTGAGTCTGTCAGTGGGTTTTATAAATATTATACCAATGAACAAATATTAACAAGAGCTTGTGACTAAATAATGACTACAGTGGATCCATCGGAACACAGGTTCTATTTCCCCATTACAGTTTTGGACATACAAGGCTTCCCCCTGACAGTGAAGATATGGAGACTGTATTGTCTAACAGCTGCTAGATGTGATCATGGGCTTGGTAATAAGGAAGTGTGGCCACTAGGGCAAATAATGTGAAATTATAACCAAAAATACAGGCTGAGGCAACAACTAAACAAAACAAACAAACTCAATGTTAATTTAGCTCAGTTACGGGTCCATTGGTTGCATTTGTACTATATTCTTCTGTGTTCTGTATCCTGTGTGCCCATAGCACCATTTACAGTATAATGATTTACATTGTGTTTAGATGTATGTGGCTTATATGATAATGGTAGATTCCATTTATGGATTAAAACATTATGAACATGTAACTGTGCTGGGAGTGTTTAGACAGTGGTTCCCAACCTTTTCTGAAAATCTCTTAACAATTCACAGCCCACCCATCTGACAACTTGAACGTGGAAGACTCCAGTTAAGTGGTCAGATGGGTGGGCCGCGTAGATTTTCAGAACATGTTTATTTTAAAGATCAATCAATGGATTGTGTTCCGGCTTGGAATTATTAAGATAGTATACTTTAAGTTCCTATTTATAGGAATCAATAAAATCTTGTAATCAAATAAAATGTCTGGTTAGCTTTAGGGGACACTATATACTGTACATGCATGAATGTGACAGAAACTATTATTTATCAGGGCTCTGCAGAAGGCTGACCCAATCTTCAGCTCTATGAAGGTCCAGCACCCTGGTCATGTGACCTGGAACACTACAACGCAGGAGAGCACTTCCTGGGTCAGCAGCCAACTGACTCCTGGGGTTTTAAGTCCAGTATTTTGGGGTATTGGGGTGGTGTTAATGGTTGGCTAAAACCATGTCAAGGACTGGGGAGACAGCCAAGTTAATTACAACATCGCTTTTTTCCCTTCTCCTCCCTGAGTCTGAATACGTTTTTCATTAATGGTGTCGCGGAGATCAGCAGTTATCAGCACCTCCGGAGGGATAGTGTGCGGGGGGAAAACAATCACAGATTCTTTCACACAATTTCTCCGTCTAATTTCCGACCGTGCATTTCAGAGCAAAATTAATTTCCTTGGCTATCTAATAAATCTGAAACAACTGATTGCTGTTGGTGCCAATCCGGGCGGGCACAATGAGATCTTTGCATTGTGTTCCACTACAGAATGAAATGTGTGTCCCCACTGAGAGGCCCAGAGACGTCATCCGGATTGGTTTGTAAGTCTGTCAGGGATCTCCCCTCCACCACCACCACCATCACACAGTCTGTTTGGAGCCCCCCAAGTGGTGGAAAGTAACTAAGTACGTTTACCCAATTACTGTACTTAAGGAGGACTTCACCACTTTTCAACCTGTCTTCATATAATAGGTCCTCACTAATGTTCATGATAAAATAGCACAATTTTTTTCTACTCAATCTGGGTCTCATAGGAGAGCTGTGGGCGGGTCAAATCCATCCACCAGTGACATCATCGATGGGGAATCCAAGCTAATAGAAACTGCAGGCTTTCTATTCCTGAAAAGTTGCAATGTTAAAAAACTAGACCAGGTCACCTGGTTCTGCCAGACCCGCAATGAAAATCAGAATGCAAGGAAGGGGGGGGGGGGGGGGGTGGATCAATCTTAGTCTGGCCTCTCTCCTTTGACCTGTCCGGCAAGCGTGACGCTGGCAGGAGTGCAAGACTCCAGCTGGTATAGCTCGTGGGATCCTTAAGGCACGCAAACCTCCCCACCACGATAAGGTGTTGATCCATGGGGAAGGGGGGGGGGGTGATAGACAGACAGAGGACAGAGACAGGACAGTGACAGTCAGACAGACAGAGGACTAAAACAGGACAGTGACAGTCAGACAGGCAGAGGACTAAGACAGGACAGTGACAGTAAGACAGGCAGAGGACTAAGACAGGACAGTGACAGGCAGACAGACGGCTAAGACAGGACAGTGATCTGAATCATGCAACTTAAGGAAGTATTCCTTAGTGGATGTGAAAGCCATTAGAGCCTGCACAGGGCTATTGACGAAACAAAGGTTGCGCTCATCAGGAGAGCCTGTATTGTTAACAAATTTAAGGGGAACTCTGACAGAGTTGGGGCGGAACATTTTCAACACTTAATAGCAAGAGCTTATAGATCGGCTGTTTTCACTAGTATGGCACTGAACTAACACATGAACACACAGGATTGTATAGGCTGAGCAGCTGGAAATGTTTCTGAGCTTGTAGATGGGCTGAGGAATTTATAGTGTCAGCAGCTCGTCAGCCAACTCAACTCAGCTGGTCCTGTACAGGTGACGGCACTCAAGGCAATCAGCCGAGCAAGGGAAGGGAGGGGCAGATGAGCAGTCAGAGGCAAACACAGGCACACTGAGGAAAAGAGGGACCGACAGACCGACCGACCGACAAAGCCTTTTGTAGGCCGACCCCCTGGGTCTGGCAAAAATCTGTCAAACGATGTCACTGGTGGATGGATTTGACCCGCCCACAGCTCGACCCAGACTGAGTAGAATTTTTTTGCTATTTCATCATGAACATTAGTGAGGACCTATTATATGAAGACAGGTTGAAAAGTGGTGAAGTCCTCCTTTAAGTACAATTTAGAGCTACTTTTACTTTACTGGAGTATTTCCAATTTCCAATACTTTTACTTCTACTCCACTAAATCTCAGAGGCAAATATTGTACCTTTACTCCACTAGATTTATTTGAAAACTTTAGTTACTATATAGGCATTCCCATATGAAGTCCTGTCTTAATATTGATGATACCAGGGATCTCCATATATGGGCATAAAAGGGATTCTGTTAGTGTGGTTCAGAGCGACAAACCCATAGACCGTAAAAAAGCGTACACGTCCGGACGGAGACATGATGTGCCGTTTTACATACTAAACTGCGATCTTCGGTCGTAATTATAACTTACTATCCCTACCTCCATTCATGACACCATCATCATAACGTGTCAGACATCCACAACGTTAAACTGGGATTTTGACCCAGAGGTGAGGATTTCATTCCCATAAGTGTGTGCAGTAAGTTGATGTAATCCTTAACTGCATTCCCTGTCATTTCTGGGTGTATTGTATGTATGCTTTTCTCAGAATGTTTTCTATTCTGTAAGCTCAAATAATTTGAGAAAGCGCCTCAGCAGCTAGGTCCCACTATCTGTTGCAGTGATAGGTGGATTGGAATAGTCTCTATAGACCTTATTCCCCCCGCGGCCATTTTGGATCACATGACTTCCTGGGATGGCAGCCTGCATTACAAACCATTGTGAACAATGGAGCGATGGTCCCAAAAATTGAGTTCTGTTCAACCAATTTCTTTTGACCAAATCGACAAATGGGCAGATGTCAACATCAACATCCCCAAAAGGATTAAATAGAAGGGTACATCCACAATATTCATGGTAGTTATAGGTTGCAGTGTTACTCTGTACAAACACTTGCTACAGTAACTGTGCAGACAAGTGCTTGCTCTGCCATCATATAACAAATAGTTAATATGATGGTGGAGCAAGCACTGCACAGATAGCAAGTCTTTGTACACAGTAAGGTTGCAATCTAACTTACCTTGAATATCGTTACCATGGATGTAATCAATCCTGTTACTGTAGCCTTTCTATTTAATCATTTTGGGGATGTTGATGTTGTCATCTGCCAATTTGTCAATTTGTCAAAAGAGATTGGTTGAATAGAACTCAGGCTGCCATCCCAGGAAGTCATGTGATCCAAGATGGCCGCGGTGTGAATATGGTCTATAGAGACGTTTTAGATTGGAATGTCCAAGCGAGGGGGGGGGGGGGGGGGGGGGGTACACATGTGTGACAATACACATTGTGCGTGTGCATGTGAATGTGTGTTTACCTAATAACGTACTGTAATTCTTTGTGGAACTGGAACCAAATGGACCCTTACATGGGTCTGTAACTCCAAGTTTGGTTCCATTTGTACACTCTCTGAAATAATTCCTTTCCTTGTGAGATAATGTTAAAGTGAGTGGACACTGAGGTATTTATTTACTGTGGGTACTACAGAGCTCCCCGTCCAGTGGAAAAGCAACTACGATGTGTGTGTGTGTGTGTGTGTGTGTGTGTGTGTGTGTGTGTGTGTGTGTGTGTGTGTGTGACTGATCCGTGACACCCGTGTCCCTGTAAAGTTTCCAGTGCAGGTGTAATTCCCTGTAAAATGCCCTATAATTTACTGCCCTTTGGGAGCACACTGTCTCTGGGCGTGAAAATCAATAGGGTGGCGGAGAGGGATTGGGTGTGTGTGTGTATGTGTGTGTGTGTGTGTGTGTGTGTGTGTGTGTGTGTGTGTGTGTGTGTGTGTGAACAGACACTGCAGCAGCAGTTAGGGTAATTCTGTAATGGCAGGGGATGAGGTCCACGATATCTAACGCTCTATCTGAAACAGATAAATGTTTTACAACACCATCATTTAACCCTTCCTACGCATTGCACTCTGCTCTCACACAGACACACAGACACAGACACAGACACAGACACACACACACACACACACACACACACACACACACACACACACACACACACACACACACACACACACACACACACACACACACACACACACACACACACACACACACACACACACACACACACACACACACACACACACACACACACACACAGGAGGACCTACCCAGGGACCTCCCCTGGAGCTGAGGCCCAGACTGGGGCTGGCGGGGGGGTGGTGTGGGGTACGTTAGGTTCGTCCAACTATAGGATCCCCCCTCAACCTCCCTGGGTGTGCGTTCAGACTCCTAATGCTCTGTAACCTTGTAGAGATAGCCTGAGGCGTCTTAGCGTATAGCTGATGTTCAGAACCCAGCCCCCCGGTTGTTTCAAAGGGAAGCCATGCGGAAAACATGCATTGAATCTTACAAGATACTGCATGTATAATGTAGCATACATCACATAATATAGGCCCATGAATAATAATGGGCCTAATACAGAGCACCTCTGAGCATGCAGACTAGGTAATTCTTGAGGATGACTTCTGAAGGGGAAGTAAAGAGTATCAACGTGGAAGTTTAAGGGATAAAGGAGGATACTGCTGCCTTTGTGTGGCAAACCTGTCATTCAGAATCAATCAGAATGTCACATAATTGCCCCTTTTACCCTACTGCTAATAACGGGGCCAATGAACACTATAGTGTCATGAGAGCCGGAATATTGTCACTTAAGGGCAGGACCTTGTAATGTATCTCCATATCTAAGCTTTTTTGAATGCCCTATTTTATACCTTAATTGTATGACAGGAAAAGTAGTGAAAATATCTGATCTACAAGTTCACAAAGCTTGTGAGCTTTTTTATTTATTTTTTATTTTACATTTACCAAAACAGAGATGCCAGGTTCAAAGTGGTTAAGTGAGTCTTTGGGTTTGATTAATATTTAACCAAATATTCCACAAAAGATAGATGAAATGCTCATCTGCAAATTGTGGGATCAAATCATCACCTCCAAGTCACTTTGTTCACAGTCTAATTATTGTCATATTACAATATTTACACAGCCACAGTTGGAGCAGTTGGGGTTCAATCCATTGCCATTCACATTTACAGTTTTTCAATCCAATCCATTGTATTTATATAGCACATTTTACAAACACATGGTTACCAAAGTGCTGACTTTTTCTATGTGTGGGGCTTGTTTATTATCTGTATCCCTTTATTCCTTCTATTGGTGTGGACTGGGTGCGCTCGTTCGTTCATATATGTGCACAAGAGAGAGAAGCAGACAACAGGATCCCTTCTCAGAGACGCTACACATTTGTACACTCTCAGAGTTAAACTAACACTAAGGATTCTACTGTGTAGAGGTTAACACGGCGAAGGTCAACAGTGTGTCATAAAACCACGAAACAGGACGGCAACTGTAACCGTAAAAAAATAGGCAGACTTTTATTTATACACTCTGTACTGTTGATACTCCATGTGGCAGAAAACAGTCGTTTGTCCTCCCTCTTGTTTGAGAGACAACCTCACAATAGACATGGGGGGGCCATGGGGGCGGCCGAGAGGGATGGAATCAAGGTTAGTAGACTAATAAAAGTTTCTTTACTCTGCAACACCTGGTTGTATACCATTTCATTTCATTTCTACTCCACTTCGAGTCGCCCCTTGTAAAAACCAGCTCTCAACACCAGCGCTCGCTGACCTCCGAATAGCCCCACTAACATGAAAGGCCCTTTATCTGTTCCAGGTGTGGACAGACACACTATGAATGTGGCTCGGTGTGTGTGTGTGTGTGTGTGTGTGTGTGTGTGTGTGTGTGTTCTGCACTATTGTCCCAGTACGTATCTGACATGTGTGTGTGTGTGTGTGTGTGTGTGTGTGTGTGTGTGTGTGTGTGTGTGTGTGTGTGTGTGTGTGTGTGTGTGTGTGTGTGTGTGTGTGTGTGTGTGTGTGGGAGATGGCTTAGGGCCAGAGACCATATGTTTACACATGCATGCACGCACGCACACAAACACACGTGCAAAGACGGTAACAGACACATAAATAGGCTACACTCTACTATAGGAGCTCAACAACATGCTGAAGAGCAGTGACTCCCTGTTCTCTATCTCTCTCACTCTGTCTGACTGCGGGGTGAACTTGACCCCTCAACCCTTGACCCCTGAGACTGGGCTGAGTTCTGGCTGAGCTGGGACCCCATGGGCGGGACCACTGAGGGTGCAGATGTGAGGGAGGGGCTCGCTGCGGGACAGACTCCCCTCTGACAAAGGCAGAAATTCAATTGGGTGCATATTAGTGTCCAAGTTGTTGAGTATCACTCATTCTGGCTAACTGGAAACATCTTGTCTCGTGCGCTCGGGGCAGCTTCCATTAACCTCTAAAACACCAGGAGGGCCGGGGGTTGAACGGGTCACTTAGAAGAGCTCTCGGCCTTAACTTCACCAGCCACTCTCTATTTTTAACCTGTGATACATATTGCTGTGGTCATTATTTTCAATGTTTTTTTTTGTCCGGCGCTGTCAAACGCCTTGCAGGTTTGATGTATGAACGGTGGGCCATCACTTATATTTCTCCCCAGGACGACCAATGAGTGTGCGGTTCCCTGCAGTGTCCCAGACAGAGACAGATAGCGGGGCCCGTCCCAGGCCATGGGCACCAGGGGACTGCTCTCAGGACAGCTTTAAGCCAGATTTATATGTGCCGGTGAGATGCACCGGAACATAGTTGATCTACAAGCTCACAGACACGGTCGCAGCTGTGAGCTTGCAGTTGTGAGGTTGCAGTTGCGAGGTTGTAGATGTAGATCAACTATTTTGGGGTGAACGACACAGCACACAACAAGGTATACACAGGCTAATACTCCACAGAGCTGCTCATCTCATCCAGTGTCATCTTGGCAGGTTGGAAGTATCCTAAATGAGGATAAACCGTAGATTTACATTGCAATGTTTCAAATTTGGTGAGTCTGCAGTAAGAGGATACGCAAGAGGACACATTAACCTGCTGGTTGAATATTGATCTAGACATCTCATGCTGTGGACTTTGCCTAAACATGCAAAAACCACAAGGGAACAGCCAAAGAGCTGGATCAAACTCCCCTTCCGCAATGCCGCTTCATAGCGAATAAAAAAAACAAGGAGGAGAAAATCATACTGGAAATTGGGCTCCATCACTCCTGCAACAAGCAGAACCCCGCACCTTGTTCTCCCCTGCCATCCCCAATGTCTCTTTTCTCCACAATCAGTGTCAGAAGAAGCGACGAGGAACGGTTTGTGAGAAACACTTATCTGGCACAGCGGCAGAGCCCTGTTCCTACACCCTTTATCTCACCAGGAGATGGAATTCAATATACAAAAACCCCATCATGCAGCAGCATCACGCCAGCGCCGGGGAGAAGGGCAGGGTTGCCAGGTAATTGGTTGGTGGTGGACGAACACAAGGTTTGAGACTACCCGTGGAGGAGTGGAGATTACAGCAAAGGGTGTGTGTGTGTGTGTGTGTGTGTGTGTGTGTGTGTGTGTGTGTGTGTGTGTGTGTGTGTGTGTGTGTGTGTGTGTGTGTGTGTGTGTGTGTGTGTTGGGGGGGGGGGGGGGGGAGGGGGAGGAAGGGGAGGGAGGAACGGCTTCTTGACAATCTTTCTCTGCATCCCCCCTTCTCCTTCCATCCACCCATCCCTACCCCACCCTCTCATGTAATCTGTAGCTCCACAATGCACATGCGTGCGTGTGTGCGTGTGGGTGGGTGGGAGTTGAGGAGGGGGGGACTTTTAGTTCCAGCTCTAATAACAAGGCATGTCACAATGCAAACCATCCCAAAAAAAGGGGGGAAATGCCAGCACCGTTGGTTCTTTTCTTCCCGTTATTCCCTGTGCACATTAATTAGGAAAATCACTCACATTCGTGACATTTAAATTAAAATTACAGCAAGATAATGTCATAACAAGAAATTGAATATCATTATGGAGCAAAAAATAATTCCTTTCCTTGGGTGGGGACACACACACACACGAGCATGCATGTGAAAAGAAGTCGCAGAAGAAGGACGAGTGCACAGGAAATCCAGCCATACATGGCTTCCCTCTCCGGCTTCTCCTTCTAGCCCAGATAACAGTGCTCTGGAGGAGTGGGAGATAAAGAAGCGAGATGCGTGAGAAAGAGAGAAAAGAAAAAAAGTAATTTCTCTGATTTATTTATGATGCAATGAAGGTATGCTGAACGCATCAGAACATGCAGCAGTGGTCATACTGTCAGGGAAGATGAAGTGGCTTCATACTCGAGTGAGCGAGTGAACGGGGGGGGGGGGGGGGGGGGGGTGAGAGAGGGGCAGAGACAGAGAGAATTAAGTCCGATTTATACTTCAGCACACAGCGGTATCGCAAGTGGAAAACAGCAGACCTACAAGCTCACAGCGCGTGCCATTCGCGACGCGTTGTGAGGCTTGTAGGTCTGGCATTTTTTGACGTGCGACACCGCCATGCGACGGAGCATAAATGAGGCTTTAAAAGGGGGGCGAGAGAGGGAGAGGCGGGTGGCTGTGCTGCAGAAGGGTGTTAACCATCTCATCTCTACCGCACCACCGCACTCACCACAAAATGGCCACTTCGTTCCTTCTGACGGCCAGCGCCGGGAGGGGGGCCATCTGTACCGCCGCTATCTCATCTCCCACCTCCGTAGCTCATTCTTCAACCTGAGCTATTTCTCATATTTATGGACTGGGTTTCATACAGCACCCCGCTGACTGGCTTTTTTTTACCTGCACATCTTTTATACCCAGAAGAAATCTCTTCAATTATATTTATTTCTGACCTAAAAACTAACTTGACGTCATGCTGAAATCACAGAATTGCAATTGCCTTTCAGGAGACGGTAGACAAATAAAAATGAGAGCCCTGTGCAGCAGTTAATGCTGTAATATGTATGGCAAACTAGGGAGATGAAAGGGCCATTAAACAACATTACATCAAAAATATACAGTAGCCATGTATGATTCATAGATTTGTACAGTATAATGCTGGAGAGTGTGCATTAAAAAAAATAACTACTGGGTGGATGGCAGAGCGAAACCAATGCAGGTAGCAGAGCTATTGCTTTAGAATGCAGACAGGAGATGAGCTCTTGTCCAGGGCAACATCCCCCTCTGCAGGCAAAGAAAACCCAATCATTCTACACAAACATCCTGTTTATTATAAGATGGAGCCTTGGAGGCCATTTGCTTCTTTACTCAAAGGACATTTCATCTTATTCTAATTTCATTTGCAAAAACAATTTAGAAAAGCTTCAAAGAATAAAATAAATTATTTGGAAAGGTAAAAAAAAAAGATATTGACATTAATTCACGATAAAAATCAATATAAGAATGTAGATATGACACCACCAGATGTACGTATGAATCAGTGTGCATGCTGGAAACATCAGCTTGATGAGGTTAGTTAGAATGGCAGCCAGGGCTAGTTAAAAAAAGTGATGTAGGCCTACAGCAAAAGTTTAAGATATTTAGAAAATGTGTTTACTTAAGTAAAAGCAGCAATACCATAATGTAGAAATACTCTTGTTATAAGTTAGAGTCTGTATTCAAAATTGTACTTGAGTGAAAGTACAAAAGTATTGCCAGCAAAATACACTTGAAGTACCAAAAGTAGAAGTACTCATTTTATGAAGATAAAAGAACTGCTCAGTAACAAGTAACTAAAGGTTTAAAAAGAGTAAAAAGTACAACATTTGCCCCTGAGATGTAGAGAACCAGAAGACTAAAACTTTTTAAACACTCAAGTAAAGAAAGTATACCTCAAAGTTGTACATAAGTCCAATGCTAAGGTAAATGTACGTATTTACTTTCCACCACTGCACATTCCCCTATTCAACCTTAATTCTACCCATTCTGCCCTGATGATTATGCGAGCAGAGCAATTTCCACAGACAAGCTGAAATCACCTTGACGCAACACTTATATAACCAGAGAACCTTCCCTTCCTTGTAATGCTCCAGCAAAGATTTATTAACAGTTTTCAACCCGGCATGTATCTGAAAAATACTGGTGATTTCATATAATTTAATGGGTCACAGATGGTCCAAATTCAAACTGCTCGGTCAGAAAATAGCCTTAAATGTGCTGTGCTTTCTAATATTGCTGGCACTCCAGACAGATGGGAATACAGTGGAATGGAGCATAAATGTACTTTTCATATTTCCAGGTCTGCTCTGAATCTCCACCTTGTAGGTGATAAAAATTGGACGTCTGCAGCTTCGATTCAAATAAGCTGGAGAAATGCAGTACACATTCATCTTAATGCTGCAGAAAGAGAGAAGGCAAGCGACGGAGAGAGGAGGGGAGTAGTTGGGGATAGCGAGCTCCCAGTGAGTCGCGGCTCTCCTGAGTGGTTCAAATAGCCAAATGTACTCAAGGGAAATATCACTCACAACTCACATCCACCCACTGCACACCTGTTGAATTGGTTTTCTTTCCAAATGAAGGCTAAATCCATCGGTCAGTTCCTTAATGTCTGGGCTACAAAGGCATAAAAAAGTTAAAGTTGGCTGAACATCACCTGCAAACAATCAAATCATGGATGGTCGTGGCAGACAAAATGGCTCCCTGGTGAAACGTACTGACCCACACATTCATAAAGACGAGGACGGCGATCAAACTGTCTCTAACATCTCACACTGTTCCGCTGTGTTGCTGCGCGACAGAATGGAGCAGATCATTTCAACTCCATTAAGTTTGAAACAAGGCCCTTGATAACTCTATACATGTCCTGTCATCTTCATAAAAACTTGCCTTTAGTGCCTTTTGTTATACCTGTTCTTGTACATCTTGTGGATGAATTTAGAAATGTTTAGCCTATAATGCCAGGTTGAGTGTGGTTAACAGAACAACACTTAACCTACTATGTTGCTCCATGTTCTTTCCCGTCTGTGAGTGTCAAGAAAAGACACCTGAACTTGATGCAGAGATGGTGCAATTTGCCACATAGTCACAAAAGCTAGTCTTTGATCTAATTCTGTTCCAGTGTACCGTCGTGTTTCAGTATACCGGTAGTTCACAAGGTGTTCACAAGGTGTTCTTGTAGATCTTGTGGAACTGCTATTTTTAAATGTTTTAAATAATTTAGAAATGTTTAGCCTATAATGCCAGGTTGAGTGTTGTGACTGCCGGTTAACAGAACAACACTATGTTGTTTTATTTTATTTCCCGTCTCTAAGTGTCAAGATACAAAAAAGACACCTGAACTTGATGCAGAGATGCAATTTGGTTCATTTCGCTCGTTCATAAGTCATATCAGTGCAGTAGATTAAGATTAACACGTTCAAAAGTGTCAGGACGTCTTCTTTATGCATTACATGTATTAAATGTATTAAAAAGCATTCTTAATGTTCGCTAGCGATCAATATCTCTTCATTATTATTCTGCTCAGGCAATAAGAAATATCAAATTGATAAAATCCCCTATGCTTATGCTATTTTTTTTTTCCAGACCGATTTATCCGGCGATTGACCTGGCACTTTTGCTTCTGTGTTATTGAAGACTTTGTGGCTGAGCCGTTGAATCAACTGATGCTTTAGCACAAGCGCTCAACTCTGAGGTTATTTCTTCAGGATTTCCGTTCAATTCTTTAAAGAAGGGCTAACGTTTGGAATACACATTATACATAAAAATGCAGGCAAATAAACTAACAAAAGTTGGGGGGATCTCTGGCATCAAAGCATCCTTGGGCCGGCTTGGACCGAGCGGTGAGCCCTGTGTCTTTGTGAGCAGGAGCTTGGAGATGTTCGGCACATTTCAGAGCCCTGCTTTAGGGGTTTGCAGCAGCTTATCCACAGGTCTTTGAAGCCCAGAACCCACCTGCTCCAATCCCAGCAGTGCTGCCCCTCTGGTTTCCAGGCTGTGGTTCCATTGGTCAACACAAACAGCACCTATGAGCCTCATCCCCGGGGGAGCTCCTGTTTATTACTGACCAAAGTCGGGACGGGGGCTCTACACCACCCTTCAAAGAACAACCAGCAAATATGCTCCTATGAAATGTGAATCCATCGGGCGAGTTGCTGGGAATTTGAAATTATTCAAGCTGTATATCTGTCAAACAAGGTTCAGCATGTCTTCACGCAATCTGCCATAATGAAAGTGAGATAGAAATCCAAAAAAGCCAATATAAACTAGGGCTGTAGTGAGAGGGCAGAGGGCACTCTCTATTCTCTTCATGTAGTATGCATCTGTATACTCCACTAAAAGCATTGACTTTGTTCATACCTTAAAGGACCGGTTCACCTCTGGGACAACCAGATCTTATTTTATTGTTGTTTGGGACACGATCAACACAATCCTGAGTTATTTTTTTAGTTCAATCTGTGTTTTTAGATATTTTAGTATTTCAGCATGCTACAACTGGTCATATGATGCTTTGTAGCATGATATTGCATCATCTAATGCATCATATGATGCAAAATGCATCATATGATGCTTTGTAGCATGCTGAAATACTAAAATATCTAAAAACACAGATTGAACACAAAAAAAAAACTCAGGATTGTGTCGATCGTGTCCAAAACAACAATAAAATAAGATCTGGTTGTCCCAGAGGTGAACCGGTCCTTTAACAATGTGCCTCTCTCCCACCTCTCCCTAACACAAAGCAACACACCATTGTAATTGAAAACCCAACTATGTGATTGAAACATAATATGAATAGAAAGGAAAAGAGATGCAATACACACACGAGGTATCTGCTGTAATATATACAGTGTGTGTGTTATACAGTTATACACACACACACACACACACACACACACACACACACACACACACACACACACACACACACACACACACACACACACACACACACACACACACACACACACACACACACACACACACACACACACACACACACACACACACACACACACACACACGTGACCAGACGTCCCAGTTTGGTCGGGATTGTCCCTGTTTCAAGCTCTGTGCCAGAGTCTCGACAGATATCTCTACAACACTATTAAGAATGAATGAATGAATGAATTAATTAATTAATTAATTTATTTATTTTTATGTCTGGCTGCCTCAACACAATCCATCCCTTACAGGATCATTCAGACACATTTTAAAGAACACAATATGTCCAGTGCCAACATACTGTACATATGACTCGCATCAAAGGTACAGAGACAGTTTAGTAGACTTTAGGAGACTTTCCAAACTAGAGAGTAGAGAGAGAAAAGAAGAACACGAAGAGAACAAACAGAAACGGGTAAGGTCTAGTTTAACTAATTTGCTATCCAGGGACAGAACTACACGTGATGGTACTTTGTCAAAGAGTGTTTCTCTTAAATCATCATAAAATGGGCAGTATAGTAGAAACTTAAAGCCACATAGTCTTTGATCTAATTCTGTTCCAGTGTACCGTCCTGTTTCAATACGTAGTGGTAATAATCCCAAGCTAAACTGTGCACACAGTGATCGCTGGCTCTTACAATGAATATGTCCCAGTTCTCAGCATTCACTACAAAATTGTCCCGGTTTTTGCCAAAATTAAAATAATAATAGTTGTTTTCAGCAGTTGCATAGATGTTTATCATGTTATATTCTTGTAAACATGCTCATCTAACCAATCAGAAAACATGAACAAATGCATTACGTGTCTGAATTCAATGCTGAGGTTGTTGTTTATCAATTGTGGTGGTGGTGGTGGTGGTGCGTATACCGTACATGTGCGTGTGCATGAATGTGCATGAATGGGTGCACGACAAACGTGCACATTGATTTAAGAGTCCTGGTTTGAGGGGTTGAAAATGATCACCCTAATATACAAACACACACACAATATATATATATATATATATATATATATATATATATATATATATATATATATATATATATATATATAGTATATGAGAGAGAGAGACAGAGAGAGGGGAGAGATAGATGTTTTAGCCAAGAGAGGGGGAGAGGAAGAAAAAAAAACTTGTGTGAATGGGCAATGCTGAAGCAAAATGTCAGTGAAACTGCAAAGAATCTCAACTCATAAGAGAAAGAGTCAGCAGGCAGGGGCCTGAATGAAAAGGGGCCATCTCACATGCTACCTTCAAGGTAGAATGAATAATAAATGGGATCGCAATGGACACAGAGAGGCTTTATCAATATTTTAATACTCCTTCCTCTAATTTCAGTCTCCCTCACCCCCATTGCCACTACTGTCCCAACACAGATTCTGAACAGCAGCTGCACAATACGCGCACGCACACACACACACACACACACACACACACACACACACACACACACACACACACACACACACACACACACACACACACACACACACACACACACACACACACACACACACACACACACACACACACACACACACACACACACACACACACACAGGTCAACAACACAGCAGAGAGCATCTTTCAAAAACTACACTTCCTCTGTCGGGAAAACCCTTCACACCTGCAGGGTAGGACTGGGCAATCAAACAGAAATATGTCCAAACTGATATTTAGAACCAATAACCAACGTAAACTTGTAGGGTAATCGAATATGCATTGTGTAAAGTCGAAGACACAAAGGCCAGGTACAACCGCTGACCAAATAAGGTGATGAAATGAGTTGCAAAGTATTTTCAATAAATGGTGCAGCCCTAGAAGTCAGCATAAATACTGCAAGAATTCACCTCACATTTACAAACACATTATAAAACAGGCCTATAGGGTAAAAAGAGAGTGGTTAAGAAAGTTGTAGAATGACAGCAGGAATTCAATTACTTGCATCCAATGAGCTGGTGTTTGGGAAGATGTCAAATTAAAAGTTGTGACATTTCTAGGTAATGCTTATTTGTCAAAGGGAAAATCCATGCTCTAATTGTAAAGCCTGTCAGTATCTAAATCATCGCATGCAAATGAACACACGCAATTAGGCTAAATTGGATGCCCTCAAACTTTGCTTGTGTACTAAGGTTCCAACTCTGGAGGCAAATGAGATATACACTCCCTGACCCGGCTTGTATGTGAGTCCCTTTGTCGTGTCCTTTTATAAAGTGTCACTGTCCTGATTACCCTGCAGTGCGGCAGGGAAGGGAGCGGGTGGGAGAGAGGGGGGATATGTGAGTGCGATGCTCAGTGACCTCACGCTGCCATCACAAAACACCAGTCTGATCTAATAACCTGGCTGGCTGCGTGAGCGAGCGGAGCGCTCCACGTCAGCCAAGACCCAGCCCTGCTCCAAGCCTCCGTCTCAGCACCATCAACACACACACCATTCATCAGCGGCGGGAGAAGGACTTGCATTTTGTACTTAAGACAGGGGTCTTCAACGTTTTCAGGCCAAGGACCCCTTAGCTGAGAGATATGAAGCAGGGACCCCCAGATTCCATATAGTTTCATCGTTTGACAGCACAATCATCAGTGTATTTTGGATTCATGTCAATTTGTGTTTTCAGATATTTAACCACTTGAACTGTCAATACTTAATAAACTTGATGTTTCACTCTGTACTTAGTATGCTCTTTTCCCCCTCTATACCAAACCTATTTGCCGAAAATAGCCGATCTACAAGATTGTAGATCGGCTATTTTTGGCTAAAGTTCTCAGAATAAGGACACTAGGGTTCAAGTGGTTAATTTAAAAGAGGAGAAAAAAAGTCACACAAAGATTTGGAGGACCCCCTGTAGTAACTCTGAGGACCCCCTGTTGAAGAATCTTAGTGTAGAGGTAGCCTACCTTGTCACAAGTAAAGGTGCTCTATTCAAAATCTTACAATGGTTAATTAAAAGTAAAGTATTTGCATAACAATATACTTAAATTAGCAAAGGTAAAACTCATTATGCAGAAAGCCCATTTCAGAATAATATATGTTATTGGACTATAATAAATCTTTAATTTATGGACCACAATGGAAACAGGCCCCCTGGGGCTTTTTGGGTTATCCTTTTAGCGTAACATAACAATTTAACTGGACTGTTAACAAACCTGCTAATAAAGTATTTTATCATACAATCTCAATTTTATACTTACTGTAGGCTATTCGGAAATAGCCAATCTACAAAGCTCACAATGTGTTGCGATGTGACACTATGTCTTTGTAGATAGACTATTTTCAAATTACGATTTTTGATTACAAATGTGATTAATCTACATCTGCAAAATAACTTAAGCCATCAAATAAACGTAGTGGACTAAAAAAGTACATCTGAGATGCAGCGGAGTAAAAGTAAAAAGTATCAGGAAATGGAAACACTCAAGTAAAGTGAAAGTAAAGTGAAAGTACCTTGAAAAGGTACATACTTGGCTTAGTCACTTTACATCACTGAGACCCAGCCCTGTTCCAGCCCTGGTCTCAACACCATCAACTCACCATTCACACATAAACTCTGTGATAAGCAGTCCAGGACTGAATTTCAGATCTAGTGAGCAAAGGCTGTAGTCAACATGCAGTTACACTATTAAATCCTGAGTATTGAGTTAACTCTAAGAGAGCACACAATGAACCATTTGGTTCCCCTCTATGCTCTCTCAGAGTTACAGGTTTCAAAGAATTGCAGAAAACATTTGAGTTTCTTGACACACACACACACACACGCACACAAAACATGCAGGCACACACAACGCAACCTACTGCTCAGTACCATTACACTGCGGAATACTCCCCATGTTCATTATCTACTGATAACTCTGCAGTCTGCATTGGATGGCACTGCTTTGAAGGTTAACCAATCAATATTCCAGACTCTTGTCATTTATTAACAAAGCGGGTCTGGTTGGCTAATGACGACCATGCAGGCATCCAGAGACAGCAATGTGCAAACAGGCCATTAGAAGTATAGCTGGGACCTCCTCTGTGCAACCATGAATGAGTACAGGAAAAGGGGCTCTAATTGAGAGTATGATTGTTTGCGTGTAGCGCGGTCACCTCAGATATCGCAGGGCTCATCTCCAGAGCCAGACCCGTCAGGCAGATTAGCGTCCGTGCATCAGTGACCTGAACCGCGCCAAAGTTAAAACACTTAGTTTCACCCAACCCATAATTCAGATGAACTTAATTTTTTAATTAGGCACAGCTCTGGAAAAGTTTGTATCCTTCCCCTCTTCCTTCTCAACTCCTCCAGCCCAGCCTTTAAGTCCTGTGAGTGCAGAGCAAAGAATTGGTTCATCAAGGCAAAAGGGAAAAAGTCATATAGACGGCAGCAGCGCCACAGTAGACAGACAGGCCAACGGAATGCCAGTCCACAGCCAGCGCCACGGACAGCAGCGCGAGGGACTGGATGCATCCCATGTCTGTTCAGATTAAACCAGTAACCGGCGATGTTAATTAGGCAGCGTAAACTTAAACATCGGCAAATTATGTAAGCAGCTAGAAGCGGAGAGCCCTGAGTAACAAAGCGTGATACCAGCTAACTCACAGCTTGGCAGGCCCTGCCCTGCCACTTCACGCTGATGTGGCCATGGTCGATCAAGCAGAGGAGCCTCAAATGCCAATTAGACATGAGCGGGTAATTGTGTCAGGGGGGGCTGGTGGCACCAGGGACTCTGTGACAATGTCCTGAGGCACTCTGTGTTTCTGTTTTAGTCAGACATAGCAACTGACATATCTGAGGTCACTAATGGGTGAGTATATGCACGTAGACGCTTGCATGCATATTCGTACACTTATTGTAAGTACAGTGAGGATCTATATCTATATATCAATATCTAGAGATAGAGAGAAATTGATGAGAGAGAGAGAGAGAGAGAGAGAGAGAGAGAGAGAGAGGGGGGGAGGGAGGGACGGAGACAGAGAGAGAATTAGTGTGTGTGTGTGTGTGTGTGTGTGTGTGTGTGTGTGTGTGTGTGTGTGTGTGTGTGTGTGTGTGTGTGTGGCATCACAACGCATTGTGTGATGTTGTAGATCGTCTATTCTTGAATAGCCATATTCAAATAGAATAAAATAGGGTTAAGGTCAAACTTATTTCAATACTATACTAACAAATTTGGAACCCCTTCAAGGACCCCTGGGGGTCCCTGGACGCAACTTTGAGAACCACTACCTAAGTAGCCTTTTAATTCAAATTCCATTAATGGCCTTGGCTACAGTCATGTACAGGAGGTTTCTCTACCATACCCATGCAAGAGTGAAAGTCCAGCCCTTTCTTCTTGTTCCTTTCCTTTGCTTTGAACTCCTCTCCTCATCCCTCCCTTTCTCCAGCAGGAGCGGTGGAAGAAGTACTCTGTGTTCTAAAACTTAACCCAAATTGCAAAAATATTGGCATCAAAATATACTTCAAGTAGCAAAAGTACTCATTATTCAGAATGCCTATTTTAGAATTGTTATTGGACTACTGTATGTATCATCAACCACTTAAGCATATTTAATACGGTACTTTTCATTAGGCTATTCAGAAATAGCTGATCTACAAGCTCACAACGTGTCCATTGCATGGACACATTGTGAGCTTGTAGATCGGCTATTTTTGATTTAATTAATTATTAATATTCTAACCCTGCAAAGTAACTAGTAACCTGGCTTGTACCTTGGAATTGAACTGAGTAAATGTACTCAAATACTGTTAATCTAAGTTACTTTCCATCAGTGGTGGAAAAAGTACCCACATATTTTACTTAAGTAAAAGTATCAATACTGCAATGTAGAAATACTCCGTTAGAAGTAAAAGTCCAGAATTCAAAATGTAAAAGTATGAAAGTATTGTATATAGTATAAGTACCAAAAGTAAAAGTACAAAATGTTTGAAAATAGCAGATCTACAAGCTCAACGCCTAGCCTATAGGTTAAAGTGGATTAATGTATGTTTAATTATATAATTTAATTACATGTATATCTTCAAAGTAACTAGTACAGTAACTAACATTTTCAAATAATTGTAGTGGAGTAAAAGTACAATATTTGCTTTTGAGATGTAGTGGAGTAGAAGTAAAAGTACTGGAAACTGGAAATAGTATTCAAGTAAAGTACAAATACCTCAAAACTGTACTTAAGGGTGCCCTCACACCAAAATACCTATGAGAGTGGAATCCACGTCCCACCAATGCATTTCAATTAGAGTGAAGCGGTTTCATGCCAGCAGAGGATTTCCGCAAAAAACGCTGCCTTAGGGTTCCCTCAGACCAAAATATGGTCGGCAGTGGATAAACTCTTCTGGTGCGCGGCTAGCTAAAAACGCAGAGAGCGTATTCCGTCCCAAAGCCAGTGACGCGCCTGTCACTCACTTCCCGCACCGCCCTCCCTCCAGCCTGTAGACTAGCGTAGCGATCCTTTGTCTGCAGAGGTACGTTAGCCAGGTTACGTTGCGACTTGCGATGTTATCAATTTAATAGGCTTTATTATCATCATCTTTTACGTGTCAACTCTATAATGGACAGGCGAAGGGTACTCGCCCTTGCTTTATTGGAAGGGGAGATGCAACAAGCTAAAAAGAGAAGAGTTTGGGTGCATGAGACTCTTCAAAACAAAACATCTCCCAGTCCCTTCCTGATTCTCAGAATGTTACGCCTTCGACTCACCCGATTGGACAGAGGGGGAAACCAGAATCTGCGTGGAGAATTTCTTTGCTCCAGAGCATAAACGCAAGGTCTGCGCGGAGCGCAGATATCCTCCACTGACATGAAACCGCCCCCTTCTCATTGAAATGCATTGGCGGAACGCGGATTTCACTCTCATAGGTATTTTGGTCTGAGGGCACCCTTATCATTGAAATACATTGGCGGAACGCGGATTCCACTCTCATAGGTATTTTGGAGTGAGGGCACCCTTGAGTACAGTACTTACTGTAAGTAAATGTACTTAGTTACTTTCCACCACTGCTTTCCATCCACCACTGATGGTGTGTGCCTTGCCGGCAGGACATAGCAGGAGGACAGGCCTCTGGCTGAGAGAACACCCCCCCCCCACCACCACCAGCACCTCCCCCTGCATCTCTCTCCTCTTTCTTGACTGCTCCTGATTCTAATTGGCTCAGACCATGCCAGTGCCTCAGTAATGTCTGCATGTTAATATTCCTACACGGTAACATTCTCTTGCCTAATGGCCGCACAGTGAGAGGCATTTTCAACCACATTACCTCTTATCGAGTTATGGAGCCCCATCGTTCCAAATAAGACAAATTTAATTGATCCGGTCTATAAAAATCCAAGTGCCGCTGTGAGGGACCCCGTTCCTCGGGTTTCTTTATTTATTTATTCACTCTGTTTTCCCCACCTTGGCGAGCATGGCCCTGCATGACGCACAGGGAAATTAGGTTCATTCAGTTACATGGAAAAACGCAGGGAGCAGCCAGAGAAATTCAAAGGTTTTCAAAATTAGATCAATGGTCTCAACAATCAATCAAAGGCAGTGGTTCTGCGGGCGCTCGCTTCTGATGTTAGTTCAAAATGAACCTTTAAAACAGCAGGCGAAGAGTCCGCCCTTCAGTGAACTTTGCAGGGGGGGTGGACAGAAAAAACCTTAAAAACTAGAGCAAAATTCAATAACAAACACCATTCACTTACCCTCACACATCTGATGTACACTAGCAACCAAAGAGGAACCACATGAAACACATGCACTCGCTCTCACACACACACAAGCGCACGCACACACGCACGCGCACGCACGCACACACACACACACACACACACACCCCAACACACTTATGTAGGCTACCTATTTTATACTATGTCGTACGATGGTGTGGCACAGTGTAAATAGCCGATCTAGCAAGGTGACACATTTGGACACTTGCCGGTAGCAATCAAAAACGTAACATGTCCATATGTGAAGACTATTCTGGCAAGCAGACAGTATATTTTGCTGGTGTAACTGATGATGTCACACTCTGTGATATCACAAGCTCACAGATCAACCTCAAACTCGCCAAGGACCCGAGGGAGGGTGGTGCTTAGCGTGAAGTCGATCGGACAGATGGATACAGGGTGTCCATATATGGGCATAAAAGGGACACAGACAGCCAGACAGATACAGAGATCTCCATATATGGGCATAAAAGAGAAACAGGCAGACTGGGTGGGGCATGCATTCATCACATTCGTCGCATGCATCGTTCCCAACATGTGCAGTCGCTGAGTAGGCCGGTGCCCAAAGGGCACCAGTCTAGTAATAAGACACTGTAATGTTTTAAAGCGAGACATGCATAGTGTAGTAAGCAATCAAATCCCCAGTTAAGTACTAACTGAGAATGAATTCACATGCCACGCAGGAGCTGGTGAAATAGCACATCCAAGAGCATTACAGGGAAAACATTACTTTAAAAAGTGTTTTTAATACAGTATATAAAAAGTGTGTGCCTGCCCTCAATTTCAACCCGCATGCATCCAATCCTGTTACTGCCCGCTGAAGATATTGCGCTCAGCGATACTTAGTGATTATTCAAAATAAATACTTGATCCAGTGTAAAAGCTAGGGATTGAATAGGAGATGAACATTAGAACACTGGATTTAAACTCGCCTGCTTAGAATAAAAGGTGATAGTGAGGGGAGAAATGCTGAAGTAATCCTACCAACAGAGTGGTTCCCCTGTGAAGGATTTAACTATTCCCAGCAACTAGATATTACACTGCAGCCAAAGGTGTGTGTGTGTGTGTGCGTGCGTGCGTGCGTGCGTGTGTGTGACACTGTGTGTGTGTCTGGCACGTCTGCGCGTGCGTTTGTGTGTGTGTGTGTGTGTGTGCGCACGTGCGTGTGTGCGTGCGTGGTTTGTCATCATTACGACATTCTCTTCCATGGCGAGGCCGTTTTTTTGTAATCTAAAGTAGCCTCCTTATATACGAGACGTGTAGCAGATCTACAAGCACACAACGCCTCGCATCTATTTTCCCTGTTTTAAATCGTTTTTAAAATTATAAAAAAGGAAGGTTTTTGACATACAAGGTGAAGGTTTCCACCTGACAAGTAACAGTCCATGTCCAAAACAAATGCCGATATATAATTGCGACCGTTAGGGAGCAGTTTACTACCAAAACCTCCACCGGCCGTCCGTCCGTCCGTCCGTCCGTCCGTCCGTCGGTCACACGTCACACGTCACACCTTTGTTTGTGTACGGTGTTATGTCATATATCTTCAGTATGACATCACACCACATGTGTACACAAACCTTTGTGTACGTTGCTGTGGCAACAGTCTGTTGTTGCTGGTCTGTTAGTGTACGTTAGCAACCACCTTAGCAATCATGGTTTTACCCTAGCAACCAACTGTTTACCCTAGCAACCAACTGTTTACCATAGCAACCATGTTTTTTTACCCTAGCAACCAACTGGGCATAAAAGGGATTCTGTTAGGGATCTCCATATATGGGCATAAAAGGGATTCTGTTAGGGATCTCCATATATGGGCATAAAAGGGATTCTGTTAGGGATCTCCATATATGGGCATAAAAGGGATTCTGTTAGCTGTTAGTGATCTCCATATATGGGCATAAAAGGGATGCTGTTAGGGATCTCCATATATGGGCATAAAAGGGATTCTGTTAGGGATCTCCATATATGGGCATGAAAGGGATTATATTAGGGATCTCCATATATGGGCATAAAAGGGATTGTATCCCAGATGATGCCCTGTTAGGAGATCCACACTAACAGAATCCATATATGGTCCTACCGACAGCTGCTATAAGCCAACCCTGGCGATAAGGTCTGAGTCGAAGAAATGCTTCTTTCCTGGCAAGAATTGCCCCTTTATACTGTAGGGCTCGTTTGTGTATTGTATGACATCACGCCACATCATCGGCTGAGGACTGTGTGATGTCATCATATCTCCATATATGGAGACATAAGTTGCTCATGCCCAAATATGGGCTGGTGAGGTCAGACTTAGTGTGATGCGTAGGTTATCTCCATATATGGAGATTCAACTTCAATGAGTAACCATGGCAAACTGTCAACTGCCCGTATGTCTTGATAATTGGTAAAACAAACTTTTGGCCTATTTGTGGAGATAAGCGACCAGCGGTCGCTTATCTCCCGATTAGGGAGTCTTACTGGTTTAAACATAGTCGTATGATGGTGTCACGCAGTGAAAATAACAGATCTACAAGCTTATAATGAGTCACGATATGCAACGTGTTGTGAGCTTTAGATCTGTTATGTTTGCTTTTGCCTTTGAGAATTTTTGGAAAATGTTGCTTTACATGTTGGTACGCCTGTTGAAACTAGACCATTCACACAACTATTCACAACACTGTAGGAGAGGAGAGGAGAGGAGAGGAGAGGAGGTGGTATGAGGGGTTATGATTTGCCTAGGGGGATTTTGATCCTTGGGTGTTGTGTAAAGAGGCTGAATTAAAATCCTGTCCATTAAATCCCATGTCAGGCTAGAAAATTCCCTTTCCATTCCCTTTCCTTAACCTTTTAGATAAATCTCCATCAATCTCATTTTACGCACGATTACAGTTTTAATGAGCGATGGACAGTGTTATTGCTGGGGTTAATCTCAACTTTCTCTTTTTAATGCTGGTAGTAGCTGGGCTAAACACTGCTGATAAAGCCCAAGGCTGGTGATGGAGAAAATCCTTCCATTTACCTCTCTTTCAAAGCAATTTTTCTTTCAACTTATTTGACAATGCCCATCGTACATGTCATGAGAATTTAAAAGTTAATTGCCTATTAGATAAATCCAGATTTATCAAAACAATCAAATCCCCCACCTGGATTTCATTAAATGCTTAATCAATTCATGATTGATCTAAACATTTCTCATAGTAACTGGCTTACTCAAAGCTGTCGGCTAATGACCAACTGCGCTCTTGAAGGATCCTGCGCTTTGGCTTGCGTTTGATCTGGCTTGTTTCAGTCTACTGCTGCAAAACCAGCATTATGAAGTCCTTTTCTGTGAACATGACAGGTATGGCCCTGATGTCAACCTTCCTCTCCAGGTTCTCTTTGAAGATTTGTCTCAGTCTGATGCACTCTTAACAGTTACCAAACCTTTCTCAGGAAGACAGTAAACAACGGCTGGGTGTGCTCGGCAGAGGCCCCGGTCAAACCTGGTTCAAGTCAGACCAAATAGAGTGAAAGGCTCATCTAAGGCACACAGGCGGTTAAGCTAATCAGATCTGAACAATCTCAAGAGTGAAGGGGCCACAAACATCTGTACATGTAGCTGGCCAGTGTGTGCTGCATCCCCCTAAGCCAGTGCTTCTCAAAGTAGGGTCCAGGGACCCTCTGGGTTCCTTGGGGGGGCTCCAATTGGACCCTTACAGTCACAGATCTGTAAATACAGCTGTGCACAGAGGCATGGGGGTACTTGAAATAGAAAAATCACACCTGAAGTGAGCTGTGCTATTCCCCCCCCCCCTTCTGTGCCAAGGGCCAAAATGGCCCCAAGGTAGATGTGCCAGGATTTTGTATGTTTTTCTTTACTATGCAATGAAAATAAATTGTTTTTTTTTGTCAATCAGACAAATGGTTCCAGAGATAGAGCTGTTTGAATAAAAAAAAAGTGTCCATCCACTAGAATGAACACACATTTTCTCAATCAGCTAAACGAGGGAGCCAACACACAAACAGAGAAAAGCATCTCTCTGATCTCAGGTCATTTTGACATATTCAAAAAAAAATATGTATATATATATAGCCTTTGATCTAAAGACGTCAAAGACGTCATTGGCACACAGGGCCCATTGAAAAAAGCAGTCATGAGACATCATAGGCATTGAGTGAGATTAGTTGTTGGGCTTTTATGCCTTTATTGATAGGACAGTAGACTGACAGGAGAGATGGGGAGTGACACGCGGCAAAGGTCGTCCAGATCGGGAATCAAACCGGCGATGCCGCGAGGCAGTCATGCCTACAGTATGTGGTATGCGTCTGGACCAGTAGGCCAGCGGGCACCCCAGCTGTGCTAATTATGAGTTAATTTCATCAAGCGAAGCTTGGCCAATGTGACCCTCTTGGCCAATGTGAATCCTTAAAAACGACTGCCCTTTTGTTTTATTGAGTCTCTGCCTCTCCATTCTTCCCCAACAGTTTAAAATCATCAGTGTTAATCTAACACTAAAGAGTTTATTAACCAAATTGACCTTAAATCAACACTGATGATTTTGATGGCAAGTCTATACTTATAGACTTGTCTCTCTCTCTCTCTCTCTCTCTCTCTCTCTCTCTCTCTCTCTCTCTCTCTTCAATGACTTCAGTTAATTACTGCACTAGACAATCTACACAGTAAGATCCATAAAAGATCCATCTGAAAGTGTAAACATTTTACCCTTTCAGAGTTAAATTAACGGTGCAGATGTTGCTGTGTACTGAACTAATTTAAACTACAATAGTCTATTTGAAGTATCACGCCAAAAAGTTTAACAAGAAAGGAGTGAAGAGAAGCCCTCTCCTTCTTACACGCCTTCAAGACGAATGCTAATGAACTATGGAGAAGCGGCTGCTGAACAAAACTGGGTATGGGGCAATTAAAGAACGCCTAAAGCAACTTTATTGAGGACAAAGCACCCCATCTTTCTAATTAAATTCTGGGGCAGACACCTGGCCTTTCACCTCCTCCTCCTCCTCGATTTCCTCCTGCTCCCTTGTGACAGTCAAAGGGGGGGGGGCGGTGTGGGAGGGAGGGAGGTCTCACTGGTTCTTTACTCCTCATCTCCTCCAGAGTGGCTGGAAAAGCCCATCTTTTTCATGGACAAATGCTCCCCACAGATCCAATCAATGTTGGAGGACTGGGGTCAGGCAGGGGATGGATATCAGAGCCACCATTTACTGCACATCTCTGGTTCCCACATGGTTCTTCTTCCCCCAGCATCGCGTTTATGACTGGAAAAGAAAGTCAGCTGCCGGAGGCCATCAAAAAGCTGTGTAGGCCGAGACCTATTCTCAACATTTGAGATGATTTTCCCCCGGTTCTCACAGAATCCCTCTATACAACAGGTCTTAAACTATCGTTAGGATCTGATATTGATGTCAACTCGTCCTTGGTGTGTGGATGGTTTCTTACGTGTGGGGTTCTGAGGCTGGCCCCGAAGCACAAGGCCAGACGGGAGCCCTGACACTGTTGCACGCAGCGATTAAAGAGAAGACAGTGGAGAGGGTACCTCACGTCTCAGCAACTCCATCCCACTGGGATCTCTTAGAAGTGGGAGACTGCGAGAGGGAACAACCGTCAAAGGGAAGAGAGAGTGGTAATGGTACGGAAGTTAATAAAAATGAAGCCAGGTAATGGAAATTGGTTTTAAACCACTGGCCAAGTTCCTCCTGAGATAGAGATGGCTCGGGCTAATGAACCCTGACAGCCTATTCCAGGGCACTTCCACACTTACAGCACATTCACCTCCAACACCATCTCCTCTCAGCACCAGGAGCAGCCAGGGGAAAGAGAGGAAAGTTACAACTTCACTCAGATTAACTACTCCCCATTTCCTGGTTATTTAACACCCAATCGAACTTCAAAGTCTGCAAGGGCAATAGAGCTTCTCTCACATCAAACACACCAGCACTCTCTCTCATTCTGGATAATTAGCTAAATTTGGCTTGCCCTCCGACCACGACCCCTGGAGCGCTGTTTAACACAGAGCAGTGCAGGGCACATCTCCACACACAGCGTGGCAAACCCCACTTGCCACCAACCATCTCCCAGACACCTGAAGAACCTCCAGTGCATTATTTCAGCACAGATCTCCAGGGCCCAAATCTTAAAGACACAAAATCCAATTCTGATTCGGATAGGGATTAAGGGTTTTGAACCCTTGAGCCAGCAAATCTCCGACATCATGGGCTAGGTTCAGACTGGCAGACCAAATTTGATTTGGCCAATCTAGATTGGAATAAGGTTGGCTTTAACTACATTCAATTAGACATGCGATCAAATTTCTGTACAGTATACTTCGTCCCAGTAAGACATGTCTTGGCCATCTGGCCAGTGATGTAATGTATATTGGACCAGTTACCCATATATGGAGACCCCTGGTACCCATAGATATCCACAGATATGGGCTTAATATTGATGACATCAGGGATCTCCATATATGGGCATAAAAGGGATTTGGTTCCCCTGGCATCACAGGGATCTCCATATCTCCATATATGGGCTTAAAAGGGATTTGGTAACCCTGGCATCACAGGGATCTCCATATATAAAGGGGATTTGGTTCCCCTGACATAACAGTGATGTCAGAGCCGTTTCTCATAGTAAACTGACTTCCGGTCGCAATAAATATTTGTAAACCAGTAAGACGCCTAAGGGCGAAAAGCGCCATCTGTCTTGGCCATATATGGATTCTGTTAGTGTGGTTCTCCTAACAGGGCATCATCTGGGATACAATCCCTTTTACGCCCATATATGGAGATCCCCAACAGAATCCCTTTTATGCCCATATATGGACATCCCTGCTCTGAGTATCTGACATCACTGTGATGTCACCTGTTTAAGCCTATATATGGAGATCCCTGCTCTGATATCTGACAGCACTGTGATGTCACCTGTGATGTGTCAGGGGAACCACAGTGTCAGGCGTTACACATCTGGACGGAGGTCTACGGACAAGCTGTGACGGTACTGATAGTAAACTGCAACCTACGGTCGCAATTATACGTTGTATGACAGTGTCGCTCACAGAACACAGCCGATGGACAAGCTGACAACATGTCATTGCGCCTCACACCTATGTTGTTATTACAGCAACCAATGGCAGATAGGTCCACGATGACTGAATAGTGAATACACAAACCCAATGTGAAAACTTGGGCCAGTCAGTCCTGAAGATTGTTAAGTGAGAAACTAACTGGATTGGCCTGCAGTCTGAACAAAGCCATGGCAAGTTTATGCACATTCAACAACAAGGCAATTCAATGTGCTTTACATAAAACATTAAGCAAATAAAAGCACATTTGAATTCTTTAAAAAGGAAGAAAACTTCATTATAATAGGAAACACCTATTCAGTACAAAAACAAGAAAAGAGAAGAAAATGAATAAGTTGGGGAAAGAAAACATTAAGGAGTAGAATTACACTGCAGAAGAAGAATTAAAAACACATCTCAATAAAAGGCAGCAGCAAACTGAAATGTTTTTAAGTGTAAAAAAACAGATTTGCAGCAGAACTGCAGTTTTCTGGGACTTTGTAAGGTCAGTCCGTAGAGCTCTCGCCTTTGGACCACAAGGTCATGAGCTTACTCAGTTATTCGTTATGAAGTCCTATGACGTCTATGACATCTGATATCATACATACAATCCCTTTTATGCCCATATATGGGCATTCCATATGAAGTCCTGTTAGATATGGGCTTAATATTGATGACATCCGGGATCTCCATATATGGGCATAAAAGGGATTCTGTTAGTGTGGTTCCTGGTTCATCACAGTGATGTCAGAGCGTGATGTCAGAGCGGCAAACCCATAGACCGTAAAAAAGCATACACGGACAGACGGACGGCCGGATGAATGGACGGAGACATGATGTGCCGTTTCTCATACTAAACGAGTCATCACTGTGATGTCAGAACAGGTCAGCTATATCCAAATCTGGAGTCGGTGAGGTCAGATGTAGAGGTATTGGCCAGCTCCATATATGGAGACGGACGGACAGACATGATCTGCAGGTTTCCATACTAAATGCGACCTACGGTCGCAATAATCTGTACATTGAGACTATACACATAATAGGATGCCAGGTCAACAATGACCAGGCTTTATTAATCTAGGCCTACATAACCTGCTATCTAAATTACATCTTAGTCTTTGCATAAACCTGCAAGGTCGTTGAGACTAGGGAAAGTGCTATGGTAAGTGCTACGGGCTGGAGACTGAAGAGATGAGTCTTATATAGACCCACAGTAGTGTTTTGAAATCAATTATTTGACATACAGGAAGCCAGAGTAAAGATCTAAGAAGAGAGTGATATGCTCAACTTTATTGGTATTAGTAAGGATTCAAGCAGCAGCCTTCTGAATCAACTGCAGTCTAAAAGATCCTGCAAAGACTTGAGAATAATATGCATATCTGTATGGGATATAGGAAATATCTACACAAATAGGGCACTATCATTCTTAATTTAAATGTATCGTCAAAGGTTGAGGTCACTGATGAGAAATGATGGAGACTAAAAGTTCAGTGCATGCAGTATTCCTTAGTGGTTTGGCCAGAGCCTGACTGGTCTATTTACCTTGAAGATAATTAACCATTTTTAGACAATTAACTCTGGGGACTGCGGTGCTTTTTAAAATGAAAAGTCTATGTAAGGTTAATTGTGTGTGCTCCATTGTGTGATGTAGATACAAAACGGAGCAAGGGAGAAGCAAGGACAACCACGTGAGGTCGGAGAAAGACTTCCAAAATGATTAATCCTTCCTTTGTCATGAAACCTGTCCAATGTTTTTGTCCTTAAAAACGGATCAACGCAGGAGTTGAAATAGTTGTGAAACATTTCACTTCATTGCCTTTGAAACAATGACGAGAGAAAGTTGAAGGGAAAGCACGGAAAGGAATGAGTTCTGAGGTGCAGTTAATCTAGTGCACATGGCAGAGGAGTTGAAAAAACAGGGGGGGAGAGAGAGAGAGAGAGAGAGAGAGAGAGAGAGAGAGAGAGAGAGAGAGAGAGAGAGAGAGAGAGAGAGAGATGCTTTAGCAAACTAGGGTTTTAATATGTCCCTGCCTGCTAATATTCCCCAGCTTCCCTCCTGCGGTGGACTTCCCCTAACCTCTCCTCTCTCCATTCTTCTGTTTCATACCGGTCCAAGACGACCTGGAACTAATGTGTTGTTTATTTCCCCCCAAAGAGAGTGTCTGAGGCTCTCTGCTCACGCAACCTGTCTTCATCTGCAGACCCCCAGCCCCACACTGCAGGTGGGGAGGCTAACAGAGAGGAATGGGGACAAGGGTGTGTGTGAGGGGTGCTGCGGGGGGTGTGAAAGTGGGTTGTGTTTCCAACATTTTGACTTCCCGTTACACTCTCTCACACAGTACACACAAACACATGTGTGTGGTGTACACATATACACAGTATATACACAGTATATACACATGTAGAGAGAGAGAGACATTTCCCATAGTAACTGCGACCTGACGGTCGCAGTTACTATGAGAAGCTCCAAAGGCTGTCTGTCCGTCTGTCTGTCTGTCTGTCCGTCACGTCACGTCACGTCACGTCACACTTTTGCCTTACTCTAATCTCCGGCACCGTTGCCCCTATCCATGCCAAACGTTGCAGACACACTCCTTGGATGGCAACTCACAACCTCCACCCCTCATTTCTCACATGGCCCTCTTCTAGCGCCATCATCAGGCCGATTTTTGCAAAACAAATTTTTGGACACTGCTCCTACAGATTTTGGCCTAAAATCATGCAAAGACGTACACAGTATCTCTAAAGTCATGTCATCAACATGGATCTGTCCCATTTCCCATATTCCCTCCTGATTGGCTACGATTGCCTTCTAAAGTTTGTGTATGCGACCTGACGGTCGCTTATCTCCCAATTAGGGAGTCTTACTGCTATTTAATGTAATTTATTTACCATTAGCAGATTAGACTATTGGTGCTGTATGCTGTAGGAAACCTGACTCCACACATTCATTTAGCCATGTCAAGAGTGCAGAGGTCTTGGAACTGTTCTCGGTGAGCAGGTTGATGCCTTGCATGGATACCTCCACCGTGTGTGTGTGTGTGTGTGTGTGTGTGTGTGTGTGTGTGTGTGTGTGTGTGTGTGTGTGTGTGTGTGTGTGTGTGTGTGTGTGTGTGTGTGTGTGTGTGTGTGCGCGCGCGTGTGTGTGTGTGTGTGTGTGTGTGAGTGAGAGAGAGAGAGAAACACACATTGTAAAGCTCTTTGGAACCAAACTACATCTACAACATTCAGTAAAGGAATGTCTAACATAGTACGGTAAGTATGTGTCAAAGTGTCACTGAGCAAGACACTTGACAATTGACCCCTCCTTACTCCTTACTGCCCCCGAGCCCTCATCATGAACATCTGATTAGTCATCAGCTGGGTGAAGCTGAACTCCTGAGGCAGGATTAAGGTCTACAAAATATACAAAATAAAAATAATCAAACGTTCCATTTCATAATGTACCGTTCTGTGATTCTGTGCCTTGGTTTTTGAATGACAGAGGAAACACAAGAAGAGAAGAATCTTAAGGCAGATCCAGCCAGATACAATAAAAAAATGGACTGCTGCTTTCAGAGGACGTAATGCATGCTCTTTCATGGCTCTCAGAGTGATAAAACATAATCTCAGATTGTATACCCTGATAAAGGTCCTTCTTCACAACCCAGTGAAAACACAAGGGGGACCTTTGAAGTGGAGACACTGGGGGGAAAGCAGTCCCCCGTTACTCAGGGCATCAGAGAGACAGAGAGGGATCTCGTCTAGCCCGAACTCTCCTGAACATTCATAAATAAAATATCAAGGAACTGAGACCCTAACACAATCCTCACCATGCCACAGTAGCAGGAGCAGCAAGCAGACGGCTGGCCCTGACGAGAGCAGGCAGGAAGAGTTTGAAACCCAGCGGTGTTGGAGCGTTATTCTTAATGAATTGGAAACAGGAGCTTTTTTTTCTTTCCTTTTTTGCGGACCCCAGGTTGAAAAGTGGCCCCTACAAGACCAAAGCCAGCCTTCAGAGAAAGGTGCTCCGGCTAATCTGGCCTCATTTTATGCCTTTTTAACCATGACCAATGTATTTAAATGGCTGTTCCCTTTGACAGATGCTCAGTTCAAATTATTCCTAACTGGAAATTTGCAGGAGCGATATTAAATATCCTTCAGGCCAGTCTGCCTGAAGAGAATGTGGAAACATCAAAAGACCGAACCCTTCAAAAAACTAAACC
Source organism: Nannobrachium achirus (assembly GCF_963921795.1). Classification (NCBI taxonomy): domain Eukaryota; kingdom Metazoa; phylum Chordata; class Actinopteri; order Myctophiformes; family Myctophidae; genus Nannobrachium; species Nannobrachium achirus. Next base: position 34,180,834 of record NC_137816.1, on the reverse strand, counting down.
TAATGACCTCTGCCCACCTCTGGGGAGCAGGAGGGCTCCAGCCTTGGCAACATCCTCCTGGCCACATCACTCCTTTAAATGGAGATTTGACCATTCCCCTAAACCCACCGCTCCATTTAAGATATTTTATATAAGATATATAATGTCCATCACCTGACTAGCATAATCTACAGCAGAGCAGCATGTGTTTAACCCACAGGGGAACATCTTCCTTCTTATCTCATACGTTAAAACCAATCTTCCCTTAACAACAACAACAAACTCACAATGAAGAATGCCTCGGTATTTCAACACTTTGAAGTTTTTCTGTGCTGCAGTGTGCTACACTTCAGCATCTACAACCGGGGCGTCACAATGGGGGGGGGGGAAGTGGGACTAAGTTACTAGGGCCCAAGGTGGAGGGGCCTTAATTATTTTATACTTTAGCAATTGAAAAATAGCAGATATAGTATACAATCTCACAGCGTGGCACCAAGTGCCGCGCTGCGAGCTTGTAGATCTGCTATTTTTTTAAAGTCGTGAAAATGTGTGAAAATCTTTGAATACATGTATTTTTTTAAGCGAACATTCTCAAACTCAAATTTTGCTTCTGGAGGGTCCCTGGAACTAAATATTTTGAGATGGGGTCCGTGGCCAAATACATATCATTTTGGGGGTCCTTCACATGAAAAAGTTTGAGCACCACTGACAGAAATATTCAGAAGGATTTGAAATATTCAAAGACTTGCACACATTTTCAAGATTTTTCAAAAATAGCAGATCTACAAGCTTGCAGCGCGGCACCGATTGCCGAGCTGTGAGCTTGTAGATCTGCTATTTTTCAATAGTTAAATCATCAAATGTGAGTGAATCCTTGTACCCAGAATTTGGTGCGACACCCCTGTCTACAACTATAGGACCTTCAATGAAGTTTTTGCTGGGTATATATTCTGTACACAGTTACAGTACTCACCAAGGACGGAGCTTCATCACCACCATGAGGCTGCATGTGGAGCATGAGTGGCAGGTAGAGAGAGAGACCTAGAGAGAAAAGGAGAGGACGCGGCAGATTGGGACGAGGTAGAGAACAGCTGGCAACATTCATTTTGGGCTTTGATGGGATGTGACAGCGGTGATTAAGTCATAAAACTAGCCGGGCTCCGTTTGTGAGTGAGGTGATTACACAGACCCACCTGGTCAAAGGGGTAAGAGGTGAGAAGGGCAAGAGGCAAGGAGGGCAGCCGTGACTCAGGGCACATTGCCTTCTGTCCTCTATCCAGGAACAGGTCTCGGAGCTAATATGAGTTGAAGGGCAGTAGGCTGAAATGTAAATGTTAAGCAATTCAACAACCATGCACACAAAAGAGGATGAAAAAAATGGAGTCTGATTATTTTTATAGTCTGATGTTGAATAATTCTAATGAAAAAAATATTGGTAAAGATCTTGTTTTTGAGCATTATCACAAATGAGGAAGGTTAAGAGAACCACAATTAGTGATACAAATTTAACAATTAATTGTAGTACCAATGAGAAAATGTAAAAGCATAAAATGTGACTCTGCTTTAAGAATGCTTTCCCACATATACTGTAGATTAACTTTCATATGCCTTCAGAATATGGCCAAGAGACTGTGATAACATGCATAGATTATTTTCTCTGATAGGTTCCAAGAACATGCCATAAAGAATTTAGACAGGGAAACTCAGGCATTACTGTAAAGGACAACCTATGCACATTAGTGACATTTTGAAATATTAACAGTGAAATGAATGGACACCGTATGGTGGGCTGAATGAAGTGCTGTCTCTGCCAGTGAAAGGCAGTATTTTGTTTCTTCAAGCGGTGGGGTTAAACAAAAAGCAAATGTTAAACTTCATTCCTCTGAAGTTGTGCCTGGCTTTGAAAAACAAAACCTACACTCTCCAGGCTGGCCTCACCCAGTCAAATTGAATGCCTACACACATCAGTGCTCATAATTTATGACAGTAGTATTTTAAATGCTATTGTTATATCATTGCTACCATAGCAGAACGAAGGGAGAAACACTCACACGGGCTGCCATAATTTTAGGCAGCTATGTGGAATAAACAGAATATGGGTGCTTTCAGGGAGGCGGTCCACACTGGCTGCCCAGCCTGTGGGCTAATATTTGGTTTAGGGATGTCATGGTCAGACTGAACACAATGCATTCCAGCATAACGTCAAACGATTCCAATTCTTACACATACTTCTCTTCTGGTCCTTCCATCATTCAGCTGTAAAAGGTACAAGTTTAAATTCATAATGTATAGCTTCAAGATATTCCAGTCAGTAACCTAATACAAAGGACCAATATAATGCATCTGCAGATGGCGTGTTAAGTAAAGCTGGAATACCATTGTCATATTTCAAAAACATACGGAAGAGTTAAATACCCTTTTTTGCCAAAGAATGAGGTTCTTTGATTCATATTTCACTCTGCTAAGAATCCAGTTAATGTCTTCGGGGGTGGAAAAAGAATGGCTTTTACTGTGAAATATTACAGTGCTATTAATTATAGACGAACAGCTCACCCTGGTAATAAATGTATCTTCCTTATGATACATTCCTCTATGCCGACCTCTTAAAAACAGCTATGTGGTCCATTAGACCCCACAGGACAGAGAACATCTTCGCAGGTGGAGGCGTTGTGTGGGACTTAAAAGCAACGGAGGACCAGCTAAGGGCAGCCACAAAAGAACAGGCTCCTTCTGCCAATCACCTGCAATGAAAGACATTTCAGCAATTTAAAGTAGAGCCATTTGGCAGTCAAGAGCTTGAATATTTCACAGGCATGCCTGCAAGAGTTTGAGCTCTCTGGGGCCAGAAGTGTACGAGTGTTTGGTTTCATCCAGCGATTTTTGAAGTTGCTCAATGGCCAATTGTATCGTTCACATGACCTTTGGTGACAACCAGTGGTGGAAGAAGTACTAGATTTTTTATTTTTTATTAAAGTAAAAGTATCAAATACTCTGTTACAAGTAAAATATACTGTATTCAAAAGAAGAAATCAGTTTTAATTCATTCATTCAACCTTTATTTAAATTCTCTGAGAGATCAATTGAGGGAGACTCTCATTTACAATGATGCCGAGATTACACACACATATAAAAACACAATAACAACAACGAGAAAAGAACATTAATGTTTAACAACAATCAAAAGTGCTAATGTATAGGCATAACAAGTATTATAAGACATTTTTTAAGATATTTCAAAATGTGTCAAATTGTTAGCATGGCATATCCACAAGCTCACAACGTGTAAAAAAGTGCAACATTTGCCTTTGAGGTGTAAAGTAAAGTAAAACAACATCAAAGTTGTACTCAAGTACAGCACTTGAGTAAATGTACTTAGTTTCCACCACCGATGACAACAAACAGAAAGTTTGAAAACCTGCAGATGTTTAACAGCTCATTTCAAGGAATTAGACAGATATGTGTACCGGAGCGGTAGCAAGCCGTAGCTCTAAAACTAAAACCTATTTTTTGCCCTGAAGGAAATTCATTAAAAAAAATCTTGGCAATGCATAGCTAGATGTAAACCTTTAAATATTAACCTGGAACAGGCGTCCTCTGGCCCTCTAGAACGGCAGGGTTCACCATAAGAAGAATAAGCTCACAGTCCTGTTAGCCACATGCCGCATGGATTTAATTTTCGCCATCTGCTGGCTTCATGCTTCTACGCTTTCCATTCCCACTGCACATTCTTCACAAATTCAGTAGCTTCCTTCTTCTACATTTGTAAATGTTGTTGACTGTGGAAAGCGTCCATGTTTACTTTGAATCCCTGGCCATTCGTAGGCCCTCTCTAATTACCTACAGCTGTTCACTTCTCCACTGCTTACTTTGGCCCTTGCCTTCAAATACAAGGTCCTATTTTCAATGTAAATTATAAGATCTGTAACAGACTAAATAGAAAGTCTCATTGTTATGGGAAGCAACATGGCTCACTGTAATAATGATATTTTTAGATTATTTTTCAGGACAATTGTGATCTTTCCTGGCACACTTCCATGTGTATTTAACTTACCACAGACCTTATGAGTGAAATACTAATACTTTTCTTACAATTATTTTGCTTTTGTGCCCAGATCTGGATACAAGGAGTGACTGAGTTCTTGCTCAGGTTGAGATCCATGTAATAAGTGACACCATGTCATAACGTTTTTTTTTTTTTTTTTTTTTTGTATTTCACTGTGATTGGTAGACACTTAACAATGTGTATGTTCTACCCCCCATGTTAGTGGGAGCTGGAGGGGGGAGGTGAGTTTTAAAGAGAAGTCGACTGTTCTTTGCCTGAGGACCTTGTCTGCACTCACCTGCTCTGTTGGGCAGCAGTAACAGCAAATTTTACACCGTCTGGGACACAAATTGGCATTTTGAACTCTGGTTATTCCTCCAGTATAATCTAATTAAAGGACAGTGCCAGCGGGGTACAAATCAGAGCATTATAAAGTTTGATAGACAGAGAGGCATAAAAATGTCTGGAGCTCTTTTACAAAAACCTCACATCATACTGGTCAGAGGTGTAAAACTTCAGAGACCCGGCTGGAAAAGGTTTAGGCAAACTAAATCAGCCAAACTGCACATTTTGTGGTGAGGATAAGCACTGCATAGGTGCTGCAATATAAATTACAATGTTTTTGGCTTTGAAGTCCTGCCATAGGCTTTCTGCCATGTACTGACATTACACTTTATGTTATGAATGGGCAAGAGTTTTCCTTTTCACTTCATGAAACCTGTACTGAAATCCTCAAAACAGCTATTAAAACGAAAATAGGAAACTACACTAGTTTTCTGGAAGACGTACTGTAATCTGTACATGACAACTTTTCACCATCACTTTCTCTCAGCTCTGAACCCTGAACAATTATATTATCATCCAATAAATTATTCTGGATAATGTAATGTCATATTTTCCATCCTTCCCTATCTGAAGCAGTAAACCCATATTACATCATAGATTAGGAGTGGGACAAAGTGTTTTAAACTCAACTGTCCGAGACTATAGCATAGACAGTCGTATGACTTTATAGAGGATCACGTCAAGTCAAACCTTCTGGTCTTATACTTAAGAAAAATAGGCCTGCACACAGAGAAATAAAGTCTTTTCAAGCAACTGAGCAAACAGTACATTTGAATGTAATTTGGCAATGTGATGCAAAATGTCTTCCAGGGCAATGGTGTGTCACATAATATAACTTCATGATGGTTGCCACAGTCACAGAACCAAAATCAGTTATATCAAATATATGAAGTAAATCCACTGAATGCAGTGTAATGTTCATCAAACAGGATAGTAAATGTATCAACAACTCTCCAGCATAGCTGAATTCTATTGTAATTTATTATTACAAAATTAACAGCTTTGAAAAAATCCAATATAGTGGCAACATTTTAAAATGTTGAGAGGGCTCAGTGCTGAGCCAAAACTTTGTCATGCAATTTTATTAAGCAATACAGTACACGGTAAGCTGACTATAAGATATCATTCATCTTTACTGTCAATCTGCACCTTGAGAACTACAGAGTAAGCTATGTGACAAAATATACTAAGATATATGGGAATATTAATCTGCAGTTAGAATTGATTGTCAAGAGTTGGAGTTTTTACAGGAGACCATACAAAATCCTTGCCAATAAAATGAATCAAAGTTTTAATTATGGCGATGCCATATGGCATCTGGCTGGACACAGAAATCTATTAAATGCATGTACAGCAGATTGTGTTTTATTTGATCTCTCAGAACTACTAGCCTTCAAAAACACAAGTGATTAAAAACCTGTTTGAGAGACATAAATATGTCTTCCAAGGACAGATAGTTTGAGAGGGCCTCCAGGCACTCTTTTTTTGCATCCCAGTAGGGTGCTTTCATTTGACTGCCACGAACTAATTCAAACAAGACCCATCACAGCCATGGCTTCAACCAAACCACCCCTCTGAGAGCCCTGGCCCAGAAAACCCTCCTTTGACTCACATTACTCCCTAGGTTTCACATCACAACTACCACTCACACTCTAAACTGAAAAATAGAGTGGGCTTTCCATTCTAATTGTTTCTCCATTCAACACAGCGTCTTTGGTTATAACAGGGGTTGATTTGAGGGTAGTTATGAAACCACACCAACCCAAAAGGCCCATAGTCTCTTCCACTGTCAGCTCTGATCAGCAGGAAAAGAGTTAAATGGCCCTGGTGTCGGAATGGGGACCACTAAGCTGTCCTAATGAGATATCACAAGCGCCTCAAAGCCACCGAAAGTCTCCAACCAATCTAACCAAGCAGCTACACAACCGCAGCCCATCAAACAAAGTGCCCTAGAGACAGAAGCGTCTCAAACAGAGGGTCCCCTATTGCAAGTATTCATGGCTATGGCTGTCCAGTGTGCTTTAAGAGCAGACGGTTTCCATGGCACATATTCACTTTCAGAAACAGGGTATGGGATATCTGCCCCTAAAACCACAGGACCTCTGAGATCTTTCTTTTTTTTCCTTCTGCAAAGCCTTAAGCTTAAACTATCAGTTGCATCTCGGAGAATTAAGTTGAAAACACATGGCTGAATTGCAAGCCCCTAAATGAGACTGCGGGAGGGAGATTGCAACAATAGTCTACTGCACAACTTGGGACCATTTAAGGGACTATAAATAACCATATAAGACTCTTGGAAATGTCAAGGACAGCTGTGTGAACTGTTAAAGGCGGTATTAAAACAAGGCAAGCAGGCCACAGACATGTTCAGCTGGTTGAGAAACAAAACAACACACAGATAATACTTCACAGAGGAGGATATGGTAAATCCCACTTCTGGGAAACACATGAGCAAAATGCTGTCTTCTTAAAGACAAAATGACAAATGCCTATCATATTCTGAAAGAAGATAAACATGACCCCTGAGAATTATGACAATTATCTCTACCAAAGCAATATATCACTGCTCCAATTAGTTGTGTTACATGCTCAATTAAACCTTTCACATACAGTGAGAGCGCCAAATAGCACCACCGCCTTTTCCCACTAACTACAAGGAATCTGGTGTTTCAGTAAAAATAATACAACAAATGTCCAAAACAATCTTGTGACACAATTCTTGTAATTAGATGTTAATAAGAAGGAATCTAGGTGCCATGCCGTAAAAACTACATTACATAATTTTCAATGCTGGTGCATTTCCATGTAGACACAAAATAAGAAGTGAGAACGCAACAACATTTCACTGTTTTCTCTAGAGAACGTCGTCTGCACGGGGCATTACTTGACTGAAGTGAGCTAAGTGTGATGACACACCTGTTACGATGCATACAGGATAAACTAGCCATTCACACTCCCTCTCAAACTCAAACACACACACACACACACACACACACACACACACACACACACACACACACACACACACACACACACACACACACACACACACACACACACACACACACACGTCCAAGACCATGTTTTCGCCCCGTCTGTCTGTCTGTCTGTCCGTCCGTATACAGCTAATCTCCGGCACAGTTGGACCTAACGACGGGAAAGTATGCATGCACACTCCCTGGAGAACCTATGACCCAGATCTTTCACATCTGCCTGTTATAGCGCCACCAGGAGGCTGTTACACATTATCTCTATAGTCATGATCATGACGGATCTGCCAAATGTTTCATACTGATTGGCAAAGATTGGCTTCCAAAGTTTGCAGGAGTCGCCTATTTTGTACGCACTAGGCCAAAGAAGAAATCTTTCTCATGGTGGCGCTATAACAGGGTGATTCACTGACAAGTTTTCTGACATTTGGCCATGCCAGGCTATATACAGTATATACTGTATATGTACATATACCAGTAAGACGCCTAAGGGCGAAAAGCGACCTCGCCCTAAAGGGCCCCAAAGCACCCTTCTGGAAACGCTTCCACTCACTTGTGCCAATATCCGCAGGATTGTTCCCCTGGCATCACAGGGATCTCCATATCTCCATACAGTATATGGGCATAAAAGGGATTTGGTTCCCCTGGCATCACCTACTCTGAGTATCTGACCTCACTGTGATGTCACCTGTTTATGCCCATATATGGAGATCCCTGCTCTGAGTATCTGACATCACTGTGAAGTCACCTGTGATGTCACAGTGATGTGTCAGGGGAACCACAGTGGCAGGCGTTACCCGTCCAGACAGACACGGACAGGCTGTGATGGTTCTGATAGTAAACTGCGACCTACGGTCAAGTAAATTGTAACTAATGTTTTCAAATAATTGTAGCGGAGTCAAAAGTACAATATTCTACTCTGAAATATAGTGGAGAAAAACTATAAGGTATTGTTAAGTTGTACTCAAGTACAGTACTTGAGTAAATGTACTTAGCTGCTTTCCACCACTGATATGTATTTCCAAAGAGGTGTGCAGCCAGACACTGTTTCAATTGGTCTGCCTTTATTCCACTTCAGTGCTGTAAGTCTCTTGGCAGCCATAGATCCAGTCATCAGAGTTGTTTACAACAATCTTCTTCAACAACAACAAATAAAACACAAATGATTGTACCTTTGTGTCCGTTGTAGAGTCAGAGGAATTCAACACATCAACTGCCAAGTATTAATTAATTAATTAATTAGTTAATTAATTAATCCAGGGTTTTTCAGTGTCGCGCGCACGCGCGCACGCACGCACGCACGCACACACACACACACACACACACACACACACACACACACACACACACACACACACACACACACACACACACACACACACACACACACACACACACACACACACACACACACACACACACACTTCAAAATTAGCTAAAATAGCTGTTCTCTAAGCTCACAACACATTGAAACAAAACACGTTGTGTGTTTGTAGATCTGCAAATTTAATTTAGCAAATTTAAATAGGGATTAAGTGGTATCAACACGGGATTTGACTGCGTTGTCTCTTTCAGTGACTGCAGTTTCTTGAGTCATAGGATGAGAAAGCCTCCATCAGTGGAGAGCAATGCTTTGAAAAACACCATAAACGATATTGACAGCATGCCAATGCCTTTACTACAATCACATGTGATCCCAACGGAGCATTTACGTATAAGAAATTGTGATTGGCCATCTGGATCACTGGGACAAGTGCCAGTAGGCCGGTCAGTGTCACTGTTGGTCTGGGTGCACCGGACTGATGTGGAAAAAGCAACCGCTGGCATGTCGTCTCAGGTTCAGACTGACTGAAATTCCAATCGATAGACTTTATGGATCTTTATTAGACCGATGATGTGGCCCAGTAGTTTAGGGGGGAGTTTGTCATCCGAATGAAATGCGTCAACAAGGTGTGCTGCAACCTTTCCCAAAGTGAGTCAGCTCAAAATGAGATCAACAGGCCATAAAACTTCAAACGGCAATAGTAAGTGTCAGCATGTATACTAGAGGCAACTTTTACTGTTGTGGCTGCCCAGAAAATGCCAGTTCAAATGACGGGAGGAACTGCTGTGAAGTGGTGAAACATGTATTTTTGTTAAACGGTTTGAGCTTTTACCTTTCTAGAAGACTTCTAGAAAAATAAATTTGGATTATTATTGACAACATAATGTCTCACAAGGTTTTTACAGGTTCTTACCGTAGATTAATTAAGATCTGAGTGTTTCGCAAATTACTTGGGGGGCCACTAGCAATAGCCTCACACGAGTCAGGCCTGCCATTGGGCCCAGACCCACAGGTTGGTAATGGCCATGGGCTAGGTCAGGGGTCTTCAACATTTTCAGGCCAAGGACCCCTTAGTTGAGAGAGAGATAAAGCAGGGACCCCCACAACCTTTTTCATAGTTTCCATACATAGTTTCATTGTTTGACAGCACAATCATCAGTGTATTTTGGATTCATGTAAATAATAAATATGTGTTTTCAGATATTTAACCACTTGAACCGTCAATACTTAATGTTTGACCTTTCACTCTGTACCTGGTCTGCTCTTTTTTACCCTCTACACCAAACCTCTTTGCCAAAAATAGCCGATCTACAAGCTCACAACGCTTCGCAGCACGAGGCGTTGTGAGCTTGTAGATCTGCTATTTTTGGCTAAAGTTCTCAGGATATGGACACTAGGGTTCAAGTGGTTAATATAAAGGAGACAAAAGTTTCTATCACACAAAGATTTGAAGGCCCCCCTGTAGTAACTGGACTAGGTGATTGAAATCTTGTTGTTGTTGTTGTTGTTCAGTTACAGTAGCTATGAAAAATAATCATGTGCGGGTTACATTCCGGGGCTCCATGGTTTTCATGCAGTCAGATCGGTTTCCACTTTCATGAGATAAGAACAATCCTGCCACACGGTGAAGAGATCCTACTGCATTCCTATTCCTCTAATTCTACACAGAGGATTTCCCAGGACTCAATAAGCAAGAATAAACCCGGAGCCGAGCATGAAAATGGCCACTGGGTTCCCCTCCTCTCCTTTCTCCCCATCCAGCAGTAGCCCAGGGTTTTTATTAATTTTATTTAATTATGGCACAAAGCTCTTTTTACACTGTGCCATATCTGCCCGTGCCCTACTCCCATTGTGAGCTGTGTAATTTAATAAAGCCTCATTTAAGAGAGGAGTTGATTAAAAAATTAAGCTCCAGTGATCACCCCAGCCACCGCCCGCCCCGTCTCGTGACAGGATCCAATATTTCATATTGTGAACATGTCGAGAAGAAATTACCACCGCAGGACAAATTAATGCTTTCCATAAGATCACATGATAGTGACAGCAAGTCCCACTATGGAGAGTGAAATATGTGCCATAGTAATGACACCTAGAGGGAGAACTCCTCCTCCTCCTGATCAGGTACTCTTTCTTTTCCATCTGCTGTCTGCCGATCATCAGGTTTTTTTACACTCAAGTAAAAGTATAGCAATACCTCAATGTACCATAGTATACTGTTACATGTAAAAGTCCTGTATTAAAATGTTACTTGAGTAAAAGTGTAAAAGTATCAAAGAATCTAAATATACAGTACATATTAGTACCACTACCAATATAAAAGTACTTGTTATGAATGGCCTATTTCACAACTTGGAAACAATTTCAAACCTTTTCAAATAATGGCTGAGCTACAAGCTCACGATGTAACGTGTTGAGAGCTTGTGGATCGGTTATTTTTGATTATCAAAAGAATAAACATTTTATAATAATCGAAGTAAATTATTCAAATAACCATAGTTAAATTACAATATTTGCGTTTGAGATGTAGTGGAGTAAAAGTATAAAGTATTGAAAAATGTAAATGCTCATGTAATTTAAATGTGCCACAAAAAAAATTCCCCGGTACATGAGTAAATGTACTTAGCCGCCTATCATCCATGTGTTAGCTTTTTCTTATTTCATTCATAATTTACAACTTCCTACTTCTTCGGACAGCAGGTGACTGCCTTAGACGGCATCAAAATGGCTGTGATGGAGTTGTGTGATGTTGTCTCCACACACTTCGGAGTGAATGACGACACTGGACTGCAATTTCAGACGGAGGAGAAGGAGGACATTTCAGCCAACTGCCCGCCGCTTGGCTTCAGGAAAGAAAATTGCACCGATGGCCTAATTGTTTACACACAGCATAATGGCTCTTTGAAATACAATCTGTCTAAGCTATCCCATCTGTGCAGCAAACTGTACACATGCACATAAACTCGCTGATATAGAAAATGTGCAAGCTGTCATTTCCCATTGTGTGTAAGAGAAAGAGGGGGGGGGACGGTGGATTCAAAGTTAAACGCAATATCTACACTGCAGTTTAAAGTTAAATACCTTCTCACTGCAGGAGAAACATAATCCACACAATTAATGCTTGAAAATTACAGCCTGGATCTCGTGGCGGTTTTGAACCATAAGTTATTGATTTGGAAATGAAAACCTGTAGTCTTCAAGGTTAAATCCAGTCCACCCTCATTACTGCTCCGTCCTTGAGAGGCCCGCATTAGGTCTGCTGCAAGGAGCAGAGAGGACTGCTTTAATGAAGGTGAATTTAATGGGATTTAATGTAGCTGGGGGCAATGGAGCAGCAGAGATATGGTTTTAACAAAGAGCAAGGGACCAAGGGTATAGCCTATTCTTTTTATTTATTTCACATTTGGCCAGCCATAGTAAAAGCGCACCACATCTTAGTTGTAAGTGGATCCCGAGGGTCAGTGGTTGCAGTTCTGCTCTCAGGACGGCGTCTTTACACCTTGCTATTGACCCTGCTATTGTATAGCGAGCTATCGTTTACACAATATTGGGGGGGAAATGTATTCCATAGCCACTGATCTGAACCAAAAGCGTCAACGTTACTCGGTGGCTTTAAGCAGTATCAAAACACCTGCGTGTAGAACTACTGGCAATGATTTGACATACAAGTATTACTTATAGGACTTATACTTATATGTGCCAATACGAAATCAGTCGTATAAATAAATACTTATAAAAACTGTGAATGTTCTGTAAGTTTAAATCATAATATTGGGGTTTCACATGTTTAGCATTTTTGGACAACCTCCAAACACTCTAGACCTAATGAGGCCTGTGATCTTTGAACCCAGGTCGGGAACCACTGGATTAAGGCAGTGGTTCTCAACCTGTGGGTCGGGACGCCCAGAAGGGGTCCCCAAATTATTTTGGAGGGTCCCCAGATGTTTAGCTAAATTTTAACATTGTTTTCTCACTCGACAGTAAACAGAACAACAGCGTATCAGCACATTTCCAAAGTGTCAGTTTAAGGACTTTCAATACCTTTTTAGGACCCCTGCATGGTCAAACATTGGTCAAATTGTCAAATATTAGAGGCAGAAATTGTGAAAATAGCCGATCTACATGCTCGAAGCGCGAGGCGTTGTGAGAATGTAGATCTGCAATTTTGAAAATGGAATAGATCGAGTCAAACTAAATGTAATGCCAACTCCTACAATTCAAGCAGGGTGGGGGCTCCCCAGTTAAAATATGATTATTTTGGGGGTCCCGGCCTGAAAAGATTGAGAACCACTGGATTAAGGTATCGTCTCATATCAAGGCTCGAGGCCTTAGCTTAGGACACTTCACAGGACAAAGAAGTCCAGTCCAGTTGTCAGTTTGCAACCTGGTCCCATTGTTAACTGTGTGTAGTTCTCACTCACACTGAACCTCTTTTATTTCATGCAGTCGGGCCCTGTAACAGCGAGGTCATGGCTGACATGGCCGTGCCTTCAGCTTTCGAAAGCTTGATGTGAACAATGTGTGCTTTCTGCAAATAACATTAAACAGCCCGCTCCTACAGTAATGCCCCATAAATATGCCAAAATCTTGAAAAGTTGAAAAAAAAAGACAGAAAAAAAAGAAAGACCGTACTCTCATACCTAGATGTGAACCTCTTTTCCCTCTCCTGTCCACAAATCTGCTGGTGAACTGGCAGGCGGCTAATTCGCAAACATAAAGAGAGGAGAAAGGCAAAGAGGTGATACAAGTGTCATCATTCCAATACTTCATACTACGTGCGTTATCAGCAACCTTCTTAATAATCACATTGGGCCAAAGACCAAACCCATTACTGATCTTGCCTTCCGTTCTTATTAAACGCTGGGTACAATGTATCTGATAAATTATTGTTCCATCCCTCACTTGCTCCCACTTTCACTCTCCTTGAGAAGCAAGGACCAAAGAGAAATGTTTCAGCCCCTGCTTGCAGAGAACACTACTTGCATCTGCATTTTAAATACTGAATCACTCTGCAGATGCATCATTTGGTGTATTTCATGAATCTCAGCAGGCCAGGGGTAGTCAGACCCAGGACTGGAATAAACACTAGTTCAAAAAAGAACATTTCTGTAAAAGGTCAAACACGGGGTACATAACTAAAGACATACCTGGACGTGGCTCGCCTAATTAATGTACGGGCATGCTTTTCGAATGGACTGAAGCTCTGCCAGGTTCGGCATGTGTGGATATGATGTTTCAGACCAGGGCTAGGTAATGAGTGAGGGGGTAGAGTTAATCCAGCCTGCCCTCACCTCTATCCTGAAGCGTTTGGGGAAGAATCTAGGAGGCCTTTATGTCAGGGATAATAACCCCAGGCCAAGGGTCACACTAACAATTCACAACGCCCATAAGACAAAACCTACTCAGAAGGCTGAACTCAATAGCAGGCCCATCACATGCATGCATCGGGCCCATATGAAAGTGATTCGCTGCCCAGATGATCCAATTAAAGTGTTGCTTAGCACTTCTCTCTTTTATGTTCCTCTGCCTGTTGACTTGAATTAGGTCAAACTGGTAAACATCCCAGCACATGTGCCGTTTCAGAGTAGCCACCTTAACCACTTAAACCATATACTTCATTGTACGACAAATCTACAGCCGATCTACAAGCTCACAATGTGTCGCAATGCGACTTCTTGAAATTTAAAATAACTGTAAAATAATAAATTGACGTGTTTTAACAGATTATATATATACTTTTTTCTGTTTCCACTTATATTGTTTTGTAATCAGTGATCACATGTGGGCATCAGGAAAATAATGTCAACCTCCATTATAAGTGAAAATAACATTAAACTAGAAGCAGTGCTCTTCCGAGCACAGGTCTCCACCAGGCCGTGCGTCCTGGTGGTGCTACTGTATAATAGGCCAATGTAAAAAGGGTGGCATATGTTCTTCACCTTAGATCTTTCATGGCAATCGGACGCTGCATGCATGATTTCAAGCATTGTGTTCCAAAAATGTGTTTTGCTAAAGTCGACCTGCTGGTGGCGCTATAACAGGACAATGTTAAAAAGGTAGCATTTGTTCCTTGACCTAGTGGGAATATGTGTGGCAAATGTCACGCAAGCTGCGTTGATGATTTGAGGCATTTTGTTCAAAAACGGAGCAATTCTGCAAAGTTTGGAAGCTAATATTAGCCAATCAGGATGGAATGTGAAATATCAGACGGATCGGACTTGATCACATGACTATAGAGATACTGTGTACCGATTTGCATGATTTTTGGATAAAATCTCAAGGAGTAATATCCAAAAATGTGTTTTACATAAGTCAGCCAAAAGGTGGCGCTATAAAAGGCTGATGTGAAAAATGCAGGGCAAAGGTTTATCCTTAGCCTCTAGGGAGTGCGCTTACAAAGTTTGAAACTGATCGGTGGAGTTATAGGTAAAACCACAAATCGGGCTGTTATAGCGCCACCATGAGGCTGATTAAAAAAAAATTAAGTGGCATTTCTTCCTCGGCCTAGTGGGAACGTGTGTGCGCGATTTCATGATAATTGCACTTTGCGTTTGTGATTTGAGGCATTTTGTTCAAAACGGCTCAATCCCACAAACTTTGGAAGCCAATCTTAGCCAATCAGGATGGAATATGCAAAATCGGACAGATCCGTGTCGATCACATGACTGTCGAGATATTGCCTACCGATTTGTAGGATTTTTGGACAAAATCTGTAAGAGTAGTGCACAGAAATGTGTTTAGCAAACATCGGCCACTAGTTGGCGCTAGAAAAGGCCCATTTGAAAAATTTAGGGCAGAGGTTCTAGATTGGCATCCAGGGAATGTGTGTGCTCACTTTGGCAGCGACCGGGCCAACGGCGACTGAGATTTGGCGCTCACAAACTGCGAGGACGCACGGACGGACGCACGCACGGACGCACGCACGGACGCACGCACGGACGGACGGACGGAGGGGAAAACATACTCTCCCTCAGCCTTCGGCTGGTGGAGACAATAAAACAGGAAAGACTGGGACAGTCCTATGTTTATGAAGTAATATAGCTAATGTGGATGGAAAAGTAGGAAACAAAATACAAAACATCTTACCACGTTCCTCAGTTGCTAACCTTGAACAAAGGACAGTTTTGCCACAATCTCAGCAAAACTCATTTCTATTTGCAAGTGGGATTAGGAAACCATGTCAATCCATGTTAAAACATTTTTTTATAATTGCGAACTAAACAGCTGTGATGGCTATTGAATGAGACACATTGTTCGCACATCTGCATTTTCCATTTAGTCCTTGACTTTGATTCGAGCTGTCTGTAATCCCTCAAACATGACTAATGGGAAACATTAAGTACAAGTTTGGGAGCAAGTGGTTTTAATTAAAATGCCGGTTCACAGAGGACCTTGGACAGAGGATTTTTTTTATCCTTCAGAGAACTCTTCATATGTTTTCCCTTTTTATTAGCAATCATGGGCGCACTCAGATCTCACAAAAGGTACATTTTCACAAGAAAGAGGGAGAAGAAAGAGGGAGTGAACCACATTTCACCCAACAACTCCTTAGAGAGTTGCACATAAAGGAGGTGCTCCAAATGAAACTTATTAGCACTTGATAACGAAGATGGAACACAGCACAACAGTGTTTGTAATGTTGTGTTTCCTGCGGACATAAAAAGAGAAAGAAGAAATAGCTAAAACAGATGAGTGGCATTATGAAAGAATCTTCAGAGAGCCACAAAATGACATATTTTCCCGCTTCCGACACGGAAAGAGGTAGAGGGGGAATCGTTCATGACCTTCTGTTGGCAGCAGCCCGTTCCGCCCACATGTAGTGAACTCAACATTATGAGACTTAATGAACAGCACTTGCAGACATTTTAGCATATGTCTGTGACACCGTGACCCGGCAACTTTAAAGGATATTACATATGGGCGTAATCACCATAACAGATCCTGTCAACATGAGTTTGTGCTGGGCGTCTCCATGAGCCACCAGGAGGAAACAATGGGTTTTCATACATCCAATTTGTTCCATCACTTTGATTGAGTGAGAGAATTCAGACTCAGAGGTTATTCGTGGGGTCAACAGTACATCACAGTTATCTCATGTTTCTGGACTGATATTCAAATATATGGTTGATGTCGTCACTGTCGTGCTTAAAAGTTGTACAGTATGGTCAAAACAGCTACATTTCTGGAAATAGAATAGAACAGGGGTCTTCAACGTTTTCAGGCCAAGGACCCTTAGTCGAGAGAGATGAATTGAAGCAGGGACCCCTACAACAGTATGTTTGACAGCACAATCATCAGCGTATTTTGGATTCATGTCAATTTGTGTTATCAGATATGTAACCACTTGAACCATCAATACTTAACTTGTTAACTGCCAGGGGCCACAAGAGGCCGCTAGAGTGCCAGACATTTCCCCATAGGGCTTCACTATAACATCCGGGTATCCAGGCAGAACTGCCTTGGATTTTCACTGCAATGAGTGTTATGAACGTGAACCGGAGGGAGTGAGCTAACAGTTAGCTATTCGGCTGTTTGTTTTTTTAGAAGACCGATCTGAGGCTATTTAGCCGCAAAGAAAACTTTTTCGCTGCCCTAGGAACACAGTTCAGAGAAAAAGGTCTCTAAAGATGTGACAATGTATTGGATTAGGCGGCGCGATGCGGTGGCGTTACCCGATTACAGGCCCGTGGAAATTGATCGCGGTAGGCGGCCTGGATGAAAAAATTTAGTCAGGCTTCGTCGAGGCCTCCGATTATTTAATTCATTTTATTAAAGAGACCGGAGTTTTGGAACCTCCGATACGTCGCGCAAAAATAGAGTTTTTTTGGGGGGGCTCTAAACTTTATTCTAAACCATTTTCAATGGAATAAATCGGCGCAACATGTAGAATGGCTCGTTGGAACGCGAAGGACGAGCCAGGCCCACCCACGTCTCTACTAGCAGCTCAGGGTAAGTAAAATAGCAAAAAGAATATTGGATTGGATTGAAAAAAAGAAACTAAATTCTTCGGTTTGGGCACTAAAAGACTTAATAAACTTGACCTTTCGCTCTATATTTAGTCTGCTCTTTTTTCCCCTCTACACCAAACCTCTTTGCCGAAAATAGCCGATCTACAAGCTCACAACGCATTGCAGCGCCTCTATCACAAAACGATCTGGAGGACCCCCTGTAGTAACTGAGTATCCCTTAGGGGACCCGGACCCCCTGTTGAGGACCCTTGGAATAGAAGATTAACCTCTGTTCTAATGGATAGTCATTTTGTCACAAGCTCTTGTTAATACTTTTCATTTGTTAAATATTTATAAAACCCACAGACAGATTTAACCACTTTCAACGTTGTGTTCTTTAATTTGGGCATGTCATTCCATTCATTAATTATTTTTGAATATTAAAACATATTAAAAGACGAAATATTGAAATACAAGGTTTCTGCCTGACAACAACAATATTGTACATCTCAAGTAGAATATGAGTCTAATTCTTTGATGCTGTGGTGGTGAGTGTTGTCATAGAAGTACAGTGAACATAGACATGTCACTGTGGAAGACAACAAGGATTCACACAGCAACACAGCATCTCTAAACATGCTGAAGCCTGACAGCCGTCTGGCGCTGCAGTACGAAACTTTGTAAACAATTCAAAAAGTTTGCAATCTTAACAACTTAAACCCTCTAGTGTTAGTAAATCGAACCTGAAATGCAACTGTAGTTGGACCACTTTTCTTTCCGTCTACACATCATCTGGTGTAGAATCTGTTGTAGAATGTTCCCCCCAGAATAGGGATGCTAGGGTTCAAGTGGTTAAACAGTCCGCCCAGTGGTGTAGAGTTAACTGAAACTTTTATTTATTTATTTTCTGGCTAATTTGTCCAGGAAAATGACAGAAAATAATGTAAGAAGAAATATGATCATCACTTATACTTATATCACACTAGTTGCCAGTGTGTAAACACTATACAGAAAAATAAACTGACCCTGTACCATACGTATCTTAATTACAAAAGAAATTTACTTCCAAACATGTAACTGTATCTGTATACATCTTTCAATAAATACCAGTCTCAAACAGATGCCCAGTGAAAAAATAAATATTTATTGTTTTGCTATAGACCCACCGGCACACCACATTCAATTCAATAATTTGTTATCCAACTTCAGTTCACTGAAGTTGGATTTCTGCAGAACAACACATTAGCATTATTTCTGTATATATTCCATCTATCTATCAACTATCTACAGTATGGTTCTCGACCCAAGTGGCCCATAGGTCAGGAGCAGTGATGTAATGTACTAAGAACATTACTCAAGTACTGTACTTAAGTACAATTTTGAGGTATTTTGACTTTACTGCAAATCCAACCCTTGATACTGGGTGCTAAGCAGGGTGGCGTTCAATACAATTTTCATAGTCTTTCTTTGGTATGACTCGCCCAGGGTCTGAACCACAACCTCCCAGTCTCAGGGCGGACACTCTAACCACAAGGCCAGTGAGCTGTATATCCTCTGTACTAGACAGTGTAAACTGATCACCAGCAGAGGACTTGCTACAGCCCTTGTTGTGGGGCCTTTAGTGTGGTTCTTGCGCAGACTATGTGGTTCTGAGTATCATTGTGATGATGGAGATGGTTGGCTGAAGACAAACCATGGTCTATCTGTGTCCATCTGGAAAAGGCATTGGATAAAGTAGGTTTCGGGGGTCTATTGGAGGCTCTCTTGGAGGTTGTCTCCAAACTGCCTCTTAGACCTGGCCATGTCTGTGACAGCCCCTCTCCCGGTGAGCTAGCTGCTATGATGAATGACCACCTCTCCGTTCTTTATTGCCCCTCTAAATCATACGTTTACCATGCTTTTATAACCAATTTTTGCTGCTTTGTTTTATATATTTTTTAACCTCCATTTTTGGACTGCAACTACAAAACACTGCTCTTTGCCTTTGTTTTCCTTTCATAAAAGGGGAACATGGTAATCTCTGAGGATACAGCATCACATTGGTATTCAGATGGAGTGTTGGGGTCTGGCCGTATTAATCAGATTTACTGAGACAAATATGTCATACCTCATTGTGATAGACTGGAGAAATGCTCTGGAGAAAAGCGCTATCTAAAGAACAAATCTACAGTACATACATCTACAGTATTTGCTTTCATTCATGTTGTTTTTTTGTTTTGTTCCGTTTTTTGGCAGTACCCACTGTGCAGCTCACTGCTCTGGTTCACCTATAAAGTAACAACTGGAGTAGCATACAGAAATAAGTCTATTGTAATTCTGGAATAATATTAATTATTTATGTGGGAGAGGGCCAGACTTGATGTTTCTCAGAGAACACAGATTGACAGGCAGACAGCATGGTAGACAGTCAACTCAGAATGACAGGCTAGGGAGAAAGCGGGGTAAGAAGAGAGAAGGTTTAAGAAGGGATGGCAGATTCTTCTCCCTTGCTGTAATAAAGGATGGCGTAGCTCAGTGTTTACGAATGCCACAACCTTTATTTGCACCTCTTCCTATCTCTTATAGTATCTGATAATCCAAGATAATACTGATGGATTCAGTAATCGTCTTTTGAGTGTCCACTACACACTACAATCAACGCAAAACTAGTTTTACAAGATATTATAAGATTTTAGCATTGATCAATTCATATAAACAAATCATCAATACATTATTGTTTATTTTTTATTGATCACTGTTGTTGCTCTAGTCTAATGCACTTTACAATAATACGTCATAGTGAAAATAGGATTATTCAAGAAGTAATTGTACCATTTGTTGTTAGTGAGGAGTCCGAAAAGCCTGAACAATGAGTTCTTCCCAAAGCAGTAGTGTTAACTGAATCTTTCATGAATTCAACTTGACTTGCCCGTTTGGCACTAGGATGTCCATACAGGACCAGCATTATATATATGCATGAAAATCTTTACTGGCTAAGGTTGAACAGAAATTATCTGTGAGTCTTTTAATGCTACTACGTAACATTGTTAGCACCAATAAGCCATCTACAGTAGCTTGGCTCAACAGTTTGAAATGACTTCTGAGCATGGGTACAACACCAGAGGAGCAGTTTCTGGTAAACTAAGAACAAAAATAGCACCAAAATCAAATTGTCTTAAGCTTACTGGTATATATAGATCAATAGAACTCTGGAATGCCCTGCCGAAAAACATCTTGTCTATAATCCATAACAAAATAACTTTCAGAAAACATATCAAGAAATATCTTGCCAAGTAACATAACTATGCAACTTTATCTGTGTATTTTAAAATTTGACTGGACTGTTTAATTTGATTTGTTAATTATAATTTTTGTTGTATTCATTTATATATTTTTTATTTTATTTTTACTTGAATTTGTATTTTTAATTGTATATTTGTATTGTATTTGCCTGATTCAGGACCCCAGGAAGACTAGAGGCTCATTTGTGAGTCTCTAATGGGGATCCTTTAATAAACATAAACATAAACTTACTGCACGTCATCAACATTTAGTATAATTACAAGAAGTTGAACGTTAATGTTCAACGATTATTAAAGTGAAATTATATTTATTATTCACAGTAAGGCCTGCATATGCATTTTATTTCTACACCAAGGACCAATCAGGAGGGAGGTTTCATACCGGTCAAGATACAGAATAATCAAATTAAATTGTGATGAACAAAAACAAAATTGGAATACTATAATATCGAAGCTGATAAATGGGTTCTCTCTCCCGATTGGATACTTATATGTTGTGTTTACTAAAGAGCTGGAGAGACGGGGAGATCCCTGTTACTGACTGAACTTTATAACAAACAAACAAACAAACAAAAAGCACCTTGAGTCATAGCAACATAAATCAGGGAAATCACTTCTCCTATTTTGAGTAGAGGTCAGGTGATTCTACCAAGCAGTCATTGATTTTAATAACACTCTTGGGGTGGGCTATCTCAACTCACCTGCTATACTGAAACCTATGGTCTTTTTTTTAAGCATCAGTTACTGTATGCGTCCTGCATCTCCATTGACTATTGTGCTGGTCTGTGTGCACTGTAAAGGACATCAAAATTAAGCCTTCCATGCAAGTGATTCAGATTAAAAGTTAATTTCATTTGACTCACCCTGACAAGAAAATTAGAAGTGCACTGCCTAAAGTTTCCGGTTCCCACTCGGTTATGTGCCAGTGACATTATTTATTTATGTTAGGTTAATAGCCCAACCTACATTACAGTCAGAAGTGCTGATTTGTGGCCAAGACCAATTCTGCTGCACTCACTACACGACCCTCTGAAATCACAAAGGCCCTCATCATAAAATACTGGAGCTCAGTCCTCGTCAGTGGTGTAAAGTAACTAAGTAGATTTACTTAAGTACAGTACTTAAGTACAATTTTGAGGTATTTGTACTTTACTTGAGTATTTCCAATACTCTTACTTCTACTCCACTACATCTCGGATCCAAATATTGTACTTTTACTCCACTACAATTATTTGAAAACTTTAGTTTCTTTGCAGGTATAAGTTATATTATAAAAACATGCATTAATCCATTTTAGCCCCATTTTATACGAGCTACAAGCTCACAATGCGAAACATCGCGGCACGTTGTGAGCTTGTAGATCTGCTATTTTCAAACATTCTGTACTTTTACTTTTGGTACTTTGGTAGTTTGATGCCAATACTTTCATACTTTTACTCAAGTACATTTTGAATTCCGGACTTTTATTTGTAACAGTACACTGCGGTATTGATCCTTTTTCTTGAGTAAAAGATGTGAGTACATCACTGGTCCTCATCCATCAGAGCTTTCGACAGGCAGACAGACAGGTCAACCTACCTCCAACACACATACAGTATGGAAACCAACAAGCTTTGAAGAGCTTTTTTTCTTCTCCTTTTTAACTACAAGCTTGACGCCTTCCCTAATAACTCAGCCACAACAAACATTAACGTTATTAAGCTCTGTTATGTTGCTTGTAGGACTGTTCATTGTTCATAGGGCTTCTGGTCAATGCTGCAGACTACACTAAAGCCATGTTTAGCTACAAATGCTGTACTCTGTCTCTCCCTGGTGGACAGAGAAAATGCCAGACAGTTTATTCTGGTCTTGAATGATGTCACTGCTACATACAGCACCCAAAGATTTTCCCACGGCGCCGGCCAGTAAGCCATCAGCATATTAGAATGGACACTCATGGACAAATTGCAACGGTGCCTGCACAAATCACGCCACATGGGCTTCAGCGCGTTTGTGCATTTATTTATTTTT
The DNA here is from genome assembly GCF_963921795.1 of Nannobrachium achirus. NCBI lineage: Eukaryota > Metazoa > Chordata > Actinopteri > Myctophiformes > Myctophidae > Nannobrachium > Nannobrachium achirus. Next base: position 34,157,918 of record NC_137816.1, on the reverse strand, counting down.
TACTAACTCGCACCACCCTTAAATGAACCGTTCGATTTTATATTATTTATTATCAATAATCCTAACAGCTTGGCTCATCAACAAACGTATTACCCAGATCTATAAATGAATCCAACAAATAACAGTAATACTATATTCAATTTCTCTTGATGAGATCAGTGCTTGCGTATCAGAAAAGAAAACACAATCAAAACATGTGGGTCAATTTGAATCCACGCCAGCTAATATAATCTGACTGGGCAGTGAAGCCCATTCTACAGTCCTGCAATGACTTACAGGTCTTTATGATCAATCAATCATCTAAACAAAGCTGGAGTGCAAGAGCCACTGCCAGGGGAGGTCTGACCTGCGGCCTGGCGTGACATTCAAGGAAGGAGTGCTGCTCACCCAGGAAATCCCATTACTCCAAAGTATGATGGATATCCATAGTGGAAAAGCTCATATGTGGTCTGACGTATAATTTGTTATAATTTGTAAAACTGGCGTGGCCACGCTCACCTTTATCACTATTCTTTTTTTTTTTTACTTTTTTCAAAACTCCTTCCCCAACACAATGATGTATAGCCTGCCCAGTTTGGCTTGGGTGGCGCAGTGGTAAAGTGCCAGCCCACAACCACAGAGGTTGTTGGTTCAAATCCACCGTGGTGCATTCGGCTTTGTCGAGTGTCTATACCAACATAATTGATGATATTTGCCACTGCATGTACTCCTACGGGAAGGGGCGGCACCTGTAAGCGGGGAGTATTGGGCGGGAGGAGTATAGGACGATGGGGGTTCAGTAGGATACAACACACAAAATGTGTGAGGAGGAATTAATTGGCAAAACACATAGATTTTAATGTTAATATTAAAATCGGGAGATAAGCGACCGTCAGGTCGCATACAGATACTTTAGAAGGCAATGGTAACCAATCAGGAGGGAATATGGGAAATGGGACAGATCCATGTTGAAGACAGGACTTTAGAGGTACTGTGCACCGCTTTGCGTGATTTTAGGGCAAAATCTGTAGGAGCAGTGTCCAAAAATGTGTTTTGCAAGAATCGGCCTCATGGTGGCACTAGAAGAGGACCATAAATATTATGGTATTTTGTCTTTAAAACCTTGAAAAAGTTTTCATTCTGATACCGATGAATAGGAACTTAACATACCGTATACTATGTTAATTACATTGTTCCATAATTGATTGATCATTAAAATAAACATACTCTGAAAATGCGTGTGGCCCACCCAGCCAAATAGCTGCCATGTTAAGTGATAAAATGGGTGGGCCGTGAACACTTTTGAGATTTTCAAGTGGGCCCCTAACCAGAAAAGGTTGGGAACCACTGTGCTACAGTTCTGTATCTGTACCAAAAGTTCACAGGAGAGTTATATTTGCAAACATGCATTATCATTTCAGGTCTAATCAATAGTACCAAACAGCTGATGGCACTTTCCCAGTATGGTCAAAGGTGAACAAAGAAGCACCACATATTGTGAAAGAAGTAGTGCTATCAACGTTTGTGGCAACCGACTGCCTCTCAATTCAACTGTAACTTAGACCTTTGTGATGAGGTGTACTGTAGCGCTACCGACTGTGCAATAACACGTTTATCCTAACCTAAAAACTTGACTAATTAGGAACAAGTGATTGCACAAGCCTCCACATCTGTTTGCGCTGTAATGATGTAATAATGGCATGTTCAAAATAGGGACACAAGGTTGAAACTGGCTAAACTACCACAATTATGTTATGAATTCAATAAAGTATTAACTTTTTTTAAATCTTCGTTTTTTCCCCACTTTTACACTTGGCTCCCCCAACTCCTCCACTATGAAAACATATTACTGTATGAGCTTCTTTGGGTCTGAGAGTGCGTCATGTTTACCAACCCTCCCTTTTATTGTGTTTCGCTGTGATAAGAGACCAACAAACAGACAGCAGGCCAAATCTCTTTTTTTCTTCTCCCCCACACACCTCACCTCATTTCATTCCTCACGGGAACAGTTTAGGATCTGCCCCTTATCTAGACTAAAGGTCACTGTAGTGGAGCCTCGGTGAGTGTCTGTCAATCCACCATGACAGTGTTTGAGAGATGATGAAATTAAGAATTTATTATATTAACCGACTGAGACGAGCTCAAGAGGACAAAGAGGAAAACTACCAAAAAGCTGTGTAAAAGAGAAGACAGAGAGAACAGAACATGAGGGCCTCTGATAAATGGAAACTTCACTGATCTAGGTGGATTGGACAATACTGTGTGTGAATGTCAGCGGAGTACACCGGCCTTTCTCAAAACTCTGTCAACACAACTGGCTCTTGTTCCGCCTGCGTCAACATACTGATGAGACTGAGCCATGAAGCTGACAGGGACTATGCTAAAACTAGACTCCAGTGATTACAATAGCAGCTCCCTTGATGGCTCCTGTGCCGTGGTGGCATTTGACAACCTCACAGTGTTGCACATGGAAACGAGCACAGCAGGTACGTTGGTGACAACTCTCAGCTCATTCACTGTCACCTAATCAGATACTGTACCAATAAAAGTAGTAACAAAACAAGAACCGAGGAAGAATGATACGATAACTCAACAAACCATGATGCTTGTTTTTATTGTTGTATGTCAGGGACATGCAGGGTTAGCATTATTTTATATACAGTATTTACACTGCTTTCTTAACTGGACTGTTTCTGCATTGTTCATTAACATATCCTGTCCCTCAAATAAATAAGTAAAGTAAAGTGATGTGATTCTGTCTCAGCACTGTAAATCCACTCACAAGACTTAATGGAGCAATCTAAATTGGGTGAATATTGTGTTTTATGTGTTTGTGTTGGCCGATTGCAAGCGTTGTGCAGACCAGTGGTGCTTTACTATAGGACTTTCACATACAGTAATTTACACAGCAGCCATATTCCACATTCTCATGACATAGACACAAAAATGTGCCTTTGCAATGACCTCAGCTCTCATTCCGCAAAACGCTGCAAAAGTACCAATCATTATTCCCACAAGAAGGACAAGAGCGCTCGAAATACCTCGTTCCTCCCTCCTCTACTAACCCTCATAATCTAATTTCCAGTTATCATTAAGGCTCTGTTGTGCTGAATCAGAGCCTTTCTTTGGCACTTTTAAAGGAGATGCTTTACCAGTAGACTGCACTTCAAATGCAGATAACTGCAAGGCAGATGTATTCTAATCTCTTGATTCAATCTACCCGATCTTTGAGCACAGAAAGCATTCTCCTTGTTAAATTGTAATCCCTGGCTGCGCTGTCTCCCAAAACTAAGTGTGCAATTTACATACATTACAGCCTGGAGCCATTGTCCGTGCAAGCGCGGGAACACTATGCCAATGGAGTGTATTTGATGGTCAGTGGTTATAGGAGAGACAATCCTGTAGCAATCGAATACTGACAGGAGGCAATTTAGAGCAACATGTAGGGAGATTGAATTAAAAAAGAGCTCCCAATGTAAAATTAGCCAGAGGAGGGTTGTGGACTTTGGCTTACTACTGACCTCTAACTGCTTTAATTAAATGTTGAGTTTCCTCTTCCTCTGAGTAATAAGTAGCAGGGCTCCTCAGAGGGCTATAAGTCTGGCAGCCACAGAGATATCTCTACCTATGACCCCGCTTTTATTATCACTCCTAGCACAGCCTGTGCCAGACTTGTGAAATAGTGCCCTCATGCTTGCTATAGTAAACCACAGGCTCACAATCAAAACATTTCAATTTGAGAATGTTGCACCGATATACATTTTTTTTTTTTTGCAAATTCTTCTGCCTCATGGCAGTGATAAACTAGGATATCTTGCCTATCTCCACCAGGCCAGGCAGGCTACCAATGGGTGCATGTAAGTTGTGGGTTGCTGCCGCCAGGGCCAGAAGACAATACAGGGGAAATAACGTTTCTGCGACAAACGGTTCAACTTTTATGGCAAGTGAAAGCAATTTTGCAGGTGCATGCTATAGAGGTCCCTTAAAAAACAATTACAATTTGGGGTTGATCGGGGGATTTTTTTGTTCATGATTTGTGGCATTTTGGTAAAATAGGCCGTTCCCACAAACTTTGTAAGACAGCTAAAACATGGCGTATCACATGACTACAGAATCTAAATCTGTAAGAGTAGTAGCAAAAGGTTTGTTTTGTAGAAAATGCTAAATGGTGGTTAATCTAGTTAGTGTGTGGCCTATATAAGGAGTCTTTTCATGATCTTATCTCGCTTCTAACTTTTTCTCATCTCACAAGGAGAAAAGCCTGGTAAAAAACTACGGCAGAAATCGGCTATAGGGAAGTTATAGACGATTGCCTTTTTTGTCCTATCAACACGATTTTCATGCCCTGGGAAAATAAGCAGATCCAACCAACATAACTACATTGGGCAGTACTTCCTGTACTTCCACTTAAGACATTTTCAGGAGCCATTCTTGCCCAGTGTAGTTATGGTGGAAATAAAAAATAGTCTTGTGACTTCCATGGCTTACTGGCACAACAGGTTGAAGCTGATAGGTCCCCGTTTGCAAGATTAGGTCCGGATTCACAGTTCAAACAGACATGCACAAAAACACACACACACACACACACACACACACACACACACACACACACACACACACACACACACACACACACACACACACACACACACACACACACACACACACACACACACACACACACACACACACACACACACACACACACACACAGGGGCGAAAACATAATCTCTGTCACTGGCCTTTGGCCTCGAGGAAATCATGATGATGGAGCCACTGTGCTGGTCAGGGCCAGATGATATGACTTCAAATCAATATCATGATTATTTCAAACTTTTGCCTTATTTCTATTAGAAAAAAAGATAAACTTGAAAATAGCTAATCTACATGCTCACTTTCTATTTTCACAAATGCCACCATTATACAACAAATATAATACAGAGTTTAGTGGTTAATCAGGCTAATCAATTTGCTTGATTTAAAAAAAGCATTCTATTTTTTTTTGCATTGATTCATTGCTATATAAGAAATAAATATAGTTTATTCCATTATTCTATTAATCTACATGAGCAAGAATAAGTCGATTATTTGTTCTAAATATCGGTTTGGATATATTTCCAGTTAACTGCCCAATGTTGGTCCTTATCTGCTGTCACACAATCCTGACATTCTCTCAGTTAAATGATCTGTCTCAGATGCTTGTGGGGCTTGTTAGTTCAGCCTCACAGATGTTTATTTATTCATTAGCAGCCAAACAAAAGGGGCCCTTGTCTTAAAAGTCATGCCCACCCCGTTACACTACCGTTCTTGTCTCTATTTCAAAGATGTCTGTTGTTCGCCTCCGGCAATGAATATGAGAAATGCATTATACATCAATAATCCTCATCATGATGGCATCATCAACATAACAATAATAAATACATTTTTATTAAAAAGAACCTTGCACAGAATATCAAAATCCGTAAAAAGTAATGTTCAAAACCAGCTATTAAAAATGCACAGAGAATATAATAGGGTTTATTAAATCATAACTTCTACTTGAAGTCTTGATGTAGATATGTAGGGCTGCAACTATCGATTACTTTACAGATTAATCAAATAATCGAGTATCACATTTTATATATATCTATATATGTAAGGGATAAATACTGGCTCCGCAGGGGTTGTCCATATATAACATCCCGACGGACTGATAACTCCCCAAGGCGCTAGCCGAGGGGATGTTATATATGGACAACCCCCAAGGAGCCAGTATTTATCCCGCTTATTACCCAGCTACTAAATAAAATTTATAATTTTACTCAAAACTAAAAACAAAACAAAGTATTTCCTTGTTTACAGACGGCTAAAAGTGTGCTGGGCGTCCCTCCCAGCGCGACACGGTCGTCTTGGAAAACAAGGAAGTGCTGATTAGATAGAATCCATTTTCTGATACTACGTCATCTATTTCTCGCTTAAAATATTTTTAAAAACATTCTTGAGAGTAACGTTTAGTTCTAAATGGCGCTGTGTGTCTGTTTACATGGCTGACATGATGGCTACAGCACTAGATTCACGCAGTGCAGCTTGAGTGCAGCAGGTGATCTGAGTCTTTGATTAGGCAGCGGTCAACAAACGATTAGCTATTCAAGCCTTATTTTATAATTTGTAAAAAAAAACATCAAAATTATAACCATTTAAACCAATTAGTTTGATTAACTGTTTCACCCCTACTATTATGTGTTAATTGACAGAGTCAAGCGTCTCAGCACGCACCTCTCAACTGCTGCAGCCCAGTGGGAGCTTATGTTCCATCTGTGCAGACAGAGCCACGGGGAAGCATTATGGAGCGTTCAGCTGTGATGGCTGTAAGGGCTTCTTCAGGAGAAGTGTCCGCAAGAAACACACCTATACCTGCAGGTAAGATGTCACACAACACAGGGACATTGGTTAGGGCAGGCCGGCAGGGGTCTTCAACGGGAGTTACTACAAGGGGGGCCGCCAAATCTTTGTGTGATAGGAGAATTCTTTTAAATGAACAACTTGAACCATTGCATCCCTATTCCGAGGAGAACTTTGGCCAAAAATAGCAGATCTACAAGCTCTCAACGCTGCGAGGCGTTGTAGATCAGCTATTTTCGGCAGATAGGTTTGGTGTAGAGGGGAAAAAGAGCAGACCCAAGTACAGAGTGAAAGGTCAAGTTTACAAAATATTGTGTTAAAAAAAACACATTAACACAAATCCAACAGACTGAAAATCGGCATCACCCATTTATACAATATGTAGAGGGGGTCCCTGCTTCATCTCTCTCTCTCTGTGCTAAGGGGTCCTTGGCCTGAAAACGTTGAAGACCCCTGGGTTAGGGAGATTGTATCTGTCAAGAAATGATCTGTCAAGAAATTAACCATTTACTATATATAGCGAAAACAGCCGACCTACAAGCTCACAACACATTGCAACGTGATGCATTTTGAGATTGTAGATCGGCTATTATCCTATTACTTTTTGATTATTCTTCTTTGAAATCTATAGAAACATCTATCTGGAACATTTTGGAACATTTTTTTCATCTAAATATGACATGCCCTGAATAGTGACACCAAATTGACAACACCATTTGTGGTGGAATTGGACGATGACAGATAGCTTTGTGAAGTTAAATGAAACACAACCAATACTGACGCCGAGCACTCACCCAAAAAAATCTAAGTTGCACAGTGTGATGATTCAAGTAGGTGGAAGATCCATCATAGAGCAGGTGGCACCAGAGAATAGGAGAAAACAACTTGTGGGTCATAGTCACAGGGATCTGCCCAGGCATGGAAGCAATAACCTATATGCAATGACAGAGGATTGAAAAATCAATGGTGAGATATAGCTGCGGGCTCTTGCTTCCCCATGAGAGGAACTGTATAACAAACTTTATGCATGTGTGTGTGTGTGTGTGTGTGTGTGTGTGTGTGTGTGTGTGCGCGCCTGTGTCTATTTTGTCAGGTTCAGCAGGCAATGTGTCGTGGACAAAGACAAAAGGAACCAGTGTCGTTGCTGCAGGCTACGGAAATGTTTCAGAGTGGGGATGAGAAAGGAAGGTGAGAAGTAGAGTTTAACTGCTGTCAACCTGGCTGCGACATTTACCCAAATTTCACAGAAATGTAATAAAGTAAACTTTAAACACACTGTAGACACACACACACACACACACACACACACACACACACACACACACACACACACACACACACACACACACACACACACACACACACACACACACACACACACACACACACACACACACACACACACACACACACACACACACACACACACACACACACACACACACACACACAGTATAGGGCTGTCTGTCACAGGTTTATGGTCACAACTCAGGGCTCATTGTGTTAATGTTTTGAAAGAGAAGAAATTCATAACAGAAAGATATTACATAATAAGCATCATTTATGAATGTCCTAATTAAGGAAGTTACTTTTGCAGCAACTTGTGAACAATACACATAATCGCCATAAAAAAGCAGAACGAGTGGCGGCATCACAAGCAACTAGAAAAAGTGCTCCTCGGAGCCAGGTCAAGAACGTTATTTTGGGCGAGCAATGTTTGGAAGTCGGCAATCAGGATAGAAAATGAAACATCAGACGGGTCTGTCTTGATCACTTGACAATAGAGATAATGTACACAGTTTAGGCTACCGATTTGCAAAAATCCACTGTTTCGCTGGGAACAGCCTAACGGTGTAAGAGATTACAGTTGTTGATTACAGTCAGACGACAGACTCACGGACAGACAGGGTGCAAAACAGTCTCAGCCATGCCTTTCGGCCTGACGGAGACAACAAGCTATGAGGGCTTTGTTTCCATTGTGGTCCTGTGTGTATTCAATTCGTCAAGATATATAAAGATAATCAATACTAGAAGCAGTAAAAGTACACAATAAATTACTGTTAACTGCTTTGTCTCCCATACAGTAGCTTATAGTAAAGCAAGACTTCTCCAACAGTATCTCTACCAGTATCTCTTAGGATATTAAGATAAGACAAAAACTTTGGAATCTTTCTAAAGGGACCTTAGTGGTTTATGATGAGGCAGAGATTCTTTTCCCTGTTTAGTGTGCATTTTTCAATAACACAAATAACGCTGTGGAATCTACAATTGATTGTTGTTAATACAGTATATGTTAACAGCAAGATGCTAGCAAATGGAGCAAATGACATTGCGCAGCACAAATAATCGTTGAGAATTAGGAGTGAGGGAAACCTCTGAATGTTGGGCATCCATTTTCATTGCAGGCACGCTCTACCAAACGGATTTGGCATAGTGGGTGGTCTAAGAATCCGCTATGGGCCAATACGTGTGGGCAAGATAGCAATTGTAGGGATAACACGGCCATGGCCACACCTCCAGGCGCAAATAACAGAGTGGGCATAATGTATAGCGTAGTATACGGTATATAGGTACTGTGCGACCGTAAGATACCGTTTGGGGACAGGGCCAGCTGCCCTGTGCATAATTACTGGGTAGTGGGTAGTGCCAGAAGATAGTGCGGCTTGCCAAATAGGCCACCATCATGTTAAACTCTCTAGTCTAGTAAACTAATAGTCTACTTAGTTGACAGGGGTCAGCTCTGTACATGATCCGCTCTTTTTTTCTCCCTACACCAAATTTCTTTGCTGAAATCTACAAGCTCACAATGTGGTGAGTCCACTGCATTGTGATGTGTTGCGAGCTTGTAGATCTGCTATCTCTGGCAAACGTTCCCCCCAGAATAGGAATGTTGGGTTCAAGTGGTTAACATTTGCAAAACACTTTATGGACATAGGCCCATTACATTTAATCCACATTCCAGTGAAATTATCTCAATTTCCAATCCCCCATGAATGTCCTTTTAACAAAACCATTAAAAACCTCTCTCCTTCCATTTTCATATAAAAATATAAAAGGCTCTATTAAAAATAAAAAATATAAACAAGTCCCATTATGGTCAATAGTCACGTCTACATTGTTTGCATGGTACAATTTTGTTGTGCCCAAAGGCTCTATTAAATATAGCATTTTGGAGTTATCTCCAATATCATTATGATGAACTTAATTTTACTGAGGTTCCGTATAAGCAGCACAGAAAACTGAAGTAAGTTAGTAGGTTTTCAGAGGTTCTGTACAGTGTACATTTTGTTAAAGTTTGACTTAGTTTTAGTCATAGTCTTTTGAATAAAATTCAATTTAGTTTTAGTATATTTTTGTCACATGAAATGTTTTAGTTTTAATCTAGTTTGACCACAGACTAAAAATAGTCTAAAAGTGTGAAAATATGAAAATAATCACGTGAAATACACAAAACTTCTCGTGAAAACCGCTGTGAAAAAGAAAATCACATGTGGCAATAACATGTGAATTTGTTTATAAAACATATTTATAAAACATTTTTTTTTTTTTTTACACGTTTTGCCTACATTGTGCACCGTGCATGTACTGTTGGGCGTTATCTTCCAGTAGCTGACACAGATAACCAGGGACGAGAGATGGGATTAGAGGAACTATGGATTGCCTCCTCACATGAATAATTAACATGGCTGAGTATGGGCAAATATTTGTTTTGCAGTTCTCAATAGGGACTGCAATAGCTCTCTGTCCCAGGGAATGTTACATAAAAGGGAAACTGAAGCTTAAACTCCCTGAAGAAAAGGATAGGAATATTTTTGCCTCACTAATTTGTCAAGCGGTTTGAATACCATAGCGACATTTCACATGTACATGATGACAACCACTTTAATTTAATAGGTGTTTTGTTTTACATCATATCTTACAACACATAAGCCACCCCAGACATACAGACCATTGTTGCTAGTCCTTTAAGCCTGATTTATGCGGTGTGTTGTGAGCTTTTTGACACCATCATACGACAGTATTAACTAGAAAAATGTGCTCCACGGAGCACAGCTCTCCGCCAGGCCAGGTAGTAGAAGTCAATGTAGGCCAATCAGGATGAAATATGACAAAACAGACGGATCCGTCTTGATGACATGGCTATCGAGATAGTGTGTACCGATTAGTGTGATGACAACATCTGTAGGATTAACAGCAAAGATTTTTTTTTGCAAAAATCTGGCTCCTGCTGGTGCTATAACAGGACAATGTGAAAAGGTTGGCATTTCTTCCTCGGATAGTGTGAAGATACATAGAAAGTTGTACATAGAAAGTTTGCCGGTAATCGGATGCTGCGTTCATTGCCGATGCCAATCTTAGGCAATCAGGATGTAATATGAAAAATCGGATCGCTATAACAGGCAGATGTGAAATATTTGGGCCACTGGTTCTGCTCTGGCCTATAGTGTGCAGGGCAGGATTAACCCTTAATAGTGCCCTGTGATTGGATCTAGTTTGGTGCCCCCTCCAAAGATTTCTACAGTACAGTAGCTACTAGGCCTGACCTCCCCCTACCAACAACATACTGTTTCAACAGCACAGCAGCCTCTAATCTTTCTCTATACCACAAACATGTCATCAGGTAGCCACATGTATCACAGTCAAGCTCAAATTATAAATAAAATTACAACAATAATCTGCCCGAAAATGGTGTATGAAACAACAGAGACGTCTTCTCTCATTCAAAGGTTTGTTTGAATCAATTGCATAACAAATCATGTACTAATTATCATTACAGGTACAGACCAGAACCAGGTAAATGTGTAAAAATACAGTTGCTTACAGTTGCTTCCATTCCAGAACCCCCAGGCACTGTTCTGGACTGAATTCACCTTATTCCTAGCCCCGCCCCCGACTTCCTGTTCATATCCTGAAAGAGGCTGAAAAACATCAGTGGGTTTCCTGTGTCCTTGCATTAAAATGTCAGTATATGGCGTTCTGGGCTCTGAATGAACCTGTGTAGCCTGTCTGCTTATAAAAAGCATATATTTATATTATATATTATAATATTTATTTAAACCAGTGGTTCCCAAATCTTTTCATATCACCCCAGATTAACATATTTGTCCACAGTCATAGATGCCCATCTGAACATATGTGGTGCCAGGGACCTCCACACAGATTTGTGTAGTTAAAATGTTTCAAAAATATTCTATTTTTTTTCCTCAATATTTTTTAAATAGCAAATATACAAGCTCACAATTTGTCAAAATGTGACACATTGTGAGCTTGCTGATCTGCTATTTTCAAATGTAAATAGTTGCTTCTGTTGGGCTTATTTTTCATAGACCTGCTGGCCACTTGTTTCTTTGGCAAAATCTGGCAACAGACAATTCCTTGTCACTTCCTTACTTGGGAGGAAGTGAAAATGTTTTTGAAGCAGCACACAGAGAAAAACTCTCTAGCGCCCTCTGTAAAAGGCAATGGCTGCCTCCCTAGATAGGGCCAGGAATAAGGTGAATAGGTAAGCATTCATATTAACCATTTTAACTGTTTTCATTCATTGCATTTTGTATCAACACTTTTAGCTCTCATCATGAATTATTACTACTTTTAAACTCCAACTCATTACAATGTTTCACATTTCATATATTCTGTCCATACATTAGCATAATGACTTAGTAGTGTGGTCTCTGGGAATGATAGCACCTTAACTCTGCAGCCGCACTGAGGCGCTCCAACACAAGAAAGCACCAGTTCTTTTAGAGTTGTGCATACTAGTATCCACCAAATGTTTCCTCAAATCCCATTTCAAGTGTAACCAGTCATTACAGACAGCAATGCTAGCTTAGCTCATGTGAATCGTTTGTGGAATACAGTGAGAAAACATTACAAACGCTAATAATGTAATTTCCTCTTCAAAACACAAAACAGAATGCAGGGCAATAGCATGAAACATTATGTATCCATGATCCATGGGATAACGTTTCTCCACATATTTACCTGAAACAGGGGAGAATAGTGTATGAAACAACACAGACATGTTCTGCAGTGCCTTCTCTCATTCAAAGGTTTGTGTATCATAGCAGGAAGGCATAAGCGATTGATCTCTTCTTCTTCTTGTTTTACCGCGGTTGGCATTCATAAAGTTGCATTACCGCCACCTTCTGATCCAATTGTGGATTCCACAATTCATCATGCTATCTATATCACATCACCACCCCTGTACAAACTTAGTGTCCACCCAAAGTGATCCCCTTCCATATTATTTCCATTACTTTAATCTACATCCCAGACCCTGAGGCCTGAGATGGTGTGAAACCCTCTCTCAATGTAATGTCCATATCTTCTCCTGTGACATCAAGCACATCCAAAAATCTCCTAGCCGCTTCCAGTACCATCTTTATACGTTCTGATTAGGTTTGAATGTCCACTGCACAATTGATTACCATGGCAATAAAAGCCCCCTATATATAACAAACCAAGTTTTGCTGCATTTTGAGCCAAACTAGTAATGCAAGTTTTCTCACAAAAAATATTTGAATCTGTTTTTAAAGAAAAATACCATGTTCAGTTTCTTTTGTGTTTTTTCATGTTTTTTTACATTATATATTAATGTCATATTATCAATAAAATCTTACTGGGGGCCCACTTGCAATGACCTTGAGGCCCACCAGTGGGCCCCTGTCCATATGTTGGGAATCGCTGGACCAGAGCCTCTTCTCTCTCACCACCATCAGGCTATTTCAATCTATCACTCAACTGGTGTATCATAGAAGAGTCATTTGTGACACTGTCACGCAGGGCCATGTCGCTGGAGCAGAAAGGGACTCTCCTGTTCTTGCTGCTGCTCTAGTTTGATTAATAGCCTCCTGATTGGTTGCTGAGAGGACAGCTCTGATGACTGATTGCTCAGAGACCAGGCCTTGTTGTCTGACTTTGTGGGGGCATATTGGAATCAGACGGAGGCCATCCACATTGCTCTCTTTCTAATGAATTTCTTTTAGGGGTCACCAAATATCGTCGCTGTCGGGTGGAAACCTTTTATGTCCAAAGCTGATACTTTAGAGGAAATGGGGGGGTGAAAAGAATCTGAGTTCCATTGGATCCCATGTAGTTATTATTCAGTCACAAGCTCTTGTTAATACTTTTAGTTGGTTCAATATTTATAAATATACCCAAAGACATACAGTACAGTACTTAATCAATTTGAATTTGACTTGAAAGATAATTCAAAAATAGCAAATCTAGATACAAGGTTTCTGCCCGACAGCAACACTGTGCGATTGTCTCACCTGTGAAGCACAATCCACATCATCAAGCTGCCCCCACACGTATATTCCACATGCCAATGTATGTGATACATTTAATGAAAGGCTAGACAACTACTACTGCCAAAAGTGACAACATGTACTGTAGCCCTGTACTTTGTGTACTTCCGGTTAGACACTTCATTTTCCATGCTATATCTCCCATGAGATGGAGATACTGTATAACTGGAAAAAAGGTTTTATTTCACATATCACATAATACTGCTCACACTAATGTTTGTGTTCTTTAATGTGCTGAATACAAAAAAGGGAATTAATTAGCCATTTATCATTACCTTTCAACTTTTTAAATCAAGGCAGGGAATGGCAAAGAAAAATCTAGTTTTAATTACTTTACAATTTCATGTCAATGTCATCTCAATACCACGCATCTTTTCAATATTGACGGTATATTTTAACTGTGAAATAACCATGTGAAACCTAGTGTCCAGAATTTCGGAGGCAAACATTTGGCCAAAATAGCTGATATACAAGGTCAAAGCAAGTCACCTTGAGAGGCGTTATTGATCGACTATTATCAGCGAAGATATTTGGTGAAAAGGGAAATACTAGTGGTCCTAGTACTTACAGACCCCTTGGTGACCCAGTTCAAATAAAGGGATTCAAGAGGTTAATTGTCATATCACACAACCAAATAAAATGATCAAGTCAAACAGCAACAGTTAATTGACGTAATCGATGATGTGATTATAGTCGCTTCTCGACTACTTGAATAATCGAAGATAAATATAATAACAGGCCTAAACAGTCATACCTGGCTGTACTTGGTGGAGAGCCTACATACTGTATCAGCCACCTCTGCTGATGGAGACTTCAGGAGGCTGTTTGAGCAGCTTCTGTCTCTCCTCCACTGTTGGGACAGCCACACAAACATCAATGTCCATGTCACACAGGATGGTAGGTGAGAGTGGAGGACACTGACAGGAGGGCAAGCTATTTATGGACTTGGGAAGCACCTTTCAGGAGATTTTACAAGCAGCTTCCCTCCTCTCCTCAGTGGTGAAGATCTGCAGAAGAACAATAAGTACTCAATATCGTACCACAATGTAGAAATACTCCTAATAATAAGTCCTGTATTCAACATTTTGCATCAAAGTAGTACTTAAAGGGGAATACCACTCAGTTTCAACATTGAACTATGTCATTGTTGTGTGGAAATAAGAAGTTTGTATACAAATAGGACAGGGCGACATCACTTCAAAACAATATCACCATGGTTTCAAATTTTGCCTTGCTTCTTGAATATTAGATTAATCTACATGACAAAGATGAAGTTGGTTATTGGTTTGTTTGTTTGATTGGTTTGATTTGACTGTTTCACTCCTGGTACCCAGAGACTTTCCTGATGGTCCCAACCTTTGTTTTATTCCCAGCTGTGCAGAATGAGCGCGACCGCATCAGCAGCTACAGAGCAGAGGGACAGGGGGTGGGCACTCTATCCATCAACGTGCTGCTGCAAGCGGAGGCCACCGTGCATCAGGTATCACACTGTCACTTCAAAACACTCTGCTTATTCTTAGATACAAAGTCTTATGTTGGAAATATATAGGCTTCCATTTCCCACACAGCCTGGCCTAGAGAGCCCTTATCTGTTTCTGAGAAACATGCAGATAAAGACCATAGATCGAGAGGATACAGGCTGCACTTTAGACAGGCAAGCCATTAAATTCCCTCGAGATTCTAGCTCCAGGCTGGATTCAGTTACTCCTTAGAAAGTACAAAATTGCCCAGGGACCCCATCTAATCAGAGACGGTTTAATTGCAGCGCTAGGTCTGGGATTGTGCGGCAATGTTCAATTACCTTCAGATGCATAATAACAACCAGATATCCCGCTTTGCATGTGGAAGGAATGCACAGAAATGAAATGGATGATTGACAAATGAACCAGTAAATGAGACCAGGGTACGTTCCATCCTGTGATGTTTCCTGAGGTCAGCGAGGCACTCTGATCAGTGTCTGACTGCTGCTCTCTCCTTCCTACACCTGCTACAGACATGTCTCATTTTGTTACAATTATTTGTGACAAAACGACCTCACACACCAAGTACAGTACCATCTTCACTCCCACCATAACTATTACCTACATATCTTGTAGTGGTGGAAAGTAACAATGTCCATTTACTACTGCAGTATTGTACAGTACATGATGAGGTATTTTTACTTAACTTGAGCATGTACATGTTTCAATATTTGATAATTCTACTCCACTACATCTCAGAGGCAAATAGTGTACTGTTAACTCCACTCCAACAATTATTTGAGTAATAGTCTTCTATTTTCTATTTTGGCTATTCAAAGAAATGCAGATCTACAAGCGCACAACACGTTCACAATGTGTTGCGAACCTGCAGTTATTTTATTTTGGTACTGTTAAGTATATTTTGATGTCAAAGTATTTTCACACTGTGGTACTGCTACTTTTACTTAAATCCAAAATCCTGATACTTTTTCCACCACTGATTACACACCTATCTTGCCTGCCATTCTCCAACTCATCCACCCTCTCCTCCAGTTCATTCCCACATCTCACCAACACCTAGGCCCACTGAGATGCTCTCATTTGCCACTTTCAGTTCCCAGCCATGGCCTTGCCTATGATTTGTGACATCAACACCAAAAAGATAGCCTGCGTGGGAGACGTGTTCAAGTCCATGAAGCAGCAGCTCCTCCTGCTGGTCGAATGGGCAAAGTGCATCCCAGAGTTTTGCAGCCTACCAATAGATGACAGGGTATGGAAAAAACCTTGACTTAGACATATTTATCTGTACGCCTTCTGCATGCACAAGGATTAAAGTTGCAACAGTCACAACTGATTTCAGTCATTTTTATAAGATTAAGAGTATCAGAATGGGTCAAATAGAATCTTCTATTGCTAAAATAAACCCCTAATGTATTTCATAAACATTAGAGCCTCAATCTGCGATTGACTTGTGGGCTGTATGTAGAACAGCATTGAGCAAGAACATGAGTTCAGAATGGTAATATCTTAACTATATTCTACATATTGTGCTAATTGTTTAGGAAACAAGACTCCTTTTACACAAATCACAGATTGGTACAGACTAACAAAGATATTCAACAGTGAGATTTGTTTTTGCTTTAATCCCTGCATGCATTTATGACTACAGTGGTCATTCAGATCATTTGTGTTTACTCTGGTCAAACACTTGTTTTCATTTTACAGCTGTAGTTGATGTTTTGGTTCACTAACTATTTAATGTATTTGTCATCACGTCTGTATGTGTGCATGTGCAGGTATCCCTGTTACGAGCCCACTCTGCAGAGCATCTTATCCTAGGTGTTGCCAGACGCTCTCTACCTTACAACAATCTCATTCTTTTAGGTAATATAGATATGAGTGAGAGTGTGTGTGTGTGTGTGTGTGTGTGTGTGTGTGTGTGTGTGTGTGTGTGTGTGTGTGTGTGTCCTGGATCAGAAAGGTTAACGTGGGAAACATTGTAGGCACATCCCAAGTTCATACTGCAATTTGTAGCATTTGATGTTTTTTTTTCCTCATAAAAATTAATCATACAAAAGTGTCGCACAAAAGTAAAATAGCAGATACATAAGCAAACAACGCGTTGTGTGATCAACTATTTTCACTAGTTTAAATCATTTTTTAAATAATTAAAATCAAGAAGGTTTTGGACATACAAGGTTTCCAGCCGACAACGACGTTATGAATGTTTTCTTTATGTTTGTGCTCAGGTAATGATTTTGTAATCCCAGTGAGAGGTGCAGAGATAGAGGTGTCCAGAGTGGCTGTTCGTATCCAGGAGGAGCTGGTCAAACCTCTCAGAGATTTGGACGTCACTGACCAAGAGGTGGCCTGCCTCAGAACCATTGTCTTCTTTGACCCGGGTCAGTAATTCAACATGTGTCACTGTCACTGATCTGTTATTGTAGTGCTTCTCAAACATGTATTTGGCCGCAGACCTTCATCTAAAACTATTTTGTGCTAGGGACTCCCAGAGGAGAAGAGTTATGTTCAAAAGAATTCAAAGAAATTGCAAATTTTTCAGACATTTCCGAGAGGTTTCAATTAACTCATACAGTGCCAGGCGACTTTTAGAGCAACTTTCTCACTATGGGCTTCCCTGCCAAGCGACTTTGGGCGACTTTTACTTAGAAAAAAAAACAAAAAAAATTTTTTGGACCCCAAAAAATGTAGTAGGCATGATAGAAATCGCGAAATTGCATGTTTAACCCCCATAGCAACCCCATCTATCAAACATGGCAGCCATCTTTGTTTACATTTTAGGAAAACATAATGGCTATTATCTCAAGAATGCCTGAACGGATTTCCAATCTTTTTTTTTTGTTTGAAAGCTGTGAACAGCCTGCACATTTATGGTGCATGATCTGTGCATGGGTGTGCATGATCTGTGCACTACAAATTACATGGAAGTCTATGGAGAGGGCTGGCACTAATGCCACTCGAGGGCATTTTTAATTGGCAGTAAGTGAGTTAAAAAGAAAAATAAATGTGACGTTGTAGTGTAAATAGGTTTGAAGTGGTTAAACTGATTGTGATGCTATATTACCAAATTTTGCTGGGGACCCCCTGGAATATCTTCAAGGACCCCTGGGGGGGCTCCAGACCCCACTTTGAGAACCACTGTCAGACTGTGAAGCTCCACTGTCATGGCAGAGACTGTCTCCCAGACAAAAGCAGACACCTTGCCAGGAATCTTTAGATAGCCAGCTTTCTCTTGGGTCTCTATCTTTTCTTCCGTCCTTGGAACACGCACATTAGTCTGGGCTGTCTAGTTTCACTGCACTGTGGGGGAATCTAATAATAATATGAGGGTGTGATGATGACAGGCTTTCAGGGAGAGGTGGCGGCCTGTGCGGGACTTTATGGCCAATTTGCCTGGTCCTGTGATTGCAGTTGGAGGGCCAGAACTAACTGGTGGTCAGTGTGACTCAGCAGCAGCACAACCAGTCCCAGAATCACACTATGACAGCTATAGTATGACAGCTACAGTATAACGACACGTATGATGTGATTATTGTAAATTTGCCCCCATTGATTCTCACCCAAACGCATTCGGGTCCCCATCCGGAATCAATTGGGGAAAATTTATTGTAATCAAATTATTGTCTTAGGAATGCGACAAATAATAATAAAGAATATTGTTAAACTAAAGTCTCCATGGCATGAGTAATCAAAAGAAAAAAAGTCATTTTGGGGGAGAACTACTCATTTAAGTGATTAATCAGACTAATTTAGTCTGATTTAGTCGACTATATATTTATCGATATATAAAAAATAAGACAAATCCAACAAAGTCTGCTTGTCAATTTTTTGATTAATCAAAAAATTAATCTAAGGAAATAATTGAAGCTACAGCACAATACAGACATAAACTCCAAAACCCAACCATTATGATCTCCAGAAAAGTTTAACTCAAGCTTCTCGCAAGGCTCTATTTAATTTCAGTAGATAATCATGTCTACTATATTAGTTGGCCAGGCTTTCTTTGATCATTTGTAGTTATGGATAATTAGTTAATTAATTAATCATTTGTAGTTATGGATAATTAGTTAATAAATCCAAGTGAGAGAAAGACCTTAATTGGTAAATAATTGTTTTACTACACTAACTTCCATGTACACCATGCAATCTCCTCCTGTCCATTCTATTCAATTGTACCGTAAGCTTTTTTTCCAACACTCCCCAAGTCCCTGTAGTATTGTTGTGTTGTACATGTCATTTCAGACTGCCCAGGCTTACAGGGCCCTCAGACGATACGGCATCTGCGTTTCCAGGCCCAGGTGCTGCTGGATGAAGCAACCTGTGAGCAACGGGGTCGCTTTGGCGAGCTCCTGTTAATGCTTCCCCCCCTCCAGAGTGTAGCGTGGCAGATGGTGGAGACGCTCCAGCTGGCACGGCTACTGGGGGACGCTAGGATAGACAGCCTGCTCCAGGAGATGCTTCTTGGGGAGGAAGCTGCCGCCGAACGGGCTCCACCAACAGGTGGGAATCACTGTCAGCTACTTTTTTCTTTCTTTTTTGCATTTTCCCTATTTTCTCCCGATTTAGCCCATTGCCAATTCCCCCCAGCTGTGATCCCTGTCGCATCCAACCCACCTACTGTCGGCCTGAGGAGGGGTAGACAACCATGTGCCTCCTCTGCTCTGATACACATGGAGTCACCATTCGCTTTTCGCCAGTGGTGGAAAGTAACTAAGTACATTCATTCAGGCACTGTATGTAAGTACAATCTGGAGGTGCTTTGACTTCACTACTCCACTACATCTCAGAGACAAATAGGCTACTGTACTTTTTACTCCACTATCATTTGAAAACTGGACCAGAATAGATTTTGAATATTATTACAAACCATACGTTACATACCAATTAATCCTCATTTTATACTATTTGACAGTGTAAGTGTAAGGACAGTGTAAAGGTGTGGAGGTTCCCCCAGTTTCCATTGCTGAATTGCCATCTTGACCAATCAACAGGGGTGCTATTGCCCCCTGCTGGTTGGTCATGGATTTGCAGCACAAAGCCATGCTCCATGTATGGCTTCCCACTGCGAATGTCAGTTGAATTCCCATTTGTGTTTGTGGAGGCGCCCGGCCAAGCTGAGGGCAGTGCTGCCAGGAATCTAAACTGCTAGTTAGCTACATATAAACAAATATAGTTTTAAATCCCTGAATTAACACTTTGCAAGCCACGGGGAGCCCCTTAATATTAAAACCGGAATATACCGGACATCTGAGCAAGGAGTCTCAGCCGCGCCGTCTTTTACCGTACTGGGTCATTAAAAACGAAATAAATGATTTTTATCCGAAAATCGGCGATCGTCTAACCTTCCCTAGTCACCACTCGTCCATCGATAGCGCATGGCTCGTCTGACATGAAGCAGAAGTGACGTCAGGTCCATTCCTTCCAGAGGCTTCCCAGCAGCCACCCATTTTCTGTTTATACGTTTGTGCTAGTATAGCAGGAGTGCTAGGGGCTATGCGAGCGAAAATGCTCATATCTACTCTTGAGTCATCCGTGGATTATTTGAGCCGACATTTACGTGAACGGATCGCGCACGCGAAACGCACGGGATAAGATGGCCGAAACCCCCACTCTAAGCCAATGCAGATTGAAGAATTTCACTGGGAACTGTGGTGAGTATACAGCGGGGATCGCCGTATGGTAATGGGGGATGAAGACCACGTGATATAGCGCTGGATGTCTGGTAAAATGAATGCGGTTCAGATCATAATATAATAATAGAAATTTCACGGCTAATCTACAACAAGCCATTCTATTTCGGCTAGCAAAGTGTTAGTATGTCAAACTACAGTCACAAATTTGACAATAAAGCTCACAACATGTCACGCTGTGACATGTGAGCTTGTAAATCAACCAATTATAAATCAGGCCTTAGATTAATGTTCATCTGCCTACCACTCACAGGATCCACTCCAGATGTGCTGACCGTTCCCCTTCCCCCGGATAATAGCCTGACGCAGGACCAGCTACTAGGACTTGAAGGTTTACCCAGCAACTTCACCTCTGTCATCCTTCCTGTCCCCACTGGTGAGCTTCTATTTGGCATTACTGTTTGGTGCTTTGTTTAGTTCTGGTTCTGGACAAGAAAACAATCTCCACTGCAGTTGGCACAAATGATGTCTTGTAAGCCTTCTTCTTTGCTAGAGGTACTCTAAGCCTCCTGCCCGATGGTAACAGCTCAAATGAGGGGCGAAGAGGGTGTGTAGAGTCGTTATAAATCTGAATTGCCTTTTTGGTTATGGTGCGGTTGTATATATCCTGAGTTGCAATTGTTTGTTTCCAATGATCTTACTTGCCTGATTAACTACATGGGTGAGCTTGTTCCTATCTCTAACTGAGAGGTTCCCATACCAGGAGACGATATTAAAAGTGAGAACGCTCTCAGTAAGTGACCTACAGACCATGGTCAGGGTGTGTTTGCTGGCATTAAAACTTCTCAGCTGTCTGAGAAGGTAAAGCCGCTGCCTTGCCTTCTTGTAAATGCTATCTGCATTGGTCTGGAAGGTCAAGCTCCCTCAGCCCTATGTTCCCTCAGCCCTGTGTTCCCTCAGCCCTATGTTCCCTCAATCCCTAACAATTTATTAGACCCCATGTTCCCTCAATCCTATATTTCCCCCAGCCCTATGTTCCCTCAATTCCAAAATAGACGCTATGTTCCCTCAGCCCTATGTTCCCTCAGCCCCAAAATAGACCCTATGTTCCCTCAGCCCTATGTTCCCTCAGCCCAAAATAGACGGTGCCATGGCATTGGTTCGACGTCTCATTGTTCCGACGTCCCATTTTTGCACTTTTTGGCGGCGGCGGCAGGGGGTCCTGGTTGTGGTTTGGCCGCCAAGGAGTGTGTGTACAAAGTTTGGCATGGATAGGGACAACGATGGCGGAGATATGAGTAGGGCAAAAGTGTGACGTGACGTGTGACGGACAGCCTGACTGACTGACTGACTGACTGACTAACAGACAGTGGGTGGAGGTTTTGATAGTAACTGCGACCTGATGGTCGCCATTAGCCTACTTTTTGTGTTAAATACAAAGTTATTTTAATCAGTTCTAACCAAAACGGATAATCCCTTGCAACATGATGTACACGTGTAAGTACCCCCAGAAGTTGAGAACATGTGCTTTCAACAGTGCACATATAATTTGATGTTGTGGTTACCATCAACACAGGTGTAAAGAAAAATGTGTGCTGAGGGAACATAGGGCCTATTAGGGGACTGCCCATAAGTCTGACATCTCTTTAGTCCTGCAGAGTTAGGTTTAGGCATAGTTTTACTGAGGTTAGGGTTATCATTCACCAGGTTAACATTCACCAGGTTAGCATTCACCAGTGTTGTCAGGTTAGCATTCACCAGGTTAGCATTCACCAGTGTCGTCAGGTTAGCATTCTCCAGGTTAGATTCACCAGCATCGGCAGGTCAGCATTCACCAGGTTAGCATTCGCCAGCATTCAAAAGGTTAGCATTCACCAGTGTCGGCAGGTCAGCATTCACCGGGTTAGCATTCATCAGCGTCGGCAGGTCAGCATTCACCAGGTTAGTATTCACCAGGTTAGCATTCAACAGTGTCGGCAGGTTAGCATTCACCAGCATCGGACGAATGGGGCGTCAGAACAATGAGACGTCGGACCAATGCCATGGGAGACTGCCCATAAGTCCCGGCTGAGGGGACATAGGGTCTATTTTTGGTCTGAGGGAACATAGGGCTGAGGGAACATAGGGTCCTATTTTGGGATGAGGGAACATAGGGCTGAGGGAACATAGGGCTGAAGGAATATAAGGCTGAGGGAACATAGGGCTGAATTTCTGCCTCTAATATTTGACAATTTGGCCAATGTTTAATTTGCCATTTTAGAGCTATTAAAAAAATCCTTAAATTGTCACAATAGAGGTGTCTTGCACATTAGGTTAATCATCTGAGGACACCACCCCCCCCAAACCAGACGAATCTGCCTGTGCAAACAAATAATAACTAGAAGCAGTGCTCTTCCGAGCACAGGTCTCCACCAGGCCACACAAATCGGCCTGTTATAGCGCCACCATGAGGCTGATTTAAAAAATGTGGGGCAGAGGTTCTGAATTAGCATCCAGGGAGTGTGTGTGCTCAGTTTGGCAGCGATCGGGCCAACGGCGCCGGAGATTAGCTGGTAACAACCAGGCCACACAAATCGGCCTGTTATAGCGCCACCATGAGGCTGATTTGAAAAATGTGGGGCAGAGGTTCTAGATTGGCATCCAGGGAGTGTGTGTGCTCAGTTTGGCAGCGATCGGGCCAACGGTGACTGAGATTAGCTGCTCACAAACTGCGAGGACGCACGCACGGACGGACGGACGGACGCACGGACGGACGGACGCACGGACGGACGGACGGACGGACGGACGGAGGGGAAAACATACTCTCCCTCAGCCTTCGGCTGGTGGAGACAATAAGAGAGCCTTCTGCAAAACAGGAGCATTTTTTGTTATGCGCCCATTGGAAATGCAGGTTCCACACAGAGATTCTAGACTAATATATGGAGTGATATTAGTCTGGTCATGCTTGCCAGGCCATAAGCAAGCATCCTCCTGAGTAACAACCCTTGTGCTGTCAAATTTAAATAACATACAGTGAGCTCATAGTCTTTTTCATCACCCATGGCCCACGGCTGGTCCACAGTTCTTCTCGTCTAGCTTTATTCAACCTGCCCTGGGTCGGTGCAACCTCGCCATGACCATGAGCTCAGACTCTAGGGCTCTGAGCTCATGTGAGGGATGTTGATACTGTATCTGTCATCTACCATTAATGTAACTACAGTAATTCTATCACATCTGTGTTGTGGTCTCCGACAGTGGATGTTGTGCAATGACTTCACATGCAGTGTAAGTGAATTAATACCTGCACATGTTCTCATTTGTGACATTACAGTAATTGTGGTGTTTAAACAGCAAGGGTCAACAATTTTGATTTGATTGTCCATGGCAGCCATTCATTTAGTGCTGATGTCTGTCTGTCTCACACAGCTCTTCAAGTGGCGTCCCAGCAGGTGCCCACACAGACTGGCACTGAGGTGTACAGACACAGCGAGGGTGCCAGTGTGCCCACAGCGTGCCAGTGGCACCTCTCTACATTTGCCTCTCAGAGACATCTAAAAGAATAGACAGCTACTCAACCAAAGAGAGGGGGAAGGACAAAACTAACATATTGTAATGCACAAAACACATTCACCCATACCTTCACCAAGCACACAGAGGGATCATTCAAGTCCTTAGTGTGAGGTTTTCAGTCGGAATAAAGATCATTCAACAATGTATTGAACCAAAAAAAAGAGTAGACTTTTACTTGGACCAAGAATAAATATGTTGTAATAATTCTTAGTCTTTGCACTGTTCCGTTTTGTGCCTTTGAACAAAAATAAACTGTAAGCTAATATTTGTAGGTATTGTTATTTATTCACTTTAAATGCAAGTACAAACAATTTAAAAAAAGTAAATTGTTGGGATGATTATTCCATTATTAACCAAGGAGCTGTGTGTTGGGATAGGCTACAACGCTACATATTGTATGCACTTGTCTTTATATATTTAAGAGGACATCAGCAAGTAAACCAGCAACAATATATAAAGCCTATAACCCACAAGCAGAAGCCCAGTAGAAGAGAGAGGGAGTAGGAGACAGTGAGCTCATGGTGAAAGGGCTGAAATCATGTCATGCCTGAGTGGATCTTGGCAATGAAGCTCTTATTTCAGCTGTGGGGGGACTGTGTCTAACTTGACAGCAGAGGGCGCACACAGCCCGTTTAGAAATGATGTTCTTGCCCTTTGAGGAGCAGAGGCAATCCCATTTCTTTGCTAATGATATCCCTTGCTATATTGTTCATGGCAAAATATGGAAAGCTAAATGGAATGCTTAGGCCTTTCCTTTTGGCAATCATAGCAAATCGTACCTCTGTACAATTGCAAACTGTTGATAAAGTATTCAATCAATAAATAAATCAATCCCTTCT
This sequence comes from Nannobrachium achirus, assembly GCF_963921795.1. Classification (NCBI taxonomy): domain Eukaryota; kingdom Metazoa; phylum Chordata; class Actinopteri; order Myctophiformes; family Myctophidae; genus Nannobrachium; species Nannobrachium achirus. Next base: position 34,132,749 of record NC_137816.1, on the reverse strand, counting down.
CTTCCATTGAGTGATTTAGACCATGTCTCAGTTAGGTAGGTAAATATGTAGTACTTCCCACCACTGCTTGCTATAGATGGGGCTGAAGGAGTGAAGCCAGTAAAGGTTCATGTCATGAGCATGAAGTCCTGCTGTGAGACTATCTCTAAGGCTCTGTGATGACTCAGCAGTGGTGGAAGAAGTACTCAGATTCTTTACTCAAGGAAAAGTAGCAATACCACAATATAAACATTCTCTGTTACAAGTAAAAGTTCTGTATTCAAACTAGTTATTAGTTGAGTAAAAGTACAAGAGTAATGTTATCAAAATATACTTAAAGTGGCGAAAGGTTTGTAGAAAATAGCAGATCTGCTGTAAGTGCCACGGTGCGACACGTTACTTGTGAGCTTGTATATTGGATATTTTTTAACAGACAAAGTATGAAATAGGGTTTTGCCATGTGCAGATAGTCTGGGGGCCGAAGCTGATATTGAGACAATAGTATGCAGCTATCTCGGGGTAGAAGTTGCCAACCCATTCAGAACTAATCTTTAACCCCTTGTGATGGGTTCTAGCCTGGTTGGCATCTCCGAAAATGATTTTTAGGTCATTTTATCACTGTATACTTCATTTCAAACATGCACAAGAAGTACATAGGGCCCGCACACCATCTTCAACTTGCCAAAAAACTCTTTTTATTTAATGCAACGTTTCGGTCAAAGACCTTCTTCAGGCCTACGTGCCCATCGTCGCTAAGCTTTGATCAGGTGTGCATAAGACTCTGTTGCCTATCACTGTATACTTAAAAGAGGTAAAATCAGATTTTGCTGCTATAATGTTGAGCAGATTTGCAAATGTAATTGTACTGCTAATGTGGTAATGTAATGCAAATACAGGTAGCAAAGCTAATATTAGTTGATGCTGGCTAAAGTGTTGATGAATATACTGTATATATATATTTTGGGGGGTGGGGGGGATGGAGGATATGGCTGATTCTGTGTGGGCAGTCACACCTGGTTGTCAGGGAGCCACATCTGATATTGACTTGACCTAAGATAACACCTCTGGGTAAAAGTCACAAACTATTAAGTATTAATGTTTAAACCCTTGTCATGTATTCTAGCCTGGTTGTAATCTCACAAATCAGTACTGACAAGTTATTTAAAATTTTCTGCAATAATGTTGAGCAAAGTTGCATTATGTAAATGTACTACTAATGTTAGTTGATGCTGGCAAGAGTAATGAATGATTAATATTATTATTTCAAGAGCATGGTGCCCTGGTTTGCTGCTTATGATCACAGACATGAGACAGCTATAAACTATTGGTCCATCACCTACAATGAATGTGCAACCTTGGTAGAGGATACTGGATAATTTTTTGGACTGAATCAAAAGAGATTCAAAAGAGATCACTGATGCCATGCAACTTTGTTGAACAGTTTCATATAGATATCACATCTTCCAAAAGGAGAATGTTATGATCTAGTGTCTCTGAAAATGATCACTGAATTTGTTGGGAAAGAATAAAGCCTCTCCAAGAGAAAACCAAAAACTTCCTCAAGGCTCTACAGTGCAGATGCCAAGCTTGAAAAATGCAGAACCAATTGTGTGAAGCCAGACAGGAATATTTAGCTAATTGAAATGGATGAAAACAAAGAAAATCTGACCCATTTCCTATTAAATGAGCTGGAGAGCGCCCCGGGTAGGGCGGATGGAGGTTTTAAGCTTTGGGCTGGAAAAGGAATTAAACAACTAAAAGATGTTTTTGGTAAAAATAAGATTCTGCTTTCATTTGAAGAACTTATGGCCAAATGTAATATTCCTAGAACACACCTGTTTAAATTTTTCCAACTCGGGGACTTTATAAGGGTTAAACAAGCACAGTCTCTGACGATCCCTCCTCTGTCGATAATAGAAAGAGCTCTCATTATGAACCCTTTTGAACGGGGCATCATATCTGGATTTTATACTCTTCTGGTGGACTTTTCGCCCGAAACATCTGAATCTAGATTTAATGCCTGGAACTCTGATTTACAAGGGGAACTAACAATGGATGAGTTTAACACAGCCTGTGAGGAGGCTCAGGCACAGACTAGTAATACTCGTTTAAAATTGCTGCAATATAATTGACTGATGAGGGTGTACATCACGCCAGAAAAAATAAACAAATTTGATCCTAATACCCCAGACACCTGTATCAGATGTAACGATATAAAGGCACTCTGTTCCATTGTTTGTGGACATGTCCCAAAATAAAGGAGTTTTGGGAGGAGGTTAGAAAGGAGTTACAACGGATACTACTTATTAATATTGAGCTAGACCCAAAATTCTTCTTATTAGGCCTTTACCCGATTGGCCATAGATACAAAATTGCAAGATAACATTTTTGGACCTTGGGTTCCTACAAGCCAAAAGGGTTATCGCCCTTTCATGGAAAAAGACAGGGAAACCTAGCATCGCTCAGTGGTTTAAGGAACTGTCTTTATGCCTTCCTTTAGAAAGAATTACTTACACTCTCAAAAACAAACAAGAGCTATTTGAGAAAATATGGGGAAGTTTTATCCTGTATGTCAAGGGAAATGACCTTTCCTATCTGATGGAGGAACCAGAAGTGGGGTGACTGTTTCTTTCTTTGTTTTGTTTTCCCTCTACGTTCATTCATTTGTCTGGCCTGCTGTGATGTTGATGTGATGTACGTGCTCTTTGTGTTATGATTATTTTGTATTCTTTGGGATTTTGTTTTTGTGGTTTTGTTTGTTTATTTTTTGCTTTTATTGTGATGTACATATTGTTTTGAATGTAAAAATAAAAATAAACATATTGTTTAAAAAAAATTAGCTGGAGAGGGAACAAAATTTGCAAGAGAAGATAGTTCTCAATTATGGTCAGGAAATTGGTATTAGTGGACGGTTTGAGGATCCTGAAAAGGTGTCATCAGTAGCTGTGGTTGATGTTCCTCAACTGCAGGATCCATATTAAGTATAAAGAAGCTGTTACTCGCATACTGTACTTCAACATTCAGCTGATGCAACAGACAAAAAAGCATCATTCTCTGCAGAGACACAGATGTGCTGGTGTTCATTCTTAGGTTTGCATACCAACTGAGACAAGAAATGTGGATACATGAAAAAGTTCAAGATATCAAAATGTCAAGTGAGATACTATATGGTCTCTTAGCATTTAATATTCTCACTGCCAGTTCACTATATAGTGAAACAGCCCTCAACCTCTCCACAACTTTGATGAGGATGAAGTACCAATACAGCTACCATCTCATTGGCAATTTGTATGCACAAAAATCAACCAGCAAATCAATTCATGCAGTTTTCTGTGGCCTGTTTTGAACTGAAAGCCAATATTGATACATTGCCACCAACAAGTGATGCCTTGACTCTGCACATCATGAGGACCAACTATCAACCAGGGTATCCAAAGCTACCCTCCAGTTTGTGGATGCAAGGCAAGTGGAAACCAGTACAGGGCATTGTACTGGTCTTTGTCGTAAAAAAGGGATTTACTGCAGTGGAGCACATGGAGGTGCCCGTGCAGCTTGGTACAAAAACTAATTTGATAATGAAGAAACTGACCTTGATCAGGAGTATTGCCTCACTAGTGAAACTCAAAGAGTTAAGTTCACCAGAATTGTATGTTATTACATACATTTTACTGTTATTACATACATTGTATTATTTGTTTTCAAATTGTTTTACCATACCAGAGTGCTTCTATTTTACTGATTACACATATTTCCATTATTAGATAATACCCAGTACGGTACATTTTGCCATCAGCAATGAGTGTTGTCATGTTATATTCAATTGTATCGTCATATTGTCTATTTAGCATGAGTCTGCATGACACATTTTCAATGTTGTAAATGTTCTTATTCTTAAGGGCTTTGCACACAGATGCTTTTTTTTTTTCGCACGGAAAAAACGCACAATTTCATTTTTTTAAAGAAAACAATGATCTCATGCACAACGGCTCCGAATTTGCCATGCGGCAGGTGGCTGTGTGGCAGTGCGTTTTTTTACCGATCGAACCCAGTTCGATTCGTGCGTCTTGTCGCATGCTGTAAAAACTCATTGACTCCTTTTATGACTCCTTTTTGGATCCGCAGTGTGGATTCCGCACAGCCTTGCACACCAAATCCCATGCGTTTTATTCAAACTCAAGAAAAGAAAAAATCAAGACTAACATTTGAATAAAAAAATCTAATTACGTTATAATAATTATTAAATGAGCTGGCTGCCATCAGTCCGTTTTAATTTCACCTGATGCAGAGATGTCAAATGCCCTCCCACCTCGTTAACCTTGCAGCTGCAAACAACTTTATTTGCTAAGTTCTATGTACTAGCTACATTTCTGGTGTGAAATGGCACAAGCCGGGACCCCCACAAAAAGACCACCCTAAAAATTGGCGCGAGCGCAATGCGCACACAGAAGTGCCCTTTTGTGAGGTTTGAGCACCTGCCCACTCAGTGCTCTCTGCACGGCCCTGAGGTTTTGTAATAATAATCTAAAATAAATCTGCTTAAAGGACAACTTGTTTTTTTACAACAAGGGTTCATATTTTAGATTGTAATTAGAGAAAAGAAAAAGTGAGGGTTAAAATGTTTTCATTTGCTTCGTTCTATTGTTTTATTGCATTTGCCGTGCTAAAATGTGGGGCATGCGTACGCATGGGGGCATGCGTACAAGTGGCTAAATATGTATTTTTAGACACAATAAGCCAGCAGTTTCTTTATTGCTATTTACAGTAACACTTCTAGCCCCCATAAGTCACATCCAACCATGAAAACTTGCGTTGTATCTTGAGAATGGGCTTATTCTGTGTAAAATGAAATATATTGGGCCACTTGTACGCATCCCCCCAACCACTGAAATAAGAATCTCTAAAACAATAGAAAGAAGTAAATTAAATAATTTTAACACTAATCTTTTATAGTGTTTAATTACAATCTAAAATATGAACCCTTGTTGTAAAAAACTAAAGTTGTCCTTTAAAAAATGAAGGAAGCTACAATATTTGCTTCTGAGATGTCAAAATAAGGAAACACTCAAGTGAAGTAGAAGAGAAATACCTCAGGACTGTGCTCTAGTACAGTACTTGAGTAAATGTGCCAAGTTACTTTCCACCTCTGGGTGTAAGGGATGGGAGGTCAACGCGTAGGATGACCTCTAAGGGTCTGTGATGAGTCATCAGAGGTTAGAAGGGGGAAGTCTGCTTAATGAAAGACTACGTCTCTATAACCACCCCATGCTTATTTTCACACCTCAAAAACCGAATCCTCGCTAACAGTCAGCAACACTAACTAACTGCGATGGCAACAATATCCACAACAGACAGACATAATCTAAACAACTCTTTAACCCCCTGTGCTTATGACTAAGTAAATCCTAATTTATACCTCGTTGTACGACGTAATATTAATTAAGCGTGACTCGTGAGCCACTCACACTTTTGTGTGGCAAAACGATTGCTTTACTAGACATAGGGGAGCGTAGAGACAGGAAACCGAGGGCAGAGAGAGGGGAGAGCATGACGCCAGAGTCTGACTCCAACCTGGCTCACAACAGTGGTGGACAAAGTACTCAACCCCAGTAGTAGTAGACTTAAGTCAAGGCAGTGGTCAAAGTGGTCAAATATTACTCAATACAATTGAAAGTTGCTCTGTCAAATTTGTACACGAGTTTAAGTATTGGAGTACTTGCTTTTCTATTATGAGACAAAAACTACTGGGATAACATCTTTTCAGATGGGGGGTCCACCAACTGAAAAAATAAAAAATAAAAATAAACACAGTTTTCAAATTGTTGCCATGGCTCGCCCCAAACACTGAAGCCCCTCTGACTGATCCATGTTCAACCTTGTCCTCAAAGATGTTCTGAGTGGGGAAAAAGAATGGGGAGGATGAACTGCCTTGCACAACTCATATTGGATATTTCAACTTGCCCATCACCTTCTCTGACCCGTATTCTGGCACCGTTTGACTCCTCTGCAGCCAAAACTGTGTTTTATGCTGCTTCATAATTGGCTCAGCAACACTGCATCTCAGGTTCAGGTGAAGGGATTTGAGTCGAGACGACCTGCCTTCATTCCTTTGCAGGCGTATTGAGAAGTTTAAATCATTTCACTATGTATTCCTTTGAGCAGTTTGGAAGATGTACTCAGATTCTCAGATTAATTTGTCAAACATTTTCAAAAACCAAGCCAATCAAACTCACAACACGTCGAAACAAGTATGAAATAGGGCTTAATTCCCTAATGTACTGTATGTTAACCAGTAACTAAAGTTTTCAAATAATTATAGTGGATTAAAAAGCACAATATTTGTCTCCACCAGCCAAAGGCATGGGGAGAGTATGTTTTCGCCCCTGTCCGTCCGTCCGTCCGTCCGTGCGTCCGTGCGTCCGTCCGTGCATCCGTCCGTCCGTCCGTCCGTCCGTCCGTCCCTCCAGTTTGTTACCAGCTAATCTCCGGCGCCGTTGGCCCGGTCACTGCCAAAATGAGCACACACACTCGCTAGATGCCAATTCAGAAGCTCTGCCCCACATTTTTCAAATGGCCCTGTTCTAGCGCCAACATGAGGCCAATGTTTGCAAAACACATTTCTGTACACTACTCTTAGAGATTTTGTCCACAAATCCTACAAATCGGTAGACAGTATCTCTACAGTCATGTGATCAACATGGATCTGTCCGATTTGCCATATTCAATCCTGAATGGCTACAATTGGCTTCCAAAGTTTGCAAGATTGCTCCGTTTTAAACAAAATGCCTCAAATCATGAACACAGCGTGCAATCTCTGTGAAATTGGGCGAGCACGTTCCCACTAGGCAGAGGAAGAAATGCCACTTCAAATTTCTCAAACATGGCGCTATAACATGGCAATTTGTGTTTTTACCTTTAACTCCACCGATAAGTGGAAAACTTTGTACGCGCACTCCCTAGAGGCTAAGGATAAACCTTTGCCCTGCATTTTTCACATTTGCCTTTTATAGCGCCACCAGGAGGACAATTTATGTAAAACACATTATTTCCTATTACTCCACAGTATCTCTATAGTCATGTGATCAAATCCGATCCATCTGATATTTCATATATATATATGAAATATATATATATCATATATCAGATTTTGAACAAATGCCTCAATTCATCAACGCAGCTTGCGATTACCGTAAAATTTGCCACACATATTCCCACTACGTCAAGGAACAAATGCTACCCTTTTCACATCGGCCTGTTATAGCGCCACCAGCGGTAGACTTTAGCAAAACACAGTTTTGGAACACAATGCCTCAAATCATGCATGCAGTGTCCGACTGCCATGAAAGGTCTAAGACTGGCGAAGAACACATGCCACCCTTTTTACATTGGCCTATTGTAGCACTACCAGGACGCCTGGCCTGGTGGAGACCTGTGGAGAGACAGCCGCTGACGCCCGCGTCCACGTCCATTGATGCGTCCACGGACGGACCTGTACTCGGAAGAGCACTGCTTCTAGTTTCCTCTGAGATGTCGTGGAGAAGTATAAAGTGTTGAAAATGTTTAATACTCAAGTAAAGTAAATAATTGTAAAGTCAAAATTGTATAGTACTTGAGTAATTCTACCAAGTTACTTTCCACCACTGCATCTCAGGTTAAGGTGAAGACATTAGGTTCGACCTGTTCATTCCAGAAGCAGGAGGATTGAATAGTTAAATCATTTCAGTATTTCTTCCTGCGAGAGGATTTCTAGGAGCATGACTGGAAAGCATGCATAATGAACATTCCCTCTGTAAATACATTTATGGGTTATGGAAACACGCACACACATGCGCACGCACGCACAAACACACACACCTAATTTATTAGGATTACTTTTACAGGGATAAAGCACATTGATCAAAGTTTGTGGAAATGGCCCATTCATTTACAGTCTGCCTTACTGATTTTCAGCTGCTATTCTTGGAAATTATGTTGAAGACTATAAAAAAAAACATTGTGCTCACAAATTATGCCTATTTCAGCATGAATCACAATATTATGTGGCTTGTTTGTAGATGCAAACATCATTTGACCTACAAACATAACTAGGAGTGCAATAGTTCATATAATTTAATAGATTATACAAAATGGTGGATAATTTAATAAACTAAATAATTAATCATCTACCCCTATTTCAGGCAATTTCATTATAGGTGAAAAGAAAATGTTGAAAATAGCAGTGTTTTTGGATAACACTGTTGTTTACAAAGAATAAAAACGGATTATGGAAGAAACTACAGTAGGACAACACCTTCCCCTGAGACTGAATCTGCCTCATGATACAGTTTGTTTTGGACTGATCTTGGACTGAAGAAGCAAAAGGTGTTTGTTTTTTTATATTGTGGTATTGCTACTTTTACTTAAAGTGATCCCTGACCAATACGACAAATATGCCTTAATACATTATAATTGTCCTCTATAACTACAATGTAAAATTAAAAACACCTCAAATATTTTATTTCTTCTAGAAATAGCTAATCTTTCACTCAATAGGGGAAATGCCCGTCGCAAGTTGATGATGTCATAAATGTCAAGTGTGATCTATCCCTATGGAATTTATGGCATGCATGTGAAAATAAAAACAAACTTAATACTTCCTATGGTTAATATGAGCATCAAATCAATATTTCAAATGTGTTTGTGTTTTGTTTTTTTGCACATGCATGCCATAAAAATGACACATGACATTTATGACATCATCAACTTGCGACGGGCATTTCCCCTACTGAGTGAAAGATTAGCTATTTCTAGAAGAAATAAAATATTTAAGGTGTTTTTAATTTTACATTGTAGTTATAGAGGACAATTATAATGTATTAACACATATTTGTCGTATTAGTCAGGGATCACTTTAAGTAAAGAAATCTGAGTACTTCCATTCTTCCACCAATTCCACCTTACTCAGAGAGAGAAAAAAAAAGAGAGAGAGAGAGAGAGAGAGAGAGAGAGAGGGGGGGGTTACTTATGGCGTTAATAGCTTTTCTTCTCATTCTCAAGTTTCATTGTTTGTCACTGCTAAGAGGTTCACCAGAGTGACATGGCTGCTGCTGCTGCTATGCTGTTTCCCATCCCAGGAGGGGCCTGCAAGGCTGCATGCTGCCGTGTCTGGCAGTGTGTCTATTGATCTGTCATGCCTAGCAGACAGTGCAGTGATCAGTGTTCAAGTAGAGCACTCACAGCCAGTTGGCAGACCAAACAGGAGTCCAGTCTGGGGGGTTCAAACCGTCTGCTGGAGACATGGCTGACAGCTTGTGGGACCCTACATCATCTCTGGCTATTATCAAAGAAAGCATCCGAAACAGAAAAGAACAAGTTGCTTGGGTTGTCATTTCCCACCGTTCTGGTAGATCCACTATAGACAGTGTTGTATGTTATAGTAGTCGTACAGTACGTCAGTCGTTCCCAAACTTTTCAGCTCGAGACCCAAAATATACCGTACAATTGGTGTCTCCCAGGGACCCAAAGTTACAAAAATACATTAAATGGTGCATAATTGGTTGATTCATAGTGAAAATAGATGTTTTTAAACAAGAAAACATTATTATTACTAGTATGACGAGTTATATTTATGTGTCCACTCTGCCTATGACGAGTTTGACGAGTCTTACCTAATTTGCATAAAGAAATATTGATTTATATTTATATTTATTTTTATTATTATTATTTTTGGACCTCATCTAGTAAACATGATCGCAATCGCGATTTTGCATGTTTCACCCCCATACAACCCCATCTTTCAAACATGGCAGCCATCTTTGTTTTAGGGATGGTCCGATCAGGTTTTTTGGAACCGATCAGCGAGCACCGATCACAAAAGTTTGATCACCCGATACCGATCAATCACCGATCCGATCAAGTTATTATTTATATTTTCTAAATGTTAATGTTTTAACTTTAATTCATGCATTCACTCATGAATTCATTTATATATTTGCCTTATAGTTATTTACTAGCATTACTATGTATTTATTATCATAGAAGTAACTAATTATTCCTTCAGCACTGTGGAAATCAATACCCCAAAATGGCCTCAAGTGGGCATACTGAACGGCTGGTTGATCGGATGCACCGATCGGATCGGATCGGTGATTTTACCTTTTGATCTAAACCACCGATTATCGCCGATCACGCTTTGATCGGCCCGATCCGATCCATTGCCGATTGATCGGTAACATCTCTACTTTGTTTACATAACATGTAAAACATAATGGCTGCTAGCTCATGAATGCCTGAACGGATTTCCAATCGGATTTTTTTGTTTGAAGGCATCTGTGAACAGCATGCACACTTGGTGCATGATCTGTGCATGGGCGTGCATGTTCCGTGCACTATAAATTACATGGAAGGAAGTCTATGGAGACTTGTGGCAGTGAATCCTTTTTATATGGCAGTGAAAAGGTTAAGCCTATCATAGTCGAAGGTGAAGAGCTATCACCTCACCGCGGTGTCGTTTTCTTGCCATCACCTATAAATGTATAACAAATCCTAGTAATAGCTAGAAAACTACACCACAGTGAGGTGATAGCTCTTCACCTTGGACTATAATAAAGGCTTAACTTTCTGGTAGCGAAGTAGTGTGTACAGCAGTGGTTCTCAAAGTGGGGTCCAGGGACCTCCAGAGGGGGTCCCCAGCTACTGTTAATGTGTTAATAAAGCATCACAATCATTTTAACCCTTTATACATATTTTTTAAGATGGCTATTCAAAAATAGCAGATACTGTACAAGTTCACAGTGCGACAATTTGTGCTGCGAGCGAGTATATCTGAAAAAAAATGAATAAAGTCTTCTCTTATGAGGGTTCCTGGCAAAATCATTTCAGATGGTGGCCCATAGCCAAATACATATCAATTCGGGCCAGGGGTCCTTGGCACAAAAAGGTTTGAGAATCACTGGTGTACAGTATGTGGTCCTATTTTGCTGCACCACTCCAGAGACACACTTTCCTGTTGGGGGAGGTTTGGAACTTAGGACTTCCAAACACTTTGGAGATACAGTACAGTCAGTACTACAGCTGGCCGTCTATCTGTGCATAAATATGCCATTGACTAATCTCTAAAAGGTGAAACGGCAAATATATTTTGCGTGGCTTTCCTCTCCGTGATGGATTGAGCTTAGTAAACTCAGTATATTCTGGTGATTGTGGAAAAACTGTGCAGAAAACAACCACATCACCAAGGCCAAATAATTCATTCAAATCACTTATCACTAACATTGTCAAGGCTCATTAAATTGAAGAATTACAGCTACACTTTCTAGATACTTTTCACTAGTAGCATTAGCATTGCTGGATTTATACAAATGTAAGAATTATGAGAGTCCATTAAAAATATACCTAATGGAAAATCCCTGCAGCCTTCAACAACAACAGTAAACATTTCATATACTGTACAGTAGGGGATGATGATGATTAACTTCTTTGAACTCTTGAGAAGGAATTAATGAAATACCAACCAGGGAAGAGTGCACAAGAAGAAAACAATCCAACTAAGAATTGCATAATATAATGCATAATACTGTATATACTTAAGCTGGTGTTGTGAACTCAAAAGAGCAGATCTACAAACTCAAATGTTTTTGATGTGCGACACCACAAAAACCAGGCTTTGGCATCAGTCATGTTGCTGCCTAAAACTTGACAGTAACCTTACACCTGGTTTGTTTTCTTCTGTGCTGATATTAACAATCACCTTTGTTTATATACATAATCTGTTTTTTACTTCCAACTACTGTATTTTACAATTCACTGTAGTATGCTTTCTGATTCTTGTTTATATTTTCAATGTTTTAAACAGTTGCTTTGGCAACGTGTACAGTACAGTGTTACATCACGCCAATGTAGCCATTCAAATTCAATTTAAATTAATTGACAGCAGAGATGCTGCAGCAAGAGGGAAAGGAGTAATGGTGGATAAATGGCTTGCAGCCATAACACTAAAACCGCCAGTAAGCAAGTTGGAATCAAAGGAGTTGACTGATGTGTCTGCTCATCTCTGGTTCCTAGAAGACCCTGGATTACTGACACTATCGACTGTAAATTTTAACTCTTCCACACAGCACCCATCAGTTTTTCCATACAGACCCCCTCATCCTCTCTATAACCCTTGCCAGTCTTTCTAATCATAGGAATAAAGCGTTCTGCCTGATGATATGGATGATGTAGGTTGAGCTCAACGTTAATATCATATTATACCATAATAACACTCATATCATTATTTAGGGCTGTCCCAATGACCACATTTTAGTTGACGATGAACTGTCATACAAATAATTGCAATTAAATTGTGGTTTTGGCACAAGAATAAGTAAAATACATCTGAATCAAAATGACTTTTCTGTTTGCCTTTTTAGGCAAAAACAAGTATTGGAAAGGGCAGATATAACAAATGATAATAATAATAATAATATACAAGGAAATTACTGACAATGGGCCCGATTCATCCAAGCACTTTACGGCCAAATTACGCCCATATTTTGATCTTACCAGCATTTAGGACAATTCCCAAGTTAGGGGTCAAATTCAGCAATGTTTTTTTGTCTGGGATTTTGAAGGGAAGCCAGATTTAGTCACTTTATTTACACTATATTTTGATGAATCAGGCCCAATGATGATACGCAGCTTTATTTAATCTAAATAAATAAAATGGCCAAAAACAGCCAGAATATATTTAACCAGTAAGACGTGCTAAGGGCGAGAAGCCGCCTTGAAAGTAACAACAGTAACTGACATAATACGTCCATATATGGGCATTCCCAGATATGGGCTTAATATTGATGACATCAGGGATCTCCATATATGGGCATAAAAGGGAGAAGGACAGAATTAATTTGCAAGTGTGGCCATGATGCGAGTCACACTTGTGACTCCGTCTTGGCCATATGGAGTGGCCATGTATTCCGTCTTGGCCATATATGGATTGTGACATGAGGCGTGTGGCTGACTGACGCACATGAGATGCAGGTTTTCATAGTAAATGCAACCTACAGTCGCAACAATAATTTTGTACTTTTGAAAATGTTCACAAATAGGGTGTTGAGTGAATTTATACAGATAAATGTAAACGATTCTGTAATAATCGTGACAAGCCCAACTTCAGTTTAGTACTTTTTGTCTTGCACCAGTTTCTAATAGACTTTTTGTAACACCACCACCACCAACTTTACAAGATCCTATGATATAACAACAGCTGTGAGAAATACGCATTGTTAATTATGCATATACACCGTTAAATAAACACTTAGTGGAGAGAGACAGAACACGTCGTTCTCTCAAGTAAGGCCAAACTAGTCAGTCATCCAGATGTTTTCACTGCTCTCTCAGGTAGCTCAGACCGACAGCAGTCTCCTTTGTGTTATGGATTTATGACAGGAAACCAACCTACCTAAATATAGCTGTGCGGAGGGCCACTCTCTCTCCGTGGGCTGAATTTCAATCAGAATCCGGGTTAAGAGAAACAGACACAGGTAAAAGTCAAGACCTGAACAGGCAAAACAGCCGTAGGCAAATGTGTTTGCTTTAGTGACCAGGGAAAATGCCGGATAATTACTGGTGTGTGTGTGTACAGTATTTAACATTTAAAGAACAGACACCCTAGGGTGCCGTGATGCCAGTCCAAGGGTGCCGCAGAATAATTTGATGATATTTGGAATTCATCAACATCACTACATCAATATCACTTCACTATGCTTGGTAAAACAGACCTGATTTGCACTGTACTAAACATGTTCTTTTTCCATCTACGGCCAATTCTTTCACCAAAAATAGCTGATATACAAGCTCAAAACGTGTCACGTTGTGACATGTTGTGAGCTTGTAGATCAGCTATTTTGGTGAACCTTCCCCCCAGAATAGGGATGCTGGGGTTCAAATGATTAAAAAACGTCAAGTATAACGTTATTTTCAGTCAGTTCTGATGGAAACTGATATTTCTCCGTGACACAGCCTACCGTATCTCAGGTGGAAAGATGTGCATAATAATGTTGCGTAATATGATTACAAGATTCTAATAATTAACAGTGTAAAAAAGTCATATGACTCTTACAGGGGTGACCTAATTACTGTAAGTAAAAAGAATAAAAAATCACACCGTGTGAAGTGGAGCTGTGTGTGTGTGTGTGTGTGTGTGTGTGTGTGTGTGTGTGTGTGTGTGTGTGTGTGTGTATTGCAGTTGATGCTCAGGGCAGGCTAGACTCAACGGCACCTCTCTGGTCACCCAGGATCATGTGTACCGATTTTTGTGACATTTGACGAAAATATGTAGGAAAAGGAGCAAAAAGTGTGTTTTGGAGAAAATTCAAGATGGCGGAAAATCTATCCTGACGCAAATGGGCGTGGCCTATATGGGGAGATGCGTCTTGACCCAAGGAATCCAGGGAAAAAATAATTTTATTTTTTCGACCTACGGTTCAAGAGTTACGAGTAGGCCGTTATAGCGCCACCATGAGGCAGAGTGGAAATGCTTTTGGGGATTCGTTGAGTATGCCACCCCCGACCTGTGGTTGAAATTCAGTGTTGACTGGACCTTTTGTTTGTGATTTATGGCTATTGTTTGCTAAACGGGCCCCTCCCGCTAACTTTGGAAGCCCGTTACGAACGAACGGAATGGACTATCGCAATATCCCTTGAGTATGTTCATTGCATAGGTTCATAGATCATGTGTACCGGTTTTTAAGACATTTGAAGAAAATATGTAGGAAAAGGAACAAAAAGTGTGTTTTGGAGAAAATTCAAAATGGCGGAAAATCTATCCTGGCGCAAATGGGCGTGGCCTATATCGGGAGATGCGTCTTGACCCAGGGAATCCAGGGTAAAAATAATTTTAATTTTCCGACCTACGGTTCAACAGTTATAGGCCAAAACGTAAACTGGGCTGTTATAGCGCCACCATGAGGCCAAATGACACAATTATTTTTTATGTAATCCTTGAAATCATTATGAACCTCCTCTCCAAGTCTTGAAACTGTAGCCCCTATGGTTTGCGAGAGACAAATAATTGAATGTGAGTTTTTGCGATTCCCATTATAAGTCAATGGGAAAAATTAATTCACTAATAAATTAATATCAATTAAACTATTGAACCTTTCTCTTAGCAAGTTACTAGCCCACCATTCCCGAGTAAGCCGGTCGATTTGACATATGGCGCGAGTGTGTGGTGGCAAAACTGTGGGACTAGTAGCGTGCCGAAGTTTAGGAAGTTCAGGCTACATACAGACACACACACACACAGACAGACAGACCCACACGGCCACGTATAGGGAGCCTGTGCTTCACACAGCTCCAAAAAGAAAACCCCTGGTCTACACATCTGTGAAGTTGCAGTGACCGATTTGCTTCCTGACTGAATACTAAGTAAAAAATCACACCCGTGTGAAGTGGAGCTGTGTGTGTGTGTGTGTGTGTGTGTGTGTGTGTGTGTGTGTGTGTGTGTGTGTGTATTGCAGTTGATGCTCAGGGCAGGCTAGACTCAACGGCACCTCTCTGGTCACCCAGGATCATGTGTACCGATTTTTGTGACATTTGACGAAAATATGTAGGAAAAGGAGCAAAAAGTGTGTTTTGGAGAAAATTCAAGATGGCGGAAAATCTATCCTGACGCAAATGGGCGTGGCCTATATGGGGAGATGCGTCTTGACCCAAGGAATCCAGGGAAAAAATAATTTTAATTTTTCGACCTACGGTTCAAGAGTTACGAGTAGGCCGTTATAGCGCCACCATGAGGCAGAGTGGAAATGCTTTTGGGGATTCGTTGAGTATGCCACCCCCGACCTGTGGTTGAAATTCAGTGTTGACTGGACCTTTTGTTTGTGATTTATGGCTATTGTTTGCAAAACGGGCCCCTCCCGCTAACTTTGGAAGCCCGTTACGGACGAACGGAATGGACTATCGCAATATCCCTTGAGTATGTTCATTGCATAGGTTCATAGATCATGTGTACCGGTTTTTAAGACATTTGAAGAAAATATGTAGGAAAAGGAACAAAAAGTGTGTTTTGGAGAAAATTCAAAATGGCGGAAAATCTATCCTGGCGCAAATGGGCGTGGCCTATATCGGGAGATGCGTCTTGACCCAGGGAATCCAGGGTAAAAATAATTTTAATTTTCCGACCTACGGTTCAACAGTTATAGGCCAAAACGTAAACTGGGCTGTTATAGCGCCACCATGAGGCCAAATGACACAATTATTTTTTATTTAATCCTTGAAATCATTATGAACCTCCTCTCCAAGTCTTGAAACTGTAGCCCCTATGGTTTGCGAGAGACAAATAATTGAATGTGAGTTTTTGCGATTCCCATTATAAGTCAATGGGAAAAATTAATTCACTAATAAATTAATATCAATTAAACTATTGAACCTTTCTCTTAGCAAGTTACTAGCCCACCATTCCCGAGTAAGCCGGTCGATTTGACATATGGCGCGAGTGTGTGGTGGCAAAACTGTGGGACTAGTAGCGTGCCGAAGTTTAGGAAGTTCAGGCTACATACAGACACACACACACACAGACAGACAGACACACAGACCCACACGGCCACGTATAGGGAGCCTGTGCTTCACACAGCTCCAAAAACTCAATTTGTTTCACTGCTCAAGGGCCTACTACAATATGTAAACAATTAGAAGGCAGCAGTCAGAAAACCTTTTTTTATTCCCTTTCGTACATAGTAAATATTTCTACTTGCAAATGCAGTAAATAACAAAAACAATCTAAATACTTGTTCCAACTAAAGTAAGAAGTAGAAAGCAACAGTCATGAACAGAATGTTCTAGTTTATAACAAATGACTTATTTTTGGCTACCAGAGTAAACATTTTAAAAATTATCTGCATTGCTAGCGTCTTTATCTAAAGAGTTTTAGAATATGCGTTACATTCACCCATGGAGATTGTCAAATGAAATAATATTGCAATAAAATGATGGTAACCAGTAACCACACATCAATATCCTCAGATTTCTGTCTCGGTCAAATGTGATATTGGAGAATTACACAATGCACTTGAATTATTGGTTTGAGCAGCTGTGTTTCCTTGAATAATGACTCAATTTGGGAGTATTTATAAATTAGGATGAGACAGATACAACGGATGTCCTGGTCCATTGGAAAAATTCTTCTTTGAAACATGTTGAAAAGAAATCTGATTACATTTTTCCACAGTATAATTGTTGACAAACTCTTTATTCGAACTTGAGCCACAACACAACAAAAGGTTTTTCTGTGTGTATTAGATGCTTCCAGTAAAAGGGCTTTTGCCATTAACCATAGAATACATGGGATCTGGTCTACCATAAACAACATTTGGAAATAAGCCATAGGGATCAGCATTTATCATCCAGGCTGGGACAGAATGGGAGTATAACCCAGGGTCCCACATCACCAACGAAAGCCAAGCTCATGAATACACTGTGAAATCACGAGTGAGTTTATTTAACTCGGAGAGAGAGAGAGAGAGAGAGAGCAGTAAGACTCCCTCAATCGGGAAGATAAGCTACCGTCAGGTCGAATACACAAACTTTTGAAGGCAATGGTAGCCAATCAGGGGGGAATATGGGAAATGGGACAGATCCATGTTGATGAGTTGACTTTAGAGATACTGTGTACCGCTTTGCGTGATTTTAGGGCAAATCTGTAGGAGCAGTGTCCAAAAATATGTTTTTAAAAAATCGGCCAGATGGTGGTGCTAGATGGGACCGATGCATGTTGATGACATGACTGTAGAGATACTGTGTACCGATTTGCGTGATTGTAGGGCAAAATCTGTAGGAGCAGAAATGTGTCTTGCAAGAATCAGGCCTCATGGTGGCGCTAGAAGAGGGCCATGTGTGGGGGTTGTGGTTTGGCAGCCAAGGAGTGTGTGTGCAAAGTTTGGCATGGATCTGGGCAACGGTGGCAGAGATATGAGTAGGGGAAAAGTGTGACGTGACGTGACGGACAGACTGACAGACTGACTGACTGACAGACTGACTGACTGACAGACACCCAGTGGAGGTTTTGATAGTAACTGCGACCTGACGGTCGCAACAAATATAACCAAATGGACCAGGAAGGGTCCATTACAGAGATCACTTCAATGGAGGATGCATAGGCATGACTCATTTATTGCGATACATAGGTCGCAGTTTAGTATGTGAACGGTCACAGCTTGACCGTATCTCTGTCTATAACGCCTGACACTGTGGTTCCCCTCACACATCACTGTGACATCACATGTGACATCACAGTGATGTCAGATACTCAGAGCAGTTATCTCCATATATGGGCATAAAAACAGGTTGACATCACAGTGATATCAGATACTCAGAGCAGGGATCTCCATATATGGGCATAAAAAGGATTCATGGCCAAGACAGATGGCCAATGCAGATGGCCCAGAGGCGTCTTACTGATTCAAATACAATTCAGCATCAACTCTCTGCTTTTTCTGACCTGTACGATTTCTCTGTGTCAACAAGGAAGCATAGTACAGTTAAACCACTTAAGCCCGGTTTTATACTTCATCATACATCAGTGTCACATGAAAAACAGGGACATAATTTATGTTTTTTTCTTTTTTTAGATTTCTGGCAAAAATGACATGCTCAAACAGCAAGTTTAGAGTGGTGTGACTGACCAGGAGAGGTGACTTGGGGACATACTGTAGGAACAGCTGTGTTTACATGGACAAGGCTGAGATGTGTGTTGAGCCAGCACCTTATTTATTTTTCAATCCCACGATGTAGAACAATAATAAGACCATTTATGAATGGGTTGTATGAAATTTAAGTAGGGCAGTCAGGTTAACCACATGAACCCTAAACCTTACATATTCTGTTGACCGGTGTCCCTCAGAGGTCTATGCTGACCTACGAAGCCAAAGTGCACTAACTAAATTACTGCACTAAACAAAGTGCACATTGACTTATTTATTCGTCTCAAGTGTCAAATCAGCCTTCATGATTTTGCGGGATAAACAATCCAGTACCAACTAGAAGCAGTGCTCTTCCGAGCACAGGTCTCCACCAGGTAAGGTAGGTCCTGGTGGCGCTAAATGTGAAAAGGGTGCCATGTCTTCTTTGGACTTTAACGGCAATGTGAAGCTGCATGCATGATTTGAGGCATTTTGTTCCAAAAATTAGTTCGGCAAAAGTCAACCTGCTGGTGACACTATAACAGGCCAATGTGAAAAGGGTGGCATTTGTTCCTTGATCTAGTGGGAATGTGCGTGCAGAATTTCTCACAAGCTGTGTTCATGATTTAATTCATTTTGTTAAAAATGGACCAATCCTGCAAACTTTGGAAGCTAACGTTAGCTAATTAGGATGGAATATGAAATATCAGACAGATCCGTCTTGATCACATGACTATTAGACATAGTGTATATTGATTTGCATGATTTTTGGATAAAATCTCAAGGAATAATAGGAAAAAATGTGTTTTACATAAGGCAGATATGAAAAATGCAGGGTAAAGGTTTTTTCCTTGGCCTCTAAGGAGTGCACATACAATGTTGTACACTGATCAGTGGAGTTATAGGTAAAAACACGAATCGGACGGTTATAGCGCCACCATGAGGCTGATTTGAATTTGTTTAAGTGGCATTTATTCCTCGGCCTATTGGGAATGTGCATGCACAATTTCGCCAAAATCGCACACTGCGTTCATGATTTCAGGCATTTTATTCAAAACGGACCAATCCTGCAAACTTTGGATGCCAGTTTTAGCCAATCAGGATGGAATATGGAAAATCAGACAGATCCATGTCGATCACATGACTGTAGAGATACTGTCTAGTCTACCAATTTGCGTGATTTTGGAACAAACTACTGGCAAAAGTTAGTTTTGCAAAAATCGGCCTCCTGGTGGCGCTAGAACAGGGCTATTTTCAAATATGATCCTTTTGGGGGGTGCTCAGTTCAAATATAATCCATTTGGGGGGTCCTCAGTTCAAATATGCTTATTTGGGGGGGTCGTGGCCTGAAAAGGTAGAGGTTCTGAATTGGCATCCAGGGAGTGTGTGTGCAAAGTTTGACCGCGACCAAGCCAATGGCGCCAGAGATCAGCTGGTAACAGACGGACGGACGCACACACGGACGGAGGCGAAAACATAGTCTCTCCCATGCCTTTTGGCTGGTGGAGACAATAATCTGGCTGGACAGTTGAGACACTTTAAAGCATGTTTTGCTTTGTTGGGCAGTATAGTAGAACCCCCCCCTTATCTCTACACCAAAACTCTTCGCCGAAAAATAGCCTACAAGCTCTCAAAACACAATGATGCGTTGTTGAGAACTTGTAGATCGGCGTCTTTCACCCCGGGTCATGTAGTTACGTAAGTGAGCGGCAGCCAGTCCTTTAAATCCTCTACGGTGCAAATACATACAAACACACACACACACACTCACCTGTGTGAGAGGCGACTGGCTGCTGGCATGGTGTGTGCTGTCCAGAACACCTGCTTACATAGAAACACCCCAGTGAGACCAACTTACAGCAGGCTTGAATACACTAGTACACACAGCACACACACATTGACATTTTAGGGTGGCAATTTTATGAATGCCATTTTATTTTAGCCATTCTTTACCTGAACACAAATGCAGAAAAGAGCAGATCTACAAGCTCCTAACACATTGTGAACATTGGCTATTTTTGATGCCCACATAAGTCCACATAGATACTGTACCCCCATTTCTTATACAGTATTTGTTTATCTATTGAACCTCAATCTATGTTGTAAACTCCTCTGTGTTCATTTTACTCAGAGAGAATACAAATGGAACCTAATGGACCCTTATAGAATCAAAAATGTGGTTCCCAACTATCAATTATTTAGCTGTTTATCCTCCAATATTGCACAAGTTTCAAAGCAATGTGTATTATTTTAATGTTAGGGCTATAGGGCATTCCATTTTGGTCATTGGTGCCGAGTTTTTTTAATTGTCAACTGTGATGGAGCTGGTGTTAAAATGGCTTGTTCTGCACTCATCAGCAATACATTACAGCTGGATAGCAGACGTGGAGCCTGAAGAAAGATTGAAGCGGTTGGCCTATTCATCATGTTTTGAATGGGAGGATTATCAGGTCTGTGGAGAGGTTTGTGTGGCTTTGCAGTGTTTCCCAAACCTTTTTGCTCAAGACCCAGGCTACAGTGTTGAATGAAACACTTTAGCCCTATTTAATAGTGAAAATAGCAGTAACGCAAGACATTGCACCGTATCACAACTCTTCATTCTGAAAGTTCTGAAATTCTTTTGAAAAATGTTTGATATAGGATTTTTACCCACACTCCTTCTGGGTCCAACGATGAGCATGATTACAGCAGAACAGCAAGCCAAGCGTGAATATGAAAACTCCAAAAACATCTTTGTCTTCAACAGAGACCAAAGGGAGAATCTTTTTAGAGACATTATTTAAGAATGATTAAGACAATGTATGTACTGTAATTAGATGCATGCATGAGTGCACCAGTGGCCATCATGATATCGCTCCTCAGACATAAAACTTGTTCCTCACCGTCTCAGCCTCACAAAGTCACATGACCAACTACTGGCCTTGGCTTGGACCCAAAAACCCTACTCTTAACCAGACATTTACTGTCAGCTGCCCACCACCTTTCAACACCTACCAGAGCCAAAACAGGGTGGTTGCTTTTTACTTGGGACATTCAACAGGGAAAATCTATGTAAAGCAACTAAGTATTAACACTCTTGGGTAAATACAGAGTTTCAGAACATTTCCCCACATGTGACAAAAAACTGTGTATATGGTTCACACAGTTTTTACTTGTTCGGTCCCAGGCTCAGTATGAAAAGAAATCTGTAGAGGTGTTGCTGCTTTGACAAGAGTCCTAATTTAGGTCAATATTTCATCACATGACCATGACACCCCTCTGAAAAGAACTGATTTTCATTTTAAAAATGATGTGTAAAGCTGGAACAAGCTAAAGCTGTTCTGACTATATACTGTAGACCAGTGGTTCCCAAACTTTTTCAGGTCGAGACCCAAAAGAGAGATTAGATGTTTGCCCGGGACGCAAACTAGTGAAAATAGCAGATTTACAAGCACACAATGAGTCGCTTCACGCCACGTTGCAAGCTTGTAGACCGGCTATTTTCACTAGTTCTACATTTCTTTATTCATGGAATTTTTTAGATTTGTTGGTTTGTTTTAAAAAGTATACAAATAATTTTTTTAATGTAGGAAAAGAAAATTGAATTTTTACTCGAGTCGTGACCCATAAAAATTGGTCCGTGACCCACATATGGGTCCCGACCCACTGTTTGGGAAACGGTGCTGTAGACTTTTTCAAACGCTTGGTGTTGCAATGACCAATGTGGTTATTTTTTTATTCAACTACTTTAAAAATATGACAAATAGGATTTTTGTGGTAATTGTCTCACACAAAATGAGACATTTAATTACCGTAACAAATTAGCTTCATATTTTGTTGTGTTCCTTCGGCCAAACAAAGTCACTGAAGTTGAGTAAAAAGGCATACAGCATCACAACATTCAAACACAATATGACTGAATCAATTTTGTCTTGGCAGAAAATGAAAAACTAAAACTGTGGGGAGTAAGAGGGCAATATGTTATGTGAAGGGAGTGAAGACGCACACTGACACACTGTTTACTGCCTTCGTTGCCTTGTTATATAATCACTTCAGAGACTCATTAATCCTGAGGAGGGGATGCTAGATGACAAAAAGATGGAGCATGGACCGCAGAATCCACAAAAAGTCATGTGGAAACTAGCCAGAAGAAGCCAGAGTCTCTCGTTCATTATTGTAATCAACCAGACAAACTGTGCATCACAGCACTGTGATGTGATGCACCTCGTTTGTTATCTGAATCAACCAAACATAATCACTCCAAGGCGGAGTGGGCTGTCGATCGGCCAGCTTTCCAACTGGGGGGACAACAACTTTTCCTTTGAGCATTTCCTCATGTACATGTAGGATTTACAAACAGCTGGGGATGCTAGGGATTAGAACAGCTAGAGCAGTGGTTCTCAACCTGTGGGTCGGGACCCCCAAATTATTTTGGGGGGTCCCCCGATGATTAATATAATGTGCAACATTGTTTTCTCACTCAACAGTAAACAAACCAACATAAAGTTTAAGTGCATAAGGAGGGTGTCTCCCCATCCTAAAATGACAATTTGAGGACTTTTTAATACCTCTTAAATGACAAATTTAACCGTGGCCAAACTGTCAAATATTAGGAACATACATTGTGAAAATAGCCATGCTTACAACGCCTCGCAACACAAGGTGTTGTAATCATGTAGATCGGCTATTTTCACTATAGAACCGTGTTATACAAATGTAATGTCTCAACTCTTAGAGCTCGTCAGGGTGGGGGGGTTCCAAGTTAAAATGTTATTATTTTGGGGGGTCGCGGCCTGAAAAGGTTGAGAACCACTGATCTAGAGCAGAACCAGTGGGTTGGAACCCCCAGGGGTGTCCCCGCATGATTTTTTTTTGGGGGGGAGGGGGGGGGGGGTCCCTAGATGATAGTAAAGTGACAATGTAAGGACGTTTAAGATCTTTTTAATACCTGAAAGATACAAGACCATTACTGCATTAAAAGTAATCAACAAAAAAAATGGTCAAACGGTGAAATTGTCAAATAATATAAGAAAGAGGCAAAGATTTTGAAAATAGACGATCTAACACCTCACAACGCCTCGCATGCTATTTTCACAATATTTATCTGTGGAACCGAGTCAAACAAAATGTAATTCCTCAAGTCCTACAAGTGCTTTGCCAGATATGATTATTTTGGAGGGTCCCTAGTTCAAATATGATCCTTTTGGGGGGTGCTCAGCTCAAATATGATCCATTTGGGGGGGGGGGTCCTCAGTTCAAATATGCTTATTTGTGGGGGTCGTGGCCTGAAAAGGTAGAGAACCACTGATCTAGACAGAGCACCATCAATATGATCTCAACTTTACTTTAAGTAAATTGTCCATGTGGTCCTTACACCACTGCAGACTGGGAAAAACCACCATTAAGTCAGGGGTGTCTGATGAGCAGCAGAATGTGCTGCACCAGTAAAAGCAGCACTTTGAGGCCAGTTACTCAGAGAGACAGACATACACAGAAGACATGAGTTCCAGGAACACAGCCTCTTGGCTCCAGAATCATTTACTGGTCCCATTGCTGTTGACCTGCGTCAGTAGGCCTGCTGAGATGGCTCAGTGCTCATGTCAGCAGTCTGATTTTCTGCTTGCTACTAACTACTCACAGCGGGAGAGACAGTGCCGCAAGACGTCAAAGTCAAGCCACCAAACCCCAAAATATAATTTATGGTCGAAGGAGACACAAGGGTTTCATCACCTCCCCCTCAAACACTGGTCGCCTCAACCAGATTTTGATATATGACTACGCACATGTAGGACAAATAAAGCCGTCCACCCACCATCATAATTGGTGACTGTAAATTACGGCACGGAAAAAAATAAAAAACCCTGGTTTGTGTTTTACACCATGATAACATATTGGATTGCTCTCTGAGCATGAAAGAGTTCACGTCAAATGAAATCCAGACACAGCTGGAGAAACAGTCTTTTTAAAAGCTGTTCCTACAAAAGGCATAATTGCATAGACAGAGGTACCTGTGACAAACATTCATCAAAACATGTTACCCTGATGCCTAAACATGTACACCAAGAGAGTATGAATGAACCTTCAGTATTTAAACCCAGGCTTATCCATCAGTGAACCACAAGAGCGTGATCTCATTTCTGAGATGCTTGTTTGTTTGCGTTCTAAAAAGACACAAATGGTGGGAATTAAACATCCTTAGACTCAACAAGAAAGCAGTCTTTCCACAGCACCTAAGAACAACAAGTACACCAACAAGTCCCCAGAAAACATGCCTGGCAGGCACATGCACACATAGACACCAAAGGGGGCTTGAGCCCTTGCCCTTTTATCCGTCTGTAAAAAGTGTCCTCTCCAGACCATGAATGCACCATAGTAAAATGTTTTTACTATGGTGAAAGAAATGCAAATGCCCCCTTTCCATGACATACCTGAAGGCGGCATTCAAGTAAATTGCCCTGTCCAAACTCTCCTGAACTTGAATGCAGCATAATTACGGTGAGTTGAAAGAATTGCCCTCTATGTGTAGAAATCCATACCTTACTCCACATCTCCAGTATTGACTTGATTATGCTTAGTTCAGTGTGGCATCAAGCACCGAAAATAGCCGACCTCCAAGCTCGCGACGCGTTGTGTGCTATTTTCGAAATTTCCACCAAAAGGCCCTTTTAGAAATGTCAGCCCCTGCCTCTCTAACATTCTCTGCACGTCCCTGATGCCTGGTGTGCAGCATCAAGGCCTCTGTCTGGGAACCAAACCTTTCCCAGAACCCCTGCCACAGTGCGGCGGGGGACCATGCTAGCCCAGAGCGCTAGCAGGGGGTTTTCATCAGAGGGTGGAATGGAGAAGCACTCTGACATAGCCAGGGAGGGAGTGCCCAGACCGAGTGACATTTGTGTTGGCATGAACACTCAGTGCCAGCACTACGCAAGCAGCAGTTGTGGAAGAAGTGCTCAGATTTGTAAGTAAAAGCGATCAAAAAGTTACAAGTACAAAAGTATTAGCATCATATATACTTATAGTAGCAAAAGTAAAAGTATTCATTATGCAAAATGCTCATTTCATGTTATTGGACAATAATTACTTACAATAACCACTTAAGCCCTATTTTACACTTCAGAATCAGATATTCGAAAATAGCTAGTATACAAGCTCACATAGCTATTTTGGAACAATTGTGATTATTCCTGATTAACAATTTGATCTAATTAAATCTGCAAAGTAACAATCAATTTAAGCTGTCAAATAACTGTGAAGTAAAAAGAACAATATTGCCTCTGAGATGTAAAGCAGTGGAGTACAAACTAGAATGTATAAAGTATGAAAAATTTAAATACTCCTGTAAAGTACCTAAATATTGTACAGTACTTGAGTACATGTAATTAGTAACCAGGCCACCACTGGACATTTGTGTTGGCATGAGCACTCAGTGCCAGCACTACGCAAGCAGCATAGTAACCCTGCTGAGTAACATGGGAAAAGACCTAAAGTGCGTCCACGCTGATGCTGATTACCATCAGCGAGCGTAAGCCAGGGTTGATAAGACGTCCTTCCCATGAGAGCCTGTGTTAATAAGACAACAATTACTGGGGAAGTAAATCTTGTGTAAAATGACAGATTTTTATCAGCTATCCACGAGTGCTGCTAACACATGCAGACTCAATTAGCTTACTACTTCTCTAGAGTGAGTGAATTTAAAGTCTTACCAAAAGCTCTACCCAAACTCAAAACTAAGATACAATTGGGCTTACAATAGTAGAACTGGGCTTACAATAGTAGAACACCTTAAGTAGTAGCATCCTCTGCCCCTGCTCCCAAGTCCAACCCTATTTTTCTGTAAACATCCCTTTTGCGGCTACTGAGTTTTTATGTATTCTACTGTATGTTTGTAGTATGTAAAATAAATATCTGTGGCAGATATATATATTTTTTATCTGTATCTACCATCCACTTTGAATGGAAAAATATCTGTAGAAAGAGATTTTTTTTATCTGCTATCTGGCCCAGTGGGAATGGGCCTTTACTGATGAATTGAGTACAATGGATCACAATGGAAACAGGCCCCTGGTGTTATCCTCTTAGCATAACTTTTGGCAGTACAACTTCTTGTTAATGAAGTATTCTATCAATCCTATACATTGCTCACCATCAAATATAGCAAGAAAATATTACTGTCAAGAAAGTGTTTGATGACAACGCGTCCATCTACACATTGTAATGTCTTTTACTAGAACTAAAAACCCCAGAGGTGAATCATATCACAGCTGCACATGAATCATATCACAGCTGCAGAAAAAGGACAAACTGGGTATAATTCAGATGCTCATAAACAACAACTGTTCTACAGTATATTGTTACTCATAAATTATCTCCACCAGCCAAACAATGAACCGATCAGTGCTAGTTGTGCATTCTGCCAGTAAGCCAAAGAGGACACTCCCGGTATATTTCCTTTTTCCGATCTATTTTTGTGAAGTAGACCTACCGTCCCTCCAGACTGCAATCGGAGGCCTGTAATGTCTGCGTTCAGATGTAGAACTTCTATCAGCTACAAATAACATGTTTGTGTAAGGGTGGTGATGTACAGTAAATAACTCTAGTAGTTCCACCACTAATGTAGAGTTAGAAGCTCTGTGCCCGTGTTTTTCTGACACCAGTTTTACAATTCCTCAGACAGAGACACACACCAACCAACGCCCAGCCCAACACAATGAACAAACACAGATGCAACACAGTTATATCATTTACAAGCTTGTTTTAAAAAGGCTGACCGAGTACTGTGCTCCTGCTCCACAGGAGCACACCTTCCCAGTTTGAAAGGCACAATTCAAAGATGACGGTGGATGGTTTGAAGGTGGACAAAAGACATTTTTGGTCTGTTCTCTGGTACAAGATGCATTGTGCCTTGACTGCCTTCATAAGTAAATTACTTGGGAGCCTTTGACATACAGTAAATGTGGGTGGAGACTGGAGAGTAAAAATCTAGGAAATGGAAGGTTTCCTGTTGAGTGTTCTTGAGCAAGACACGGAACCGCGCCCTGCATGGCATAACCCTAACCCATGACTAACTCCAGCCCAGAAATCTGGTATATAAATGAAGACAATTTACCATGTAATGATTTGATCAGTGTGGGAAAAGTCTTCATCTGCATTTGACCATCCAAACTATTAGACACACCGGGCAGCCGTAAGGTCAGTGCCTCCAAGGTCAGGGCACTGGCAGGAGTAGGACCCCAACATGTATTTTGGTATTTTTGGAACCGTACCAACAATATGACTTGTAGGAAGGAGGAAATAGCACACCCTAACATTTATCCTCTAATAACTGTCCACATACAGTACCTCTGCATCCCTTACACTCACCATATACCTCCAAATTAAATTAAATTAAATAACCTCCCTCCCCAGGGTTACATAACCTCAAAAACAGGGACTGTTGCAATGCCAGAGAAGTTTGCACATCATTCCAATTCATATCCTCACTCATGTCTTATTCTGATTTCAAAATAAATATGAAGAATGAATAGTGAATAGTTCTAGAAACTTTACTGTCCTGAAGTCATTTGTTTGCATTCACTTATCATGCAATAGTACATCAAAATATTGAGTGTGGTAATCTGATTTAACCCATACTGTAGGCAGTTGCTCCACACACAGAAAAGAAAATGCTATTAACTAAACTAGAGATTGATCTCAAACGTTTTAATTTCAAGTACACCGATTTTTACCTGGGACATTTAACTTAGACATGCCGTGGTCTCTCATTTTGGTTTGTCTACTGAAGGTATAGAGAGATAACAGTGAACCTTTGATAAAACTAACCATTATTGTATGTTCTCTATAGTTTCAAGTACTTGTACATGTAATAATGGGGAAGATAATTTAGCTGGGGACCACCTGGAACACCCTCAAGGACCCACATTAAGAAGCACTTTACTAAACAATGGCAATAAAAGGTTTTACCAGTTCATTCACCCCAAAGTCTAAGCCATATCTGGAGTGGAAACTTGGTCAGAATTTATAGGCAGATTTGAAAGAATAACATGGCCTCTCTAGAGATTAGAGCATACTATGTGCTTCACATCTCAACACCGTCTCTTGCATAACCTTCTTGCATAATATGCTAATAGTTTTATACTTTTACTCAAGTAAAATGTTGGATACAGGCCTTTTACTTGCAGAGTATGTTTATGTAGTGGTACCAAAGTCTGAGTACTTCTTCCACTACTGTATACAAGTGTGATGGATGCATCGTACCGAGTGTCCCGAGAAATAATGTCCATTATATAAGATGGAATTAGTGGTTACAGCTAGGGAAGATGCTTTTCTAAGAATAAAGGAAGGTTAAATGAGTTGGGGTGACTTTTCCATACCTGGCTACCAAAGCTGTTCATGTGAAAAGCGTCTTGTCTTCATCTCTTGGAGAGCCTGACACTGAGAATGCCAGAGGGACGATTTATCTCCACTGGCTCATATGGCAGTCTGCATATCTCAGGACGTAGGGAGACATCGGTGTCCAGGACGTAGGGAGACCCGGTGTTCAGGACGAAGGGAGACATTGGTGTTCAGGACGTAGGGAGACATTGGTGTTCAGGATGTATGGAGACACTGATGTTTTAAAGCAAAAGGAACAAAAACACAAGATTTACGATTACATATCGCAAGATATACTGTAGCTAGTATTTATCGTATGCACTGCACAAATTCAACAAGAATACTAGAAGCTGTTGTAAGTGAAGTTTTGTAAGCACACTGAAGACCAGAGGGCCGAATTTCCTTTTTTCACTTTGGGACATAATAAGTTAATATATTAGCAGAAAATTCAACAAAGTAATAATAATAATAACTAGAAATACTGTTCCTTCGAAACAGTGTGGGCTCGCTTCCAACCCAACAAATAGGATACTTTAAGGTACTGTAAGGTACAGTAACTTACAGTATTGTACTGTACCTTACTATACTGTACTGCACCTTACTGTACTGTACTGTACTGTACTGTACTGTAACTTACTGTACTTTACTGTACTCTACTGTACTGTACCTTACTGTACTTTACTGTACTCTACTGTAACTTACTGTACTTTACTGTACTCTACTGTACCTTACTTTACTGTACTCTACTGTACCTTACTGTACTGTACTGTACCTTACTGTACTATACTATACTGTACTCTACTGTACCTTACTGTACCTTACTGTACTGTACTCTACTGTACCTTACTATACTCTACTGTACTTTACTGTACTCCACTGTACCTTACTGTACTTTATTCTACTTTACTGTACTTTATTGTACTTTACTGTACTCTACTTTACTGTACTCTACTGTACCTTACTGTATTGTTTTGTACTTTACTGTACCTTACTGTACTTTACTGTACTCTACTGTAACTTACTGTACTTTACTGTACTCTACTGTACTGTACCTTACTGTACTTTACTGTACTCTACTGTACTGTACTTTACTGTACTCTACTGTACCTTACTGTACTGTACCTTACTGTACTATACTATACTGTACTCTACTGTACCGTACTGTACCTTACTGTACTGTACTCTACTGTACCTTACTATACTGTACTTTACTGTACTCTACTGTACTTTACTGTACTCCACTGTACCTTACTGTACTTTATTGTACTTTACTGTACTTTATTGTACTTTACTGTACCTTACTGTACTTTACTGTACTCTACTGAACCTTACTGTACTTTTACTGTACTCTACTGAACCTTACTGTACATATTCTATGTGTTCTAGAGGTGTATATTGAGTGCATATACTGTAGGTTAACAATCCCAGATCACATCTGTCCTCCACTATGTCTATAACCAAGGCGTTCTTCTATGTGGCCACTCCAGACTGAGGAGTGGAGCATGACTTTTATTGTGTTTGTGGATCTGATTTGAAAATGCATTGGTTGTGATATCTCCCTGAAAACCAACAACAACCACTAATACTGCGGGTTCTAGGATATATACTGTAAATCCCATTGCCCGGGATCCTAAAACCTTATTCTTTTTAAGTAACATTTCTAAAACACTACAAAACATGTCTCAAAGACAAATACAAGCAAACGTCTCCACAGTAACACAGTAACAGTTGTGTGTGTGTGTGTGTGTGTGTGTGTGTGTGTGTGTGTGTGTGTGTGTGCGTGCGTGCGTGCGTGCGTGCGTGTGCACATTGTAGATCAACTTCATAGCAGTATTAAGTGGTCCATCTATGTTTTTTATTAATAATAAAATCTGCAAAGTAACAAGTAACTGAGGCTGTCAAATGCTGTATTTATAGTAGAGTATATGTAACAAAAATGGAAAGTAGAGTAAAAGTACCTCAAAATTGTACTGTAGGTACAAGTACTTGTATATACTTGAGTAAATGTACTTGGTTACTTTGCAGCACCACAGAACAGCCAATGACAGACAGGCCTTTAATCACAGCTGTCTCAATCAGTAGAGTGGAGAGGGACATTTATAGATATTTGTAGTTTTAACTCAGAATATATACATCACAAAGCTTAGATATTTGGATCAAATCAGAGAGCAGACCTGTGTGAACGCAATGATATAGATAGCATATCTGAAGTGTGAACACTGCAGCCACAGCGCCTTAACATAAACATGGGTCTATTATCCTTCTCTCCACTCTGTCCCCACTCACTAAACCCATTGGAAATGCATTGGGTGCTTAAAGTTAAACATTTTTATTTTTTATATTTATACTACAAAACATTTCAAAACCAAGAATACAAGCACACCTGTCCTCAGTAAGCTGAACACATAAAAATTTGAATGGTGTTGAAAGGTGTAAGCGTTTAAGAGATGAATCGCGCCAAAGTTTTGAGGAGATACTGACTAGTATAGAAACTAGAAAATGTGCAATTTGGGAAATTGCGAGTGTGGTTGCCCGACCCGCCCTGGCGCGAACAGTGGGGCGCGCCGCCGGGACCCTGTGGAAAACGCAGGGGTCCGAGGGAGGCGACGTCGGGACGGATACCGTCGGGGCCGTTGAAAAGGTATCGGTCGGATCCTGCGTTCGTGATGTAAGGATATGGTTTCTTGTCTTTAAGAAATAGGCTCCTCCCACAAATTTCGCAAGGCGATTATGTTGTCACGTCTCTCCCGGGATCGTTTGCGTTTCGTTTTGAGATGGTCGTTCATCCTGAAAAACACATTTTGGCACGAAACGGTTACGTTTTGCACATTTGTAGCGCCCCCTATGGGTCAAAGTGGAAATGCTTTTGGGGATTCCTTGAGTATCCCACCCATGACGTGTGGTTAAAATTTGGTGTTGATTGGATGTTTTGTTCGCAATTTATGGCTATTTTTGGTGAAACGGGCCCCTCCCACTAACTTCGGAAGCCTGTTACGGGCGAACGGTATGGACTATCGAAATATCGCTTGAATATGTTCATCGCATGGGTCCAGAGATCCTATGTACCGATTCTCGTGACATTTGGAGAAAATATGTTGGAAAGGGAGCAAAAAGTGTGTTTTGAAGAAAATTCAAAATGGCGGAAAATCTATCCTGACGCAAATGGGCGTGGCCTATGTGTGGAGATGCGCCATGACCCAAGGAATCCAGGGAAAAAATAATTTTAATTTTCCGACTTACGGTTCAAGAGTTACAGGCCAAAACGTAAAGTGGGCTGTTATAGCGCCACCATGAGGCCGACTAACGAAATTATTTTTCAATTAATCTTTGAAACCATTATGAATCTCCTCTCCAAGTTTTGAAACTGTAGCCCCTATGGTTTGCGAGAGAAAAATAATTGAATGCGAGTTTTTGCATTTTCCCATTCAAGTCAATGGGGAAAATTAATTCACTAATAAATTAATATCAATTAAACGATACAACTTTTCTCTTAGCGAAGTACAAGCACACGATTCCCGATGAAGCCGATCGATTTGACATATGGCGCGAGTGTGTGGCGCAAAAACTGTGGGCGGTGAAACGCGCCGAAAAAAAAGTTTATCTATAAATAAATAAAAAATCACACCCGTGTGAAGTGGAGCTGTGTGTGTGTGTGTGTGTGTGTGTGTGTGTGTGTGTGTGTATTGCAGTTGATGCTCAGGGCAGGCTAGACTCAACGGCACCTCTCTGGTCACCCAGGATCATGTGTACCGATTTTTGTGACATTTGACGAAAATATGTAGGAAAAGGAGCAAAAAGTGTGTTTTGGAGAAAATTCAAGATGGCGGAAAATCTATCCTGACGCAAATGGGCGTGGCCTATATGGGGAGATGCGTCTTGACCCAAGGAATCCAGGGAAAAAATAATTTTAATTTTTCGACCTACGGTTCAAGAGTTACGAGACAAGTAGGCCGTTATAGCGCCACCATGAGGCAGAGTGGAAATGCTTTTGGGGATTCGTTGAGTATGCCACCCCCGACCTGTGGTTGAAATTCAGTGTTGACTGGACCTTTTGTTTGTGATTTATGGCTATTGTTTGCAAAACGGGCCCCTCCCGCTAACTTTGGAAGCCCGTTACGAACGAACGGAATGGACTATCGCAATATCCCTTGAGTATGTTCATTGCATAGGTTCATAGATCATGTGTACCGGTTTTTAAGACATTTGAAGAAAATATGTAGGAAAAGGAACAAAAAGTGTGTTTTGGAGAAAATTCAAAATGGCGGAAAATCTATCCTGGCGCAAATGGCCTATATCGGGAGATGCGTCTTGACCCAGGGAATCCAGGGTAAAAATAATTTTAATTTTCCGACCTACGGTTCAACAGTTATAGGCCAAAACGTAAACTGGGCTGTTATAGCGCCACCATGAGGCCGAATGACACAATTATTTTTTATTTAATCCTTGAAATCATTATGAACCTCCTCTCCAAGTCTTGAAACTGTAGCCCCTATGGTTTGCGAGAGACAAATAATTGAATGTGAGTTTTTGCGATTCCCATTATAAGTCAATGGGAAAAATTAATTCACTAATAAATTAATATCAATTAAACTATTGAACCTTTCTCTTAGCAAGTTACTAGCCCACCATTCCCGAGTAAGCCGGTCGATTTGACATATGGCGCGAGTGTGTGGTGGCAAAACTGTGGGACTAGTAGCGTGCCGAAGTTTAGGAAGTTCAGGCTACATACAGACACACAGACAGACAGACACACAGACAGACAGACAGACCCACACGGCCACGTATAGGGAGCCTGTGCTTCACACAGCTCCAAAAATCACACCCGTGTGAAGTGGAGCTGTGTGTGTGTGTGTGTGTGTGTGTGTGTGTGTGTGTGTGTGTGTGTGTGTGTGTGTGTGTGTGTGTGTGTGGATCATGTGTACCGATTTTTGTGACATTTGAAGAAAATATGTAGGAAAAGGAGCAAAAAGTGTGTTTTGGAGAAAATTCAAGATGGCGGAAAATCTATCATGGCGCAAATGGGCGTGGCCTATATGGGGAGATGCGTCATGACCCAAGGAATCCAGGGAAAAAATATTTTTAATTTTCCGACCTACGGTTCAAGAGTTACAGGCCAAAACGTAAAGTGGGGTGTTATGGCGCCACCATGCGGCCAAATGACACAATTATTTTCTATTTAATCCTTGAAATCATTATGAACCTCCTCTCCAAGTCTTGAAACTCTAGCCCCTATGGTTTGCGAGAGACAAATAATTGAATGTGAGTTTTTGCGATTCCCATTATAAGTCAATGGGGAAAATTAATTCACTAATAAATTAATATCAATTAAACTATTGAACCTTTCTCTTAGCAAGTTACTAGCCCACGATTCCCGAGTAAGCCGGTCGATTTGACATATGGCGCGAGTGTGTGGTGGCAAAACTGTGGGACTAGTAGCGTGCCGAAGTTTAGGAAGTTCAGGCTACATACAGACACACACACAGACACACAGACAGACACACAGACCCACACGGCCACGTATAGGGAGCCTGTGCTTCACACAGCTCCAAAAAGAATAAATAAAGTCTCCCTAGAACTATAGTGTGTTGCCCTGTTAGGGCAACCACACTAACTAGAAAAGCAGTTCCTGCAGAAACTGCGTGGGCTCGCTCGAAACTGTTATGAAGTAATAGTAGAAAATGCATTTAAGCGCAAGGGTGTAAAAAAAAGTTTTTTGAAAAAAAAGTTTTTTGAAAAATTTTTTTTTTGAAAAAATAATTTTTTTTGAAAAAATAATTTTTTTTGAAAAAAAATTTTTTTTTGAAAAAAAAGATTTCTGAAAAAATAAATTGAAAAAAAAAATTTTGAAAAAACTTTTTGAAAAAAAAAAATGTTTTGAAAAAAAATTTGTTGGAAAAAAAAAATGTTGGAAAAAAAAAGTTTTTTGAAAAAAAAAAGTTTTTTGAAAAAAAAAATTTTTTTAAAAAAAAATTTTTGAAAAAAAAAAATTGAAAAAAAAAAAATTTGAAAAAAAAAATTGAAAAAAAAAATTTTTGAAAAAAATTTTTTTTGAAAATTTTTTTTTTGAAAATTGAAAATTGGTATGGAACTGCCGATGGAATTAGATCTACAAATCATGGGGATGGGACTGGTTCTAGAATTAGATCTACAAATCATGAGGATGTGACTGGTTTTAGAATTAGATCTACAAATCATGTGGATGAGACAGGTGATGGATTTAGAGCTACAAATTATGGTATGGAACTGCCGATTGAATTAGATCTACAAATCATGGGGATGGGACTGGTTTTAGAATTAGATCTACAAATCATGTGGATGTGACTAGTTTTAGAATTAGATCTACAAATCATGTGGATGAGCTACAAATTATGGTATGGAACTGCCGATGGAATTAGATCTACAAATTAGATCTACAAATCATGGGGATGGGACTGGTTTTAGAATTAGATCTACAAATCATGTGGATGTGACAGGTGATGGATTTAGAGCTAAAAATTATGGTATGGAACTGCCGATGGAATTAGATCTACAAATCATGGGGATGGGACTGGTTTTAGGATTAGATCTACAAATCATGTGGATGTGACTGGTTTTAGAATTAGATCTACAAATCATGTGGATGAGACAGGTGATGGATTTAGAGCTACAAATTATGGTATGGAACTGCCGATGGAATTAGATTTAAAAATCATGGGGATGGGACTGGTTTTAGAATTAGATCTACAAATCATGTGGATGTGACAGGTGATGGATTTAGACCTAAAAATTATGGTTTGGAACTGCCGATGGAATTAGATCTAAAAATCATTGGGATGGGACTGGTTTTAGAATTAGATCTACCAATCATGTGGAAGTGACTGTGTGTGTGTTTGTGTGTGTGTGTGTGTGTGTGTGTGTGTGTGTGTGTGTGTGTGTGTGTGTGTGTGTGTGTGTGTGTGTGTGTGTGTGTGTGCGAGTATGCATGTGTATGTGTGCATACATGCGTGCGTGCGTCCATGTGTTCCCTGGACCACACTTTGAGAACCAGATAAATAGCCGATCTACAAGCTCACAAAGTTACACAGTCCAACTTATTGTGAGCTTGTAAATCATGTGAGACCACTGACTCAGCACTGTAATTAAAGTTAATAAGGAGCACCTTTGCTTCTGAGCTGTAGAACTGTTTGTTCAAGATATGGGCCATATCCATTGGTTTGAATAGGGAGCGCAAGTGTACGAACTGATCGCTCTCCCGGAAACACGAAAAGTTGAAAACACATAGTCTTTGCTCGGGGAGTGGCTCGGTGAGTGGCTCTACGAACATTGCGATTCTGATGTTAAAAGGATCAATAATGTGCGCATGAGAGCAAGCTAGAAATGTTTGGGGGAAAATGAAAAAATTCCGAAAACCAGAAAAAAAATGACTTGAGGTGAATGGGGGGTCTGAGCCGCGACCCGGCACTCAGAGGGCCATAGATGAAATTCTGTAAGTCTCTGTTTTATTTTAGTCGCACTTTACGAAACACGACGAGCGTGGCGACAAACGTGCCAAAAAACATGCATAAATTTTGAATATTTTGGCCGTGAGGACAATACATTCACAGTAAATCTGGGAACAAGAAAAAATCGCCTCCACTCTAGCCACACTCTAGGAATGGTTTTCCCGCCAAAAATACCCCCAAAATACCCCAAACCACTCTACCTTTGGACTGCGATTGTGGAAGAACGGTATGACGTTTTCGAATACCGTTTGATCCATGAAGAAGTCCAAAGGCGTGTGAGCGTTTTTCAAGTTTGAATCGCGTTCCTACGTAAAAGTATGAGTAATGAGGCTAGAACGTTTTGTGAAAAAGTGAAAATTTGAAAGTCAGATCCCATTCATTCTCTATGGGATGAAAGATTTATGAATAAAGTTAAATATTTCAAACAGTATAAACTTTTAAATAATTTCGAAAACAACAATGAAACTTCAAACCTTGCTGAACATTTCAAAGTTGGAACGAAGTTTTTATGTTAAAGTATGAAAGAGTTATAAGAGCACAAAGAATTTGCACCAGAAAAGTGGGCACTTTTTTGCATAGACTCCCATTATAAGGAGAAAAAATAAAAGTTTAAAAGTTAAATATTTCCGAAAATATGAAATATTTTGAAAAGAAAAGTACAAGCACACATCACTGTAGAAAGCTGAACATGTTGAAGTTGGAACGAAGTTTGTAGCACAAAGTGTGAGGGAGTTGAAAGCGGACGAAGAAAGTGTGGAGAACCTTAGAAGTTTTAAATAAATATAAACTGGGGTATAACAAGCTGGACTCGCCTTCAGCGAGCCCACAATAAATAATGAAGATAACATACGTGTGCTCGCCTTCCAGGCGAGCCCACAATAAAGAAGGTGCACTCAGTAGAATGCAATCCACCAGGAGTCATGCCCCGACTAGAAAGGGGCACTCTCAGTGGAGCGCAGAGCTCCGCCAGTTGACCTACACTAGAGCTGGGATAACCGACCCAAAACCCACGGGACCTGTCCGGTACCGGCGGTCCGGGCTCGGGACGGACGCATCTGCTTAATAGGTGGTCGGGCTTCGATTCGGGTCAATCATATTGTTGATATAGCCTGTAGCCTACGACATGCATCATGCACTCTCTCTGATGATGCGCACAGTGCACAACTCCTGGTGTGTGGCACAGGCACTGTGTGTTTGCTCGCGCTAATGCTGCAGTCATGGAGACTCTAAGCACAGAGCATGTCCCAAACGCTGAGGTAAACGTGTTGTTGTGGTTTGATTGGACGTGGCATTCCGCTGAAGGGATCTGGTAGCTTGTTGGCACGGTGTTCACCACTACTGTCCCTTGCACTGGATGTTTATTTTGCGGCGCTGTTGTGTCACTTGTGTACACTGAACAAGCCTCGTCCAGCCAACACAAACATCACTATATACAAGTAATGCCTGACTTATACTTCGTCGTACGGCGTGTTGCATGCCAAAAATGGCAGATCTACAAGCTCACAACGCAGCTTGCAGATCGGCTATTTTCCAGACGTGGAAACGTGGAAACTTGTAAAGACGTTCCGAAATTTTTGCCTTCACAATAAAAGCGTAGGTGTCGCACGCATATTAATAATGAATGGTCGGACGTCGATTCGGGTCGGACAGAAAGCTGTCGGTAACGTTCGGGCTTAGGGCTGATTTCCCAGTTCTAGCCTACACAGGTCTGTGTAATAATATTCCCTTTTCACTGCAGTATCTATAGTGTCTTTTTGTTCTCTCCCTCTGCTTTTTTCTTTTTTTTTGTTGCTTTTGCATAAGTACTTGGTAAGCAGGCCTAGATTGGTCTTTTGGGAGATTAGGGACATTTCCTGATGGCATGCCTGTGTAAGCACCAAAGTGGCCTGCAGTCATGGCCTGTCAAAACACAGGACAAAAAAATAGAGCCAGAAACACACAGCAGGCTAAACCAGTGAACACGGCAGGCCAAAAGAGAACTAATTTCGTATTTTATTTCATTTTTTGAGCAGTGCCTAGAGCTCCAACTTTTTACAGTACTGTATGTTGCACTGGCCTGGGAGAGCAGAGCCCATTGCCAGGGAAAGAACAAACACCTGTCATAGCCATTTGTCAAAAATGTCAGAAATGTTTTAGAAGGAGAATCAAGACATGATTGGTTTGTTTAGATTTCCACCTGTTCCAAGACAAACGCTGTTATAAACAGATCTAACATGGAGGAGTTGTGTGCTGAGCATTCTATACTGAAAAATTTCCATTAATATAAAAAACACTGCTCCTCAAGCCACCTGGTTAAAGTGGCACCACCGCAGGGTATAGGGGCTTGAATCCACGAGAGGGTGCATCACGTTTGGCCAATCGTGTTTGACGGAGGGAAGCCCCCGGAACCTCCCAGTGGGGGCTCCTCACTAGCAGGTGAGCTGGTAGGGTACAACACAGGCAACACAGAAACCTGTGGGGACTAATAACATTGGCATGATGACTAAATTGTGCCTACATAATGTATTAATTATGAAACATATTGTGTAACCAGTGAAACAGAAATTGGAATTTCCTAGAAAACTAGTGCAAAAATCCAAACCCAGTAGTTTTAAAAGAGCTTGCAAAGGTTCAAATGTAATTTAGACGTGTTATTTAGACAGATGCCAAGTTAATTAATTTGTTGACCTGGCATCAGCATCCTATAGTTGCGAGAACTTGCGACCATAGGTCGCTACTTCGTATGAAAACCTCCATCTCATGTCTGTCTGTCTGTCTGTCTGTCTGTCTGTCTGTCTGTCTGTCTGTCTGTCTGTCTGTCTGTCTGTCTGTCTGTCTGTCTGTCTGTCTGTCTGTCTGTCTGTCTGTCTGTCTGTCTGTCTGTCTGTCTGTCCGTCCGTCTGTCCGTCACTCTTCTGACATCACAATGACACCTCATCCCAGCTCAGCAAAAGGATATAGCTGACCTGTTCTGACATCACCTCATCCCAGCTCAGCAGAAGGATATACTGACCTGTTCTGACATCACAATGATGTTGCAAATTAATTCCGTCCTTGTTCCTTTTATGCCTATTGAATTCAATGTACAGATGATGTATTTTTGGAGCTGTGTGAAGCACAGGCTCCCTATACGTGGCCGTGTGGGTCTGTCTGTCTGTGTGTCTGTCTGTGTGTCTGTCTGTGTGTCTGTATGTAGCCTGAACTTCCTAAACTTCGGCACGCTACTAGTCCCACAGTTTTGCCACCACACACTCGCGCCATATGTCAAATCGACCGGCTTACTCGGGAATCGTGGGCTAGTAACTTGCTAAGAGAAAGGTTCAATAGTTTAATTGATATTAATTTATTAGTGAATTAATTTTCCCCATTGACTTATAATGGGAATCGCAAAAACTCACATTCAATTATTTGTCTCTCGCAAACCATAGGGGCTAGAGTTTCAAGACTTGGAGAGGAGGTTCATAATGATTTCAAGGATTAAATAAAAAATAATTGTGTCATTTGGCCGCATGGTGGCGCCATAACACCCCACTTTACGTTTTGGCCTGTAACTCTTGAACCGTAGGTCGGAAAATTAAAAATATTTTTTCCCTGGATCCTTGGGTCATGACGCATCTCCCCATATAGGCCACGCCCATTTGCGCCATGATAGATTTTCCGCCATCTTGAATTTTCTCCAAAACACACTTTTTGCTCCTTTTCCTACATATTTTCGTCAAATGTCACAAAAATCGGTACACATGATCCACACACACACACACACACACACACACACACACACACACACACACACACACACACACACACACACACACACACACACACACACACACACACACACACACACACACACACACACACACACACACACACACACACACACACAGCTCCACTTCACACGGGTGTGATTTTTTTAATATATTATACTGTTTAGACTGATGCTAGGTTTGTGGTTTAGCTACTGTATGATCCTAGTGTAGATTGCTGAGCATGAGACACTGTCTCAGATGCATTTGATGTACATGTTTACCTTGCTTACTGTAAGTCTCTCTGGATAAAGAGTCTGTTAAATGCGAGAACTAGAGTATCATTAACATTTTTGGGGGTTTAATCAACACTCCAGATTGTACTGTTTAGTATAGATAGCAACATCCTTTTGGCCGCAATAAATCATCAACTACCTACAAGTAAAGTTAGGGTGGGAGTTTGTTGTGTTTTCAAAAACAACATGGAGTTAAGTTTACACTCCAAAGTTGGCACCACAACATAATAGCCTGTTGAATGAAGTCCAGCGGCTCTCATGTTTGATCAATGAGCTGTGAATCTTCAGCACACTTTTCCCAGAGTGGAATTACGTCATGAGAGAGAAAGAAAAACTGTCCAAGTCAATTTCATTGTGGCAAATCATGGATAAAGGGTAGACCTCTAATCGTTTCATAGTGCATGTAGCCTATGGGTCAACCCTCCAGGGAGTAAGGGCAGTGGTGTAAGTACTCTGATGTATTTACCTAGGTAAAATTAGCAATACCACAATATAAAAATACTCTGTTAGAAGTAAAAGTCTTGTTTTCAAAGTTTTACTTGAGTAAAAGTACAGACATCATGCATCAACATTTACCAAAGTAAAAGTACTCAATCTTTCATAATGCATAATTCCAAAATAGCAGAGGTACGAGCTCACATCACATCGCAACATGTCGAGGGCTTGTAGTAGATGTGCCATTTTCAAATAGACATAATAACTGGTTCATGTATGTTTTTTGTTTTTTTTGTAATAATCAAAATCTGAAAGCAACAAAGTTTTCAAATTGTTGTGGAGTAACAACTGCAATATTTGCCCCTGAGATGTAGTAAACAAACAAAAGAATTGAAAAAATGGAAAATGGAAATGTAAAGTAAAAGTACCTTGAAATTGTACTTAAGTAACAGTACTTGTACATACTTAGTTTACACCACAGAGTAAGGGTTTGTTTTGAACTGTTCCAGTCAGGATTGGTTGACTAAGCAGCATCACCATAGATTCCTCATCATCCGTCTGACAAGCTGTCTTTGTTCTGTTGCTTTGAGTTGCTTTCATCTGGGACAGTTTTCAGACCAACTCCCCAGGGAACAGAGCCACAGATTTGGTGCGGGAGCTTTTATGCCCAGAAACAATGAAATAGACCAAAGCAAAGCAAACAGAATAGCTCGGCCTCGTTGGGGGATACATTAATTACTTCGGAGTGGATCATCAAGATGAATTGCTCTCTACAAAGTGCTTCGGGGGCGTCAATGTGTTATTTTGTTTTATTACTTATTAGACTGATCATATCGTTAACCTTTTGTACAATAGAATATAAGCTAAAGCTACTATATTCCTTCAATGTTTGCGTATTTCAAATTATTGAGCATACAGGTTTACAGGCCCTAACATGCATGTTGTCTCCTTACAAACTAAAACAAAACAAAAACTATTGTGTCATTAAAAAAGGCAAGGAACAAGGCAATGACAGATTCTTGAGAACTTCAAACTTAACTGCACGCACCCTAACCTTGAAACCTGCTCCATATGCCATATGCACAGACAGAACACCAATACCTTTTGATGATATGGCAGCCTCAAGGGCCAGAAAGTGTAAGCCCAGTGGTTTCCATAATTCTCTTGAGATAGATGGCCCTAGGAGTGAATTGATCCAGACTCATCCAGTACACTTTTCTATCTACAAATCTTACACTTTTACCATGGAGCAACAGGCCAGATGCACTGCTATGATAACAGTTCAAGTCACATCTCCACATCATCTGTTTTAGGACTGTCTGGACTCTGGAGTGCACCTGCCTTTCTAAGCCCCCCACACAAGACTATAATCACAGTGACTCCAGAGTCCACAGAAACCACATATTAAACTTAATTCTGTCCCTTTCTGGGAAAAATAAAATAAAACGTGATAATTTGCCAGATCTGCATCTGTCACATTATAGTAGGATTTATTCATATAACACCTGTTCCTGTAGCGTAGCCTATAGCAACTGCTGATGATGATACACAGTGCAGTAGGCCTACAAGAACTTCAACGATCCAACAGCATTACCTCTGAGCTTTCTTTTCGTGTTGATGTCGGCTACAGCTTATTGCCAACAAACAACAACCTACCAACACACTAATGTTGTAGGCCTTTACAGTAATGTATCCTGATTGATATATTATTTGTAAACAACAACACCTTCTTATTCCCATATGAGATACAATAATCCATCACACAGAAATAAGACAGGAGAGTGATCAGAGTGAGAATGGAATGTTTACTATGGAGAGAGAGTATTCAAGACAAAGGTACAACAGAATAATCAATGGTTCGTGCTCTCTCTGACAAATTATGTTTTTACATGAGTATAAGTATGGTCATTTCATCAGTCAATGGATGACGTTTCAACACAAGACAAAGAGTCCATATACAGGGTTCCTGGGAGGAGAGATGTCCTTGCTCGTGTCTGGATGACACTGAGCCTTATAAACCAAAACAATTCTCATTGTTTTCGGTACAGGCTCCAGGCAGTTGATAAGGTCTGATTTCAACCAGACGGAGACCTTGTGTTGTACTGTACATGACATTTTATGACACAGTCACTGTGCCTTCAACTTCAGGTGGTCATCAATATGTATTGATAAAAAGATGATATGAACCATAACAAAATACCTATCATATCCCATGTCAGAGCCATGGACAGAGCCCCCCCTTTGTCCCGATGCGCACTACCCAGCTCGGATTTGAAGCCATAATGATCGTCTGTGGGCCAAGAAAGCACCTGTAGACAACAGAGGAGGGGCCCACACATTTGAATTTTTATTAACGTATACATTTAATTTTAGTAAATTGTCAATGACCACGCGGCCCAGTTCCCCCAAGGGCCCCTGAGAGCCAAGGACCCCTGGCAACGGCCCCACTGGCCCAATGGTTAATACAGCCCTGGTCAGAGCATGGATGGAATGTGCAACATTTTCGAGATACATGCAGAGCTTGTACTAGAGTGGTTATCGGGTATATTAGCCTACACAAATCAATAAGTCTATAGACTGGCTGATTTTCCATATATCATACACATACAGCCATGATACAATACAATGCTGTGTAGTGTAGTAGCCTACTCACCTAGCCGCAAATTGCAACTCCAGAGTTTTTATTTTTATTTTATTATTATTATATTGTAATGGCTGGGGTTTATTTCCCGGGCAGACATGACAACCAACTGTCTATATTCACTTTTGCTCAGAGCAACAACAACACAACCGCAACTAGGAAACTTCTAAAACTGCGCCTGCGTATTTCCCATAGAAAGGTATTTCCCCCCAAAACATCACACTAGGTCCCCCCACATAATCTTGGCATTCCTATATTTTAACCAACACATGCAGTATAAGGTCGCACCGGGAGACTACAATATGTTGAATCTCTAGAGTTAGCCCATCCAAAAATAAAAGTCCCATAGTTGAATTAAAGTTAAACGACTTTAAACTCACCAACATTGCAGATGTAGTCAGCTTGAACTATATCCTCTTTCTATCTGCAATTAAAGTGTAGGCCTATAATTGTTTGATATAATCCACATGAGGCTATACTTTCTGTCAGTGCAGGTGATAATTTTTCACAGTGTTGGAGTTTTCTGTTTCTGTAAAATATAGCCACTTTTCCACGAGATTTACACAGACGGCAACATCCTTATGGGCGGTGCCATGTCACCAAGTTCAGAGTTCAGACAGCTGCAACAGAAACACATAGGCGTTCACAAGTCACAGGTGTGATTGATTACTTCGCGCATCTACCGCACGTTCCTACTGTAGTAGCTGAAAACAACTTGGGAGTGCAGCATGGAGTGCAGCTTTTACCAGTGCTATCAAAAAGTACTTCCTTATCTCAAGTACATTTTGTCTGGAATGATTCTGAACACAAGGCCATTAAAGGAGGAATGTGAATCAATGAACCAATGAATGATGCACAATACAGTGAGATCACGCTACAGTATTAGACTACAATGTCAACTAAAAGGATCCTAGTAAGCTTTTCGGCTCATTTACACTGGAACCACTTTTGTCCTTTTAGTTGACCTTGTAGCAGTTATTTGTCATAAAACTGTAGGTCTACTTTTTACTATGCAACCTTCTAATAAATTATTCATGTGTGTTGTGAGATTGTAGGCCCTAGATCTGCAATTATCACTATATTTGAAACGAGGTTAAAGG
The DNA here is from genome assembly GCF_963921795.1 of Nannobrachium achirus. NCBI lineage: Eukaryota > Metazoa > Chordata > Actinopteri > Myctophiformes > Myctophidae > Nannobrachium > Nannobrachium achirus. The sequence continues at coordinate 34,088,107 of NC_137816.1, read as the reverse complement.
AGTAGTTCACCCCCAAAATGACTTTTTTCCCCTATTGATTGCTCATGCCATGGAGACGTGAGTCCAAATGCATTTGGGTCCCCATCCGGAATCAATGGGAGTAAATTTACTATTAGGTCTATAATTATTTTATTTATTCTTTATCTTAGGAATGCAAAAAATACAAAAAGAATATTATTGAACATTTTGGGGTGAACTACTTCTTTAAGTGGTTTCATAATATACTTTTCCCTTCCTAGAATAAGGAATGTAGGCCAACAATATTTGTCTTTTAAGGGTAGTGGAATGAAAGAAAAATACAAATACTCAAGTAAAATATAGGGCTACAGATAGGCCCTATCCACCTCTTTCCGCGAGAATTTACTGGAGAATGTTTTGCACCACACTGCACCATACTTCCGGTGAACAGCAGACATACAAGCTCACGTCGCGTCGCAGATGCAGCCGTTGTGAGCTTGTAGATCACACTCGGCTGCGGCGCCGGAAGCTCCGTCCAATTTCTGCGCAATGCACGATGGGATGTTGGAAACTTGTGGATATACAGAAAAAATATACTTAAAGGGATATTTCACTTTCAAAAAAACTTTTGGTAATTTTATCGTCTAATTAGGCTTTTATGAACACCCTGAACAGTTTTTAATTTGCTTGATTCAATATTTAGATATTTGATGTAAATGTTTCCAGGCCCAGGGCCTCTCCCCACACACACACCCATTGTAACTTCAAACTTCATTTTAACCATGATAGATTCATTAAAAATATCCATATTTTTTTCTGGTGACTCATACTAACTTCCTAATACGTGAGCAGGCCGTGTTTTTTCGATAACTTTTCATTTTAATTTAATAATTATTTTTTGTATTTTATTTTTTCCATTTACCCAAATAATTGTTACAAATAAATGAAAAAAGTTATGGATAAAACACGGCCTGCTCACGTTTTAGGAGGGTATATGAGTCACCAGAAAAAATAATGGGTGTTTTTAATGAATCTATCATGGTTAAAATGAAGTTTGGGTTAGGGTTACGGTTACAATGGGTGTGTACTGTGTATGTGGAGAAAAGCCCATAAGCTGTTTCCCTGTTGAAAGTGGAATATCCCTTTAAAGGGATATTTCACTTAAAAAAATCATCATCATCTAACCAGGCTTTTGGGAACACCCAGGACAGTTTTTGAATTGCTTGATTCAGTATTAAGATATTTGATATTCATTTGCCCCCATTTGCCCCTTTCCTAACCCAAATTTTAAACATGATAGATTCACTGAAAACACCCGTCATTGTTTCTGGTGACTCCTGACACCCTCCGAATATGTGAGCTGGCCGTGTTTTTCGATAACCTTTTTCATTTATTTTTAATTATTCTTTATTGTATTTTTTATTTTTTCATTTCCCCCCAAAATTATTAAAAATAAATGAAAAAGGTTATCGAAAAAATACGTATGTGGAGGGTGTTAGGAGTCACCAGGAAAATGGACGGGTGTTTTCAGTGAATCTATCATGGTTAAAATGGAGTTTAAGTTACAATGCGTATAGGAAGTAATGGGGGAAAAGAATATCAAATATCTAAATACTGAATCAAGCAATTCAAAAACTGTCCTGGGTGTTCCCAAAAGCCTGGTTAGACAATAAAATAACCAAAAGTTGTTTTGAAAGTACAATACTCAAGACAATGTACTTTGTTACTGTCTAGCACTGCACATGGATATGCTTTGCTACTACAGTGCATGACAAGAGCTGACCCCAAGTCGCAGCAATTAATTCTTGGGTCAGTACACAAGTACACAGTACGCTACAAATTAGAATGCCGCCAAGATGAAACACTCCACAAAATCACATTGAGTGTTCTATGGCTGGTATGGAAAATCAGACATTGTTATAGCTGTCCCAGTGCACTCCCTGACCCTTGCAGACTAAAAACTATGCCCAGTGAGTGCAGAGCCAGAGCCAAAGGAGCTCCTGCCAAATAGCCTACAGTTACTGTAACATCCTTCCCTTTAAACCCAAGTCAACTTCAAACACCAGCTGGGCGATAAAGTTGTGGTCCTGCCGTGCTTTGTGGTGGGACAGAGGTGCTGAGATTGCATTCCTCCCTAGTCCCTAGAAGTGCTTTTGTACAGTGGAGGATTAGTAACTCACAGGACAAGAGAGAAGCGCTTTTCCATCTACAGTAGCCTATTACTAACTTCTATACCCAGAGGCTTCACAGGTTCACTACTGGTTCTTATCCAGGCAGCCAGGGTGTTTCAAGGGGTCCCCAGCAAATTTTAATTTTAATATAACATCAAAATCAGTTTTAACTTGGTGGTACTGCATGCGTGCAGCCCAATCTTCACCTTCCTCAGTGGGTCGACTGAATTAAGTACAGGTATTAGGATGGTTAGTAATACTTGAAGATAGAAATCCAAGATAACCTCAAAAGTTAATAATCCTCAAAAACCTCAAAAGGAGGTGCGTATGTGTCTTATTTACGGAACAAGAAACTCACGCACAGCCAATCACGAGCAGGGCCCCAACCATCTCATATAATGTGAATTAACCACTTTAATTTAATAATTTGATGAATTATTAATAACTTAAATCTGCAACTAACTACTGCTGTTAAACCGTCTAATAAATGTAGTAAAAAGTACATTTGGATGTGAGATGTAGTTGATCAAGAAATGGAAATACTAAACTAAAGGAAAACTTCTAGGCTACTGCTCAGCCAAATGGAATTAGCCTTGTGGGATTGTGGGATTCAGGCAGAGCTACTCTGCTACACAAATACCAAGGAGTAGATGCCAAGTATGTGCAAACGCAGAGTATGAAGAATAAAAAGGAAAATTATTATTTCAGAAATCGATGTTGAAACTTGGACTGAGTGCACCTACCTTAATATCTCAGTACCTTTGAGATTTAACAGGCAAGTAAAAATCTTTATCTCATTGACACTGGAAGTAAAACTGTCATCCCACAGGCCAACTGCAGTTGTTTATGAATAGTACGGATATAGGATCTGATCCAACCTGGGCTTAACTGAGCATCTGCCCCTTGTCAAAAAGCCCAGGAGTCATGCTATGCGAGTTATTTTACAATACAGTGGTTCTCAAACCTTTTAATTCGAAGGACCCCCAGATTATTGTGCATTAGGCCACAGCACCCCAAAACTCTGTACAAATGGAACCATTTGTGCACTCTTGGAGTTACAGACCCGTAAGGGTCCATTTGGTTCCTATCAATAATTTGTCTGTGTACCCACTGGAACACCCTGAAGGAGGTCTGGGGGTTCCCAGACCCCACTTTGAGAACCACTTATAGCACTTTTCTCACCATCTCAGAAAGTAATTGGATGTGTTCTTATAAAGCACTTCATACAGTATTGTGAGATACTATAGATAATGAAAACGTCTCCAACTTGATTGATCCTAGGTTTGATTTTGGAGCCTACATTTTCCTTAATGTGACTTAATGGAGTGTGGAATATGATAAGCATAGAATGAAAAAAAAAATCGAACCTCTGTTCGAAGTGGAGCTGTGTGTGTGTGTGTGTGTGTGTGTGTGTGTGTGTGTGTGTGTGTGTGTGTGTGTGTGTGTGTGTGTGTGTGTGTGTAGCACCTCTCTGGTCACCCAGGATCATGTGTACCGATTTTTGTGACATTTGAAGAAAATATGTAGGAAAAGTTGCAAAAAGTGTGTTTTGGAGAAAATTCAAGATGGCGGAAAATCTATCCTGGCGCAAATGGGCGTGGCCTATATGGGGAGATGCGTCTTGACCCAAGGAATCCAGGGAAAAAAGAATTTTAATTTTCCGATCTACGGTTCAAGAGTTACGGGACAAAACGCAAAGTGGCCCGTTATAGCGCCACCATGAGGCCGAGTGATGTAATTATTTTTGGATTCTTTCTTAAAATCATTATGAATCTCCTCTCTGAGGTTTGAAACTGTAGCTCCTATGGTTTACGAGAGAAAAATACTTGAATGTAAGTTACTAGCACACGATTCCCGAGTAAGCCGGTCGATTTGACATATGGCGCGAGTGTGTGGTGCAAAAACTGTGGGAGGAGTAGCGTGCCAAACTTTGAGGCTACAGACACGGACGGACGGACGGACGGACGGAGACCCACACACACGGCCACGTATAGGGAGCTTGTGTTCCACACAGCTCCAAAAACAAGATGAACAAGACATTATTATGAGCTGTAACTTCATGGAGTGTGCTCCTTCGTAAATCATTCAGACATAAGCTAATAGACCAATTAGTCGATTCATGTCTGTGGTAATAATGTATTATGAGATCCACACCATCCCAGTATATACTTGTACAGCAGTGGTTCTGGTGGACTCTAGGATATATTGAAAGTTGAAGAGGGTCCCCAAATAACTAAGAAGAATAACTAAGAAAACTAATATCGTATTGATGATATCACATTTTACTTATCTGTAAAACACTGAAAATATGATACTGATAAATAGGAACTTAAATTAAACTACATTCCACTGATCCATTAGTCATTAAAACACACTTGCTCTGAAAATGCATGTGTATTTATCAGATGGGTGGGACGCAAACGCGGGAATTTCAAGTAGAGCTGCTGTTGTAGAGTAAATGTACATAGTATGATGTGTGTACAGTACAAGTTGTACTGTATACCCACAAGGCGTAAATCCAGGTTCAGAACACATTCTCCATCACTGACTGCCCTGAGTGCCCTCCAGAGATAACAGACCAATCCTGGGTGGCCTGGTTCTCCATTTCATTGACATTCTTGGTGGAGGATATTAGAATACCTCACTGGTCAACAAAACATCTAATACGCAAATCAGGGTGATCATATAACAGTATTGCATTATCTTTTTAATGCCCTTGAGATACAGTATTCGGCCCTTGAGTAAGTTGGACACATTCAAGTTTTGGTTAGTGTAGAAATGGAACGAAATGGGCCTGTAAAGGTCAACATTTTGGTTACATTTATTTTGTACACACTCAGAGTTAAATTAACACTCAGGACTTAGTCTTGCGTAGCCAGACAACTATTCCACAATCTATATAGAAGCATTTGAAAATTGTGGGAGGGGGGCTTAGACAGTTGCATAACCGTCTGGGCCCATAGGCTGCTAATCCAGCCTGACAGTCTATCGTGGGTTCGAGAAGTCCCAATCCCGACAACCCTTGCTGCGTGTCACCCCCCCCCCCCCCCCCATCTCTCTCCCCCCACCATTTCCTGTCAGACTACTATGTATCTATCAATAAAAGCAGAAAGACCCCACTAAATATATTTAAAACTAAGAAAAGAAAATTGTGGGAGGCAACCGTCTTGCTCGTGAGACTACAACTCAGAACTTGACAGTTAAAGGAGTAATTCACCCCCAAAATGACTTTTTTTTCATATTGATTACTCACGCCATGGAGAATTTAGCCCAATAGTATTTTTTTGTTTTAGTCGCATTCCTAAGACAATAATCTCATTACAATAAATGTACCCCCATTGATTCCGGATGGGGACGCAAATCCGCAATCAATGGGGGTAAATTTACTATAATCATTTTTTGGTTTTAGGAATGCAAAAAATACAAAAAAGATATTATTGAACTCAAGTCTCCATGGCATGAGTAATCAATAGAAAAAAAGTCATTTTGGGGGGAACTCCTGTAATGCTACAGGGCTATTATATAATATGTTACGACTGGAATACAGGATGGTATGACTGGCTTTAACAATAACTTCTTACTATTGATTTCAAAATTGGCATTTATCAGGGAAATGTCCCTCTATAAGTGAATACTGAACTATGGTAACTTCTTTTGTCCAAAACAACCGTATTCATCTGAACAGTAATTAACACCACTGTTGATGTTTTATTTGATTATGATTTTTCTTTTATTTCTTTATGTAATGCTACATTACATAACAGTACAGTGTATTCCTGAGTTTAACTTTATTAACAAAGCATATTATCATTAAAGATTGCTTCATAAAGAAATACAAATGCATGATATTTATTATTCATTTATTTTCAAATGTGCAAAAAATATACAATGCCTGTATAAAAACTATACACAAAACAATCAAAACATATTCAACCATTTTAACTACAAGTGTAAAATGTGAGTATTTACAAATAAATTGCCTATAACTGTACAAACCCTTATTTGCCTAAATAATTCCCATATACAATAATTGATCAAAATACCTTGCATAGCGATAGGACTGAGGTAGGATTAAAAGAATGAAAGTTTAAATATGTTTAAAAGGAGATATTTAGATATGAGTGTTATTCTGCGTTGCGAAGCACTTATCACATTTTGAGGAAAAGGATTTTATGTTAAGACACAACATTAGAATCTTCTGCACAAGAACATAACCGGTACAGTAACGGCCCCACTGCAGCAGTATACTGTCATTTTAACCTGTCTAATGTAAGTGGCATTACAGAAACCCTTCCTTACATTATGACTTGTGACGAATATTGAAAGCCTTGAGACATCGCATCATAACTGTAATTATTTAATTATTCATTCCGTTTAACAAAGTCTGCGGCACCACAATCTAGCATAGTGATATTGTGATTTAATGGCCTTATTGAAGTGGAACTCCTTCACACACCTCTGGATAGTTTCTTTCTTTTCTTTTCTTTTTACATCTGTGAGTGGTTTTATAAATCAGTGTTCTGTGTGCACCTTGTATTTTATAAATTGTTCATCAAGTGAAAAAAGAAAGTGTCCTTTGCAATTGTACAAAATTTCAAAATACTCTGACTCATTCTCTAAAGGAAAGATACAATACGATATCATACAATACAAAAACTATCCGACACATTCATCTGTCTTAGGTGGGGACGAATTTAGGCCACATGTTATTTACCCAAATACAAAACTAGCTCATTAAAAGTATAAAATGTTTTAATACTGAATGTGATGCTGATCATTTTTAATAAGTGTATCAGCTACTTGTATTGAATAGATCCACAAAACCTCCCTTTACCTTACTGAACTGCATTTGTATTCCCACCCACATTCACTACTCCAGCGATTCCCAAACTGTGGGCCCTTGGGTTAGTACCATTGATCCAAGCCAGAACACAATGATGCACAAGGCCCATGCATCTGATCTCTAATAACGGCAGTCATTCAGCAGTGTGTTAAGTGGTCAGATGGGTGGGCCGAGGTCCTCCAACATGCAAAACATCCTTACTCTATTCTCTAACATACCATGGGGCTATACTCTAAATTTATAAATAAACTTATGTTGTTTCAGGGTCAAGCATAGAATAGCCAGAAAAAGCATAGGCCAGCTACAAAATACAAAATGAACTGATAGAAATGATGCCACATTCGATGTTTTAAGCATTGGACATCATTGACCTTGCGCTGGGAACAATGTACTTTTGACCAATTTGAACAAATCAATGAATCAAAACAAAATCAACAGCGCAGGACCTGAGTCTACCCCACCTCATACTGTATGCCAAGTTGTGACAGAAACAAACAGACATTGCCGGCAATTATATACAGTATACCCTCTCCGCTGGGAACAGACACAGTATAATACAGAAAAACTGTTAATATAGAGTAACCCATTTTGAAAAACAAGCAAAACATTGTATCTGTTCTGTACACAAATTATGATTAAATACAGTGTGATCAATATACATTCCTGTGTATTAAGACCAATGATTTGATTTTGAGAAGAACATCAATGTAAACACAATTTCTATAAAACATATCTTTAAAACCTATAAAATGTAAAGACACAGAGTCAGCACCAGCTGTTCATTGCATCTTAATATAACACATTCTGCATTCACATATTAAGTACCCTTAAAAAATATCCACATCTGGAGTTAAAAGCAGAGAAAATAAACGACTTAAAGGTCCATTAAATTGCAACTGTTGATAACCTAAAATGAGAACGGGTCCATCAGTCCTTTAGCATGTTCTGTTTCCTCTGAAGGGACAGAGATAGAGACATGAATTACCGTGGAATCCATCTGTACAGCTGCTCATCAGACGAGGGGACTCTTAGATAGTAGACAAAGTATGTTTGAAACCACAAAGGAGTTGTGATGGTTCACTGCCTCACAGCAAAGACACGGAAGGAGCCTCCTTCAGTATTGCTCTTACTGCAAGAGAGACAAGACAGATGGGTTAAACTTAAACAACTGCTACAACACAACCACACATTTTTTTTAGCCCTGATGAGGACCCCGTCAGGTCGAAACATGTTGGTGTTTATTTAAATAAAGGCTCTTCCCTCTTTTAACTTAGAGTGCCAGGTCTCCCATTTTTTATCTGATCTTTTATCCCGTCCGCCTGATACAGTAGCACCTTTTATTATTTTAACTCTTTTTGACTATTCGAGTCAAGTTGACTTCGAGTATTTTACTGTGTTGTTGGCGTTTCCCAAGCTTATTTGTCTTTTCTCTGGCCAGATCATTCATATGCGTGATTGTCTGGGGAAATAAGTAGCCTACTGCCAGTGGCTTTGGCATTGGCCCACCCAATAGTGACACAGTACATACTGTATACTTATGAAACTGACAGACACTTGTCGATGACTGGATGAATAATGGCATAATGCATAGTACTACAGTGGACAGACCTGCGTCAGGGTAATTAAATTGGGCATTTTGGGAAACATGACTCAAACACTGGCTCACTATGGCCATGCTACAGAAACTGACCTTTTCATCTACCTCTGCTCGAATTTAACTTAATGGCTTTGTTATTAGATCATTAGTGGAGAGGCCTTGAAGCCCTGCCATGCTCACTAATGTTAGTATGAGGCCAGTCCTACTGGTGTCAGATCAGTGGTAATTATCAATGAAGGGAAGCACTGACTCAGTGGCTGACAGCTTTTCCATCCTCGAGTAATTGGATAGGCTGTGATCACTTCCTCTGCAACAGAGGCCAGTCCAAACTGCCCGCCCGCTGCCCCCACTAGATGTTGGCATATGCCATGATTTCAGCTCTTTCTTTTCGTTATTCCCTCTGACAGATGTATTCATTGTGGAAATAGACGATCGGGATTTAATCAAATGAAACTTTTTCACCTGTAATGAAATGCCCAAACTAGTGATGCCAGTTGTTAAAATGTTGGGTATAGAATTTGCCTCTGAATTGGGAAATGAGAGCACACAAAGTACTCATATAGTAAATTGCAAAAGGTTTTGTATAATTGCATATATTTAAATAATAATGTGTTATTGTCCAAGGCACACCTGGACTTGTCTCATGGCACCCCAGTGTGCCTCAGCACACTGTTTGGGAACCACTGCTCAATCCTAACGCCCTCAGATGGCCTCCGGGTTTCTGCATCAGATTTCACACTACTCAAACTCAGATGATTTTGGCTATGCAGCACTTTGCACACTCCATTGAAATGCTTGGGTAAAGTAAACAAAGAGCCCATGTGTGGCCCATCCACAGACCAAACCACCCCATTACTCTTACAGCGCTTCATGCCAAACATGGACTTGACCATAAGGCTTTCCATGCCTGAGCTCTGGCCTACAAGACCAGACCACAGACATGAGAGCGATGCTAGAACACTGATGTGCTAGAGAGTGCCATAATGGAGAGAGATATTAGAGGGGAAATTCATCAAATAAAAGTATGACAGTCAAAAGTACACTTCCATTCGCACAGACTTTGAGATTTGAGATCTATCATTATTATGCTAAAGATAGTTGTGACACAGGCAGATTTTAATCTATGGTCTGCTTAGATGATCAGTAAGAGAACTAAGGCTACTTAAAGCAGTGCATCATCAGCATAGAAATCAACATATATGACATGACCAACACAGTAAAACATATTTGAACCACTTAAACCCTATACACTTAGTTGATCAGGGTCCCCCTGGCCTCTATTATGCTAGACACTGTACTTTTTTTTCTCTCATCATCAAATCTCTTTGCCGACAATAGCTGATCTACAAGCTCACAGTGAGCTTGTAAATCTGCTATTCTCTGCTAGGGTTCATGTGGTTAAGTTGGGTAGATTTATACCTTTCAGATTGGATTCCGTTTTTGTGGACTCCAACATAGTTCTTTTTCTTATCCAGAGCCAGAACATCCACAAGGCCTCCATCTGGTCTGATCAACCCAGCGTGGATGGCTGCTCTACAGATACTGGAGCTCTGAGGGCATGGAGACAGGGAAGAGGATGGAGAGGAGACCTTGTTAAAATGTGGCAAATATCTTCAAATATCAAATATCAAATATCTAACACCTTGTACAAAATATACCACATTTGTATGCATTTGATTAAAATTAAGAGTAAAATCAAATCCAGCGGAGTGTGTGTGTGTGTGTGTGTGTGTGTGTGTGTGTGTGTGTGTGTGTGTGTGTGTGTGTGTGTGTGTGTGTGTGAGAGTGCGCGCGTGTAGATCGTCAATTTCCAAAGTGAACGGGGGCAGTGCTACAGTACTAGTAGTAACATTAGCACCTCAGCAGAAGCCACAGTAGAGCATAAAGTTATAATATATCGACAGAGCCCAGCACAGAGAGACGTGAGACCGATATAGGTGAGACCCCACTAGCCCTGAATGCCTGTAGCTCTGGTCCAGAGCATTACCATGCCTGTTGGTCCACGCTGCGTCTGTTCTCTGTGTGTGTGTGTGTGTGTGTGTGTGTGTGTGTGTGTGTGTGTGTGTGTGTGTGTGTGTGTGTGTGTGTGTGTGTGTGACGCTCTAATGCTAACGCTCTAACTCTCTGGACTAGAGCTAGCATAACTGTTGCTCCACGCTGTGCGTTCTGCGATGCCGAGTGTGTGTGTGTGTGTGTGTGTGTGTGTGTGTGTGTGTGTGTGTGTGTGTGTGTGTGTGTGTGTGTGTGTGTGTGTGTGTCTAGGCTGCTCAACAGCACCACTTGGTCACCCAGGCCTACCACTGGTCACCCAGCGGTATTGCAGCTGTTCTGTTGGTACTGCATACATAGGGACATGACAACACGCTAAGTCAAACCTCTGGGAAGCGGCTGTCACCACTCCAAAAACAGTTCACGTGTGTCTTCTGTGTGTGTGTGTGTGTGTGTGTGTGTGTGTGTGTGTGTGTTAATGCGCGCATGCACAATCTGAGTCAGAGGCCAGACCACTAGCTCTTATCAAGTCTTCAGCATTCAATTATTCATTGGTGTAGTCTAAACAGTTCACTCACCCCACCATCCATACTTACCAATCAGCTCACCCCACCATCCACACTCACAATCCATGCAGATGACCAATTTAGAAGAATACCCACCAGATGACTTCACCACCCTATCAGCTTGGGAAAAGGAATGGGAGTCCAAGGATGTCCCAAAAACATCTTGTGTCAGACCCCCACCCAACCGGTTCCTGGCACAAACCTCCCAATGAGACAGTGGTCAACCCTCAACAGATTCAGGACCAGCCAAGGCCCCTGAATGGTCAGCTTTCCCAAATGGGGCCGCAACCCAAGCCCACTGTGGGCTTGTGGAGGGGAGCAAACAATGGATCACATCATTGAAGTTTGCCCTCTCCAAAGACTAAAAGGAGGACTTTTCAGTAGTAGTCACCCTCCATACAGTAGACCAGGAGGAAACTGCTTGGGGACCCAAATGTATTTGGGTCCCCATCCGGAATCAATGGGGGTAAATTTACTATAATACATTTTTTGTCTTAGGAATGCGACAAATACAAAAAAATATGACTGAACTTGTGTCTCCATGGCATAAGTAATCAATAGAAATAAAGTCATTTTGGGGGTGAACTACTCCTTTAATAGACAGCATGTGTCCAATGTTTGTCCAACATCCAACAACTACTAAAGAGCTGTTAGGTGGATTGTTCAGCTGCACACAATTGTTTCATACAGAGTGATAGCGCTGTTGATGATGATGCTGTGAATGTAAGCATATGACATAAGCTTGTTGGAGATCTCTGGAATCTTTGTGATCAGCTGGACATTATGACAGCAGGAGCAGGTTCACCTGAGGAAAACCCTAACTCATTCGTAAAATAGCAACCACATGTTGATGTGCCAGTTGGTAAATTCCAAAGCTAAGCCCCAAGAGACTACAATTATTAATCTAACAATGTGAATACTAATGCATCTTTAAAACCAATCCTCCTCATACTGTATGTTTGCTACTCTCCTCCAACTAGACCATACAGTATGTCCTAGGCTTGGTCACTTCTGACCAAGCCAAGACACACTGTAACAACTGTGTGTGTGGTCACTGGTCACTGGTCAGGCGCAGAGCTGTGAGACACACTGACGATCTTGGGCTGGCCTCACCACAGCTCCCATTCTTGACAAGCCATGTTCACATTGTAGTTCAGAAGCTCCCGGTGGTTTCCTTGCACCACAAACACCGCATGGACTCTTAAGAGCTACATGGGGCATAGACCACTCATCTCTCTAACATAAATCATGCAACAAATCCAGAAAACTCACATTCAGAATACCAAGGCCTCTCTGTCTCAGCTGGCCAAAAGGGGACTGAACTGCATGACCTCAACCAATATGACCTGTGCTTGTCACTGCCATTTGAGGAAATGGAGAGTCAGGTTACAACTTAAACAACTTACATCTGTGTAGATGTTGTTCCCAATCACAGGTGCCCAATATGAAGGTTGATTCTTGCAGTTGGCAGGACAGAGTACTCTGAGGAAAACATTAAGGACCATTAGCATGCTTCTTTTTCAGGCACCAGCTGAAGGCCAAAAATGGCAATTAGTTTTTTTTATTTATTTTCTTCATCATCATGTTTTAGTCTGCACAAATATTTATGTCATTGGCGTTGAATTGCTAATGGCTGCAGAATGTGTGTTTTGATTGTGTAGATCACTGGTTCTCAAAGTGGGTCATTGAGGGGGTTCCAGGGATCAAATGGATCGCTGCGGGTCTGTAACTCACAGTGTATAAATCGAATGGACCCTTCCTCAATTTCAATGAGGATTGTACAGATTGGGTCCCAGAGATTTTAAAACAATAATATCAAGTGGGGGTCCTTGAAATGGAAAATGTTTGAGAAACACTGGTATGGTGAGGGCACCTTGGACAGCTGGAGGCAGGCTTTTTGAAGGGGCAGATTTCAGCCACTGTGGTATAGCAGTCCACAGACATTTCTGTCACATAGAGGAGAGAAAAACGTCATCACCACCACAATATCTATGAGAAGCTACATACAGTTACTGAAGTAATTTTAGGAGAGATAAACAAGGCTTGATTTACCTTCCACCTTGGCAACCACAAAAGCATTGCCAGCTTTATATTTGCTGCAAAAGAGAAGAAATTGATTAAGAAATAACTTATTCTCCGGACATCGGTGTTCGCACAAGTAAGAAATAATCTCACTGCTGCATTGCAATATGGTTTTAAAAAAATGATTTTCAACATATTTGATGGAACAAAGCACAAACATCTACCTGAGAGATTCGACACCATTTTTCGTAGCTCTGACAAAGAATGGAAACTTGTCCATTCTTGTGATGTCCACTAAACCTCCGTTATTATCAATGGCGCCAAAATGTATAGCAGCACGGCAAATACTTGATTGCTGAAACAATCAAAAAGAATAGTTTTAATAGTATTTAATATTATTTAATAGTTTAGTAATTGAGTGGTGTAAGATGTACGCTAAAATCATATATAACAGACTTACCACATCGTAAAAAAGAGTTCCCCATACCTTCCCCTTCTTATTGAGACAGTTAGCAGGACAGTTATACCTGTAGAGTCAGAGAGTGACTGGCTTTAGACAGAATACACACAGGAACGTAGTAAAGTCCAACAGATTTATAGTTCCGATGCTGGAGATTTTGGAGAGTCCTAGACTACCAATTACCAATATTTTGACTGTCATTTTGTCCAAAAGGACAAAGTAAATTCAAATGAATGTGAAAATTAAAAAATATCGGACAATCTCAAAACACCTCGCAACGCAAAAACATCTGTAATGACATGGCCAAAATAGGGATACCAGGTTGAATGTGGTACAGGATTGGGATCGGGACACATTGGCTGCATAATTGCAGATATCATTGTCATCAAAAAAGTCAAATAAGGTTCCAGAACGTAGTGAGTAAACTGGATGAACTATCATTGTCAGAATAGACTGACCTGTTGCAAGTTGCTCCTCTGCACTTATCTCGCACTCTGGTCTCACACTTAATGGTCTGAGCTGTAAAATGAAGAGCAATGAAATCAAACACCTACTGTAGTAGGATTAGTGAAAACCATGGAAGTTTACCTACTGTAGTAGGATTAGTGAAAACCATGGAAGTTTAGCAATGTTACAGCCTGACCAATGCCACATTATTTGGCTCCGATGCCAATCCTTATTATGGAGAGTCATAAAGCAAAGATTACAGAATTAATGAACATTATTTTGTCTACATCTTCTAATTCTGTTCTTTTTATTGATTAAAATGTGTATTTGAGAACATTTAACTTATAAACAAATCATAATAAGCCGAAGTAACTTCTTGATGGACAAGTTCACAACGTGTGACATTGTAACTCAGTGCTATTTCAAATAAATGTCCCCTATAATGACTTGCCCAAAATAGAAACTCCAGATTGAAAGAGATTAAAAATCGGGACACATCAGCTACATATGACTATCGTATTGGCCAGACCAATACGGTATATGATCAGGCTGTAGTTGCTATCCCCCTTGGGATAATAAAGGTATAAAGGTATCTATCTACATACCCAGGTAGGTGTTGCCTGCTGTCTTAGGGGGAGGGGTTCGGGTGGGTTTTGGACTAGAAGGCTTGGATGGAGTCTTCTTGGGGGCAGAGGGCTTGGGTTTGCTAACAGGCTTGGTGGTGGTAGTACGAGGAGGCACAGGAACCTGTGGCTTCTCCACCTCATTCATATCCTCCGTCTCTGTGCGCTGAGAGTCTACAGAAGAGAAGTCACATATTCATTGCATTTGCAAATCAACTTTACAACCAAGGCACTGCTAAATAGTTTTATTACGATATGTATATTTATATTTATAGATTAAATCAATTACTAGTATCTCAATTAACTGGTGTACTCCTACTGCTAAATGCCACTGTGTATCTCTTTGCATATCTCACCCTTGTAGCAGAGATTAGCCCGGCAGCCTCCTCCATAGCTAGGAGGGCACTGGGAGCATGGGCGGCCATGCTGGTATGGGGCCTCACCTATCCAGTTGCCCCTGGAGAAGTACAAAACAAACAGCTTGATGGGTGGAAATGACCTATCATTCAAGTGTCCCTGGGCTCATTGTTTTGACCACTGTTTTCATCATCATCATCCCTTCTACTGGTGAACTAAGGTTGTGTGAAATGTGCTCTAAAAATAAAGGTTGATTTGATTTGATTCTAGTCCTTTAGTCTCACAAGCTAATAAAAACAATCCATGATGTCCCTCCTGGCAATTAAAACCTCAAGAGCTGTCTAGAAAAGCCAGCGATCGTTAAGGTGTTTTTCTTTCCCCTTCTTTCATTGTTTTCTTTATTATTTTGTTTTCCCCTTCCTTCATTATTTTTCTATTCTGACTTGGTGAGGAATGTTAATGGCATAAATATGTCATATACATACTTCTTCTTAGACAAACGCTTAAAACAATAACATTGGACAGACAACAGCAAGCCATCACCACATATCCCTAGCAGTGCTATATTAGGAACACACAAGCAAGCATAGAGAATGTAAACACTGTCAAGTGTCTTGACAGTGGTGGACAGACACTGAAGTACTCAACCCCAGTACAGAGTCAAAGTATAGAAATATTCCTGGTCAAATATTACTCAACTACAAGTGAAAGTTGATCTGTCAATTTGTACTTGAGTTAAAGTACTGGAATCTTTTTTTTAATTATTATACAAAAGTACAAAAAAATAAAATAAATAAATAAATCAATTCTAGTGAAAATAGCAAATCTATAAGCTCACAATTCATTGCATTGCTATTTTCACTAAAAAATCTAAACTTAAAGTACAGATTAAATGTACTTCATTACTGTCCACCACTATGTTTCTGTGTAGAGATGTTGATCATGGAAAGAGAGGAATATTGATCGTACTTGGGGGAGTAGTTGCACACAAGGTAAATAGCGTTCTCCCAGATATCTCCCCATACGCTCATCCTTGGACATGTGTGCACGGCACAGCCCACCCGACTAGTGGTTGCCCACACCAGCTGTGAAAGAGACAACAAAAGGAAAAGGACGAAATTGAAAATCATCCGTTAGCTCAGAAGAATTGAATAGAGAAAGTTCATAGCCAGAGCAGATGGTGGAGAACCACTGTCCTAGCCTACAATACAATAACAGAACATCTGGAGAACCACTGCCCTATCCTACAATAGAAGTCAACATCTACGTTGTTGAGTCAACGAGTTAAGGTGGAGATCCCCAAAATGTAACATGAACTGATGATGTCAGACACAACAGTTGCCCATTGTAAACACTTTTATGCCCAGATTTGGAGTTCCGTGTTAGCCATGCCCAAAAATGGAGTCCAATCAGTAGTACTAAGTCATGTTAATGACATCAGTGTACTCCATATATGGATTTATCGTATCCAATCTAACCGACTTCCCACTCTGGACATCACTCCTTTTGGTCCTTGACAATACGTACAGCGAGTTTGAAAAATAAATCTAATTAAATCAGTCAGGTCGACCACCGGATCTCCATATATGCCTGTATATAAAGTATGGGCATATCAGTCTGATCGGTAGAGTGACCTACCGGTAGACGTGAGGGCTGTGTAGCGGCCCAAACCTCTAGAAAGTAAAATATTTCATTTAACTACAGTAAGAGTATACAAATGGAATCAATCATTTGTACACTCTGAGTTAAAAAATTACACAGAATGGATTTTACTGCGTAACCAGAGCTGCACACTGAGGGGGGACACAGATGGCTTTCTCTGTGAAAGAGTGATTATTCTCATCATCCAGAGTGGAAAAGGAAATAAATGTCACAATATGTTTGATTAAATAAGGGGAGATCTGGACAGGTCCAACTTTTCTTCTGTTGAACAAATATTAAAAATGAACCTGCTCCATGATAAACCTACAGGGGGGGCAGTAGCTCAGCCAGTAGGGACTTTACTTGGAACCGGAAGGTGTCCGGTTCAAGTCCAGCACGGATAACAGTATGGAATATGTAGTTACAGCTACAGTATGTGGCAGGCGATCACTCCACCTTCTCTCCACATAGTATGTCTATGAGCCCTGTGTGTGCATAGCCAGATGTGATATACCGGTATAAATATATATATATTCCAATGGGGAAACAAAGATTTTCTTGTATCTTCTCATAGTAGCACTAGTGATGAATAGTAATGCTTTCCTATAAAATTATAGGAACTATCATAATCATGATCTTCTCCATATCCATATCCTGGGAACGTCCATCCATTTCCTGGGACAGTGACATGAGTGGGAGCAGTGAGTCAGCAAGCACATGCACTGCGAGCACTGGTGGTAAAGAAATAATATTACAGTTCAGTAAGAGAGTCAGCTCTCAATGTCTATCCCCCTGTTAGGGCATCTAGGAAGCAGGGCTCTCAATGTCTATCCCCATTCCCAGCAGTTAGGGCATCTAGGAAGCAGGGCTCTCAATGTCTATCCCCATTCCCAGCAGTTAGGGCATCTAGGAAGCAGGGCTCTCAATGGCTATCCCCATTCCCAGCAGTTAGGGCATCTAGGAAGCAGGGCTCTTCCCAGAAGATGAAAGACACAGACAAGGTGAGCATTTCAGATTTGGCAACCCTTCCTGTAATCCAGTGTCTTCAAAGGAATCCAGGTCAAGCAAATGAATAACTGGCATGGCTAGGCATGGCTAACTGTTACCACATGCCAGCGATGTGGTTTGACAGTCAAGACAGATGGGGGATCCAGGCTGTTTTCAAAAAACAATCCCAGACACAAAGTGAAAGCTCCTCCTAAATAATGATCATTGGGTACTACTGTTAAAGAGGTTCTTCCAAAAACTGCACATTTAAGTGTTAAAATTCATTACAGATACTGAATCTGACTTTTTCACTATTTTCTCCTTCTACTCGTCTGCCTCTCCCAAATGCTTCACTACAACAATGCCGGTTTAACTAAGACATCAGCTGCAAAGAAAAGCTATTTACATGTGTGGATTACATTACATTATAAAGAAGTTCCACGTTTTCTTATTTTATTTCCTCACATTCACATCGGGCTCAATACGATGCATTTTTGGAGCGATGCATTCCGATATTAAATCAATGTACTGGGAGGTACTGTATAGTATGGTCCTGATACATCAGGAGTCCAGTCTGCTTATATTCACCCGTTTTCCAAAGAAGCTTGCTGTTTATGATGAGAAACTGGAAATACACAGGCAAGATATTCTCGCAAATTTTAACCACATTGAGGAGTAATGTAGACAACAAATGAAAAACAGGGTAAGTAGACCTACCAAAATCTTGGCACTGCGTCTTGAAGTCTACAGGGAGAGCCGACAAATTGTCCCTATGTGTCTGTTTTTCCCATGGCTCATCTCTGTCATCCCTGGCCTTTCCTTGCTCTACACGTTATTATTTCCATGTCTGTGTTTCAACTCTCCTGTTCCTTCAACCACAAGATGCTCCAATGACCCAGTTTTGCTCAGAGAAACAAATCACCAAAACGAAACCTGCTGAACTCAAGTAATGATCCGAAAACGTTCTGATGTTTTTTCATTAATAAATTACCTCTTTTATTTATTTCTATTATATTCATATATTTTTATGACAGTGTTGCGCAAAAGTAGGAGAAATATAAGATCTGTTGTGTGTAGATTTGTGGTATTTTTTATTAACAATATTCTCCAACTTTATTACAGTTGGAGAGAAAACACGTGACCTACTGTAGCTCACACTCTGCACATCTCCCCTCTTGAACTGTGTCTAAATGATATTGCTTCAAAAGGAACTTGGTAAACACAAATCAAGTTGAAATACAGATACAATTAGACCTTCGTAGAAGCCAACTCTGATCTTCTTTCCCTTTGACGCACTCAGACGTACGTATGACTACGCACCCAAGCTTAGTGGGTAGAATGTTGTTTTCTTTTGTACATTCCTCCTGTCCATGACCTCCCTCTACCCCCATCCTTCACCTGGTCTCACCTGGGTGTAATGCGTGCACATGGGTCCTGAGCAGCGATCTGGACACCAGGGGTTGCACTCCTGAGGGTAGGGATAGGTGTAATCTCTCACCTCGTCATACCAGGCCTGGACATGGTAGGCAGGGGAACGATACCTGGAGAATGCGGGTACACGGACACGCACGCGCGCGCACACACACACACACACACACACACACACACACACACACACACACACACACACACACACACACACACACACACACACACATAGTTACTATACTTGTCAGGACATCAACATTTTAGGACAGTGCTTTCATGAATTCCATTTTAACACTTTTTGGGCATTTTTATCGAAACTCACCTAACCCTAAAGCCGAAAGCAGCCGATGTTATACATCGTAAAGAACATGTAAATCAGCCATAATTCTAACTCTAAGAAGGATAAAGTCCACACTCTGGTTCTCCGCTACACTTGTTTATTTGCTTGTTTATTGTTTTTCGATCAAAATGATCTTGTTCAGGAATGAATGGTGAATTGTGATCAAAACATTGAGCAGCAAATAAACAAGTCGAGCTGAGAACCAGTCTCTCAACCAGTATGGGGACTTTATTATTGTTACTGGTGTTCTGCCGTTTGTCCAGCATCTGAACAGTGAACACTCAAGAGTGGATGTGTCTCCCCTATCCCCTAAAGCAGTGTTTCTTAAAGTGGATTTCGGGGACTCTCTAAGTTCCTTTATGGATTGGAGGTCTAAATTGACCCTTACGAATCTGTAACTTTGACAGCGTACAAATGGAACGAAATTTGGTTCCATTTGTACACTTCAAAGTTAAGGGGAGACCTTGAAATGTCAACGTTTGAGAACCACTGCCTGAAACCTAACATGTCTTATCCTACCCCTAACCCCAACCTGAATATTTTTCCTAATTGTAAGCCTTTTTTAACCATAAAACAATAATTTCTCTTGTGAGGACTAGGAAAAGGTTCTATTCCTCAAATGCTGCTATACTATACAAGTATCGTAATACAGTACAAGTACACACAGAGAAACTGTGATTGAGGCACACAGCACAAGCTCCATGGGCCCCCACCTTTCCCTCAAACATCCAACTATTAGTTTGGTTTTGACCTGGCACACAGTCCTGTAAGCAGTGGTGTAAAGTACTTGAGTATATTTACGCAAGTACTGTACTCAAGTACAATATGAGGTAAAAGTTTCAGAAAAAAAAGTGCTTTCCCTTTTGGCCAATTTCTTTGTACTTTTACTCAAGTAAAATGTAGAATAGAGTAACAAAGTATTTCTACTCTGTTACCTTTACTAAGTACATACTGTAGTACTTCTTCTAGCACTGCCTTTAAATTGCTCCCATCCATAACGGGGGAAATTGAATAACTCAGGAGAGGGGGAAAAAAACAAAAACTAAACATGGGAACACAGCCTGACAAATCAATCGCAGCCTTTATTGTAAACATCTCTTTTTACGGTATTGAAAAGTGCTGAGCTCATAAATGGACTGGGCCTGGACACTGAGGCGGAAACAAAAGCCCTGGTTCGTGCAGGGGCTGCTGCTGTTTGGGCTGATTTATACCTAGTTGCACACCGATCTATTTGTAGATCTGATGCTTTTGGTGCACGACACCAAAACACAAGTATAAATCAGGCTGCTAGAGGGAGTGAGAATGAGAGAAGATTCCTGCACCACGCACACGCGCACGAGCACGCACACGCACACGCACACGCACACACACACACACACACACACACACACACACACACACACACAACATGCTAGCTAGTGGCTCTCACCTGCCCCAGTGCACAGCAAGATTCTGTCCAATAGACATGAGTAGATCCTGAGGTCCATGCTCCCACTGGCATTCTTCTGCCCAGTGAGTGGCTGACCGTTCCAACTCATCGTCCCATACCTGTGTGCAAACAGTCCCAAACAGTTATTTTTCAGGAAATGGAAAAAAAAGACTGTATTCCAATGTAGTTATTATGTAGTAACAAGCTTCTTGATACTTTTTGTGAAATATTTGTGAAAAACCCACAGACACACAATCATTTTAACTTTCAAACTCGTTTTAAAAATAGTGAAAATAGAAATAATGCATTGCATAGCACAGCATTGTGACACATTGTGCAGCAAAGTAGGGCATTTTATTTACACAAAAACATCTAAAATGAAAGATTTATAGGATTCACCTGTCATTGGTGGAATGTATCCACCGGCTATATATTTACACGTACAGTACAGTGTCCCACTATGCTTGTTCAGACTCACTAACTACCTAACCACAACCTGTTCAAGGCCTCTATTCCCCCGGCTTCCTTCAGAAGGAGCTGAAACTGAGCTGGATACAAGTAAAACATTAACTCTTTTTTTCTTTTTTGCCCGGGACATCTGAGCGGAGCAGCTGGCGCCTGGCCCTGGTCCACTACAAATCCTCAGCAATCACAGCTGAATTATCCACATTTCCTGAGCGGTTTGCTTTATAGCGGTGGAAAGCAGGGTGGAGCAAGGGGATGACACCCCACTCTTGCCACGCAGGGATGGGAAGGAGCAAGGGTATTATAGGCAGGGCCAGGGAGGATGCCATTCAGCGTGGGCTGCTCAAACTCAAAGTAGGCTTACACAGCGACAAATATGGAGCATTCATTTAAAGGTGCAGCAAGTGAGTTGTATGTGTGTGTGTGTGTGTGTGTGTGTGTGTGTGTGTGTGTGTGTGTGTGTGTGTGTGTGTGTGTGTGTGTGTGTGTGTGTGTGTGCGCGCGTGGTGCGTGCGTGCGTGCGTGCGTGCATCTATTCGAGCCTTCGTGCGTGCTTGTGTGTGTGTGTGTGTGTGTGTGTGTGTGTGTGCGTGCGTGCGTGCGTGCGTGCGTGCGTGCGTGTGTGTGTGTGTGTTAAATAGCTCTATATTTTGAGTGTGTTTGTTCAGTGTCAGTGACAAGCGTCTTTCTGTGTCTCCAGCTCTTTAGTTAACGGAAAATGTTCGGGTTACCAGTTTTAACCAATCAGGAGAGAGAACTCATTCAGATTACAAGATACTTAAGTTAAATTAGTGATGGAATACATGAACACAATAGACACAATTTAAACACTATAAAGTTGAAGCTGATGAATGGGTACTCTCTCCTGATTGGAGGAAATTGGTGAACCACCTGAAAATGCATTTTCTGTTAAGTAAAGGCGATTGAGAGATGGGGAGGCGCCTGTTATTGAACACACACGCACACGCACACGCACACGCACACGCACACGCACACACACACACACACACACACACACACACACACACACACACTTTGCTCATTGCAATGATTACTATCAGAATATTTAACAAAAAGCTATCACTGTAAAAAATGACCTCGTTTTCGCAGCTAAACGAAACATCTCTCTACACTCAGTACATTTCCAGCCGTTTGGTGGTCGCTAAAACTCACACTCACACACATGTAAACATAAAACAACACACACACACACAGACACACACATCTCCCTAAACCGAGGTTGCATGTGAAGTCCTGTCCCTCTACGGCTGCCTTGTTCCAGAGGCTTGGAAAAGCACTAGGCAGGGTGAGACTTCACAACCCTGCTGCCTGACCACACTGCAGCAACACAGGCCGCTACACTGCCAGTACTATGCCTGTACCGCACAGCAAAGTCATCACTGTTGATTTATCCATTTGTAACTCTGAGAGTGTGCAAATGGAACCAAACGGGTCAGTCTCGTTACATTTAGTTATGTTCGGGAGGAAACCTTGTATCTCCATATTTCTCATGCAAAGATAGACGATCTGATGTGTCACAACGCGATGAATTGTGAGCTTATAGATGTGCACTTTTTTTTTTGAAGTGAACGTTTAAGTGGTTAAAGTATCTGTGGGTTTTACCAATGAAAAGTATTAACAAGAGCTTGTGACTAAATAATAACTAAATAATAACATTGGATCCACTGGAACACAGGTTATTTTTGACTATGCAGTTTTTATAAGAGTTTTGGAGACATACAAGGTTTCCACCCGACAGTGACGATTTGTATACTCAGAGTTAAATGAGCACTGAGGATTTCACTGTGTGTTGACCACATGATCACAGACTCGGTCCATAGAAACGGCATTCAGCCTCATTGTAGCCACTTCACCACATCACCACAGTCTATAAACACACTGGCCCCTCTCTTAATAACCCCGAGTGATGTCTGGAAACAATGGCTTTCCACGTCCCTCCACTCATCTCAACAATAACACTGTTCCCCCACTCCTCATCATTAATGCTCCAAACAGCAGGAGAATTTTCCTTCTTCTAGCCTTAATCTCCCCCTGTCCTCCTGTGAACCAACCTCATACTGATCCCCTCTTTCTTCTTCGTCTGTTGGATATTGTTCCAGGTGCTTTTACAGGTAGCCAGGTTATTATCCTCCTTGCAGAAGTGCACTGTCTTCTTTTGAGTGGATTCAAAGTCTTCTGCATTTAGGAACCAAGCATTTTAGATTTCTTCGGGGCATCAGGCAGGACTATGCCACTATATATGCCCACTTTGTCTTTCAGCACACTGTGAAATGATCAAAACGAGCCCTCAGTGGGACACCCTGGATTAAAACCCATGTCTCCTGCATGGGAAACCAAAGATCTACTGCTCAATCGTTAGGAGATTGAATAATAAGAGATCCTGCTCCAAAGAGCAGGAGAATATTCCTTATTCTATCTTGAATATCCCCTGTCCTCCTGTGAACCAGCTTCAATCTGATCCTTTCCTGCCCTTTTTTTCGTCTCTGTCTCTTGGATATTGTTCCAGGTTTTTTTTGTTGCAGGTAGCCTAGGGTCAGCATTATTATCCTCCTTGTAAAAGAGACGCCCAGCAGGCTGGCAACTGGCAACAGTTACCGTCATGATATCATCTTTTCCAGCGTAGAACAGAGAAAGGGCTTTTTTAAACACTTACTGTGTAACTTTAATTTAGCGTGAAATGCATGCTGACACGTCCAAATACGCAAACGATGACCTGATGCTCTGAACAAATAATCAAGAAGCCATCCTCAAGAAGACCTGAGTCACATGTCCCCCCTCACATGTCCCGCAACCTGTCTTTCCAGTGTCTCTCTCTCTCAACTACGCTAGCCAATAACACAAGGAGGCCCTTAACACTTTCCCAGCCTGGCCAGAATGGCTTGTCTGTGCATGGACTAGCCGGAAATTTCTATTATTGTATTATGATCTGAGACATAATATTATGATTATGAGCATCAGCGCGCCCCCTGTCCTTCTTGGATGGCACCATTCTTTATTTTTTTTTCTTTCGATCCCCCCAAGAAGTGTCTCGATCTGCATTGGCATATAGTGGGGATTTTGGTCGAGTCGTCTTCCCCCCCGTGCGCTTCACGTGCACGATCAGTGCACATCGAGGTAAGCGAATGTAATCCACTCCGTATGAAGCGCCCATGTCAACTTTTTTCTGATCAAAAACATCACGGACAGATGCTATGCTAACGCCTCCTCCTACAATGAAAGTGGACGGGACTGTGGCTATGCTGGCTGAAAGCTACCAGAAGTACTTCCGGTTCAGAGGGTTGAGAGAATGATCCTTTTAGATCAGTCGAAGAAGAGATGGAGGACAGCTGCCGATCGTTTTTTTTTTTTACGGTTTTGTACGGTTTAATCCGGTTTTAATATTAAACTATACTATGGAAGTTGCTCAACTACTGGTCAGTAGCCGTATTGCTTTTTTCGCCCGGGGTCGCCGCGGACCACCGGAGCGGGGCCGCAAACCACCGTGACCGCCTCGACTCGCTGAGATGCATCTGTAGAGGTGTCTCACGTTCCTCTGCGAGTAGGCGTTGGGGAGCAACAGGCTAAACTCCTACTCCTGTGCTGAGGCAAGCTACTTCCTGAAGAGACGGCAAGACGCGCTGTGATTTGCCGGTAGTGTATGATCCGCGCTGTGATTGGCCGGTAGTGTATGATGCTGGAGACAACGTATACAGATGACGTAATTTTGCAGCGAAATGCAGCCCCTGTCATGGCTCACTGGCTCAGTAAAAAACATATAAAGAAAAGGCTTTCAGGGCTGAAATTAACGTGGGTGGGTGTTCTAAAACTTTAGCGATTTAATAGTTAGGACAATTTTAAGATTAGTTTTATTGGAAAAGTTACATAGTATAGCTTTAAGTGGCTCCCCGTGGCTGAGAAAGAGTTAAAGGACCACTTCACACTTTTTCAACCTATCTTTATACGATTGGCCTTCAATAATGCTCATTACAGATACTCACTCTGTGAGGGCTGTAGACCTGCCTACCAGTGACACCGATGGTAGACAGCTTTTTGTTTTTGAATTAATACATAGGCAGGTTTCTGAACTGTCCATAGCCCACCTCTGAGACATGAGAGTGAGTAGACAGACATTGTGGCATCTTATAATGATCATTAGTGAGGACCAATTATATGAAGCTATGGATGAAAATGTTATCTTTATTGTATTGATTTTCTATTGGTTATTGGCTCTTCCTCTTCCCTGTTCTTGTGTTCCACTCATGTTGCTGCCTGAATTTCTCCCCGAGGATCAATAACGGTTCATCTTATCTATCATCTGAGATCAGTGATTGCATTAGACACCTAAAACTAAATTCAAATCAAAATTGAAAGCATACATTTTACTTCTATGAATAAATAGGACGGGCGGTGTCTTACCATGTGCTCCATGTTAGAGGCAGTGGGGTAGACCTCTCCCCTTAGCTTATTGTGCAACTGGAGGATCTCCTCGCGGTCTGACCATCGAATGGCCCGCCGGGCTCTGCCGCTGCCCGTCGTGTTGCTGTAGAGGTTGGGGTCCGCCTCCTCCTCATAGCGGCTCAGCAGCTGTCTCAGGGCCTTGGAATCGGGCAGGAAGAGGGCAGCCGCATCTCTGGCACACAGCAGGACGGCCAGGGAGAGAGAGAAAACAACAAGCCAGACCAGGGGCAGGGCAGCAGTGGTCATCTCTACTTGTTGGCTGCTTTTATGGCTGTCTGTAGAGGCTGTCTGCAGGCTCCTCCAGGTTACACAAAAGGGCTTAGTGGGACTGTTGAGGCTCCTGAGGGCCACAGAGCTGTAGGAACGAAAGACCTCTTGAGTTCTTCTCCCTCACCTTGAGAGATAAACACACACAATACAAACAATCCTGAGGGTTAATTTAACTCTTTAAGTACAATTTAGCAGATGCTCTTATCCAGGGCGACTTAGAAGTGTTGATTTAGCTCTAGTCAATAAATAAGGTAAATAATCACATAAATAGAGTGTAACTAATAGGCAGCTATAGGCAGCCATAGCTGGATGGGTAGAAACGCACGCACGCACACACACACACACACACACACACACACACACACACACACACACACACACACACACACACACACACACACACACACACACACACACACACATCAGCACAAGTGACTAAGATATGACTGCATAGTTGTCCACATCTTGGTCAATTGCTAGCATCAATCAAAATAAAAAGATGTCCAGAATGTGAGTGGGTGTACAAATGTGAGTAGTAGAAGTGCCATGAGCAATTTGAGCATACCAAATTGTAACTGGAACACTAAAATTTAAGGTGAAAAATGATCTCTCTCCTGATTGGATACAATTGGTATTGTGACCTGGAAAAACTCAACCCGCCCTGTATTTTCTGTTTACTAAAGAGCTGAAGAGATGGAGAGACCCCTATAGGCTACTGATCAAACACTCAACAAACATGAAATATCACATAATAAGCCATTCATTTATCTTCAATAGTGTTCAAATGTAACCAAATGGAAATGAAGCATTTTGTTCAAAAACTGAGCAATCCTGCAAACTTTGGAAGCCAATATTAGCCAATTAGGATGGAATATGAAATATCAGACGGTTCGGACTTGATCACATGACTATAGAGATACTGTGTACCGATTTGCATGATTTTTGGATAAAATCTCAAGGAATAATAGGAAAAATTGTGTCTTACATAAGTCGGCCTCCTGGTGGCGCTATAAAAGGCTGATGTGAAAAATGCAGGGAAAGGGTTTTTCCTTGGCCTCTAGGGAGTGCGCTTACAAAGTTTGAAACTGATCGGTGGAGTTATAGGTAAAACCACAAATCGGCCTGTTATAGCGCCACCATGAGGCTGATTTCAAAAATTTGAAGTGGCATTTCTTCCTCGACCTAGTGGGAACGTGTGTGCGCGATTTCATGATAATTGTCTCCACCAGCCGAAGGCTTGGGGGAGAGTATGTTTTCCTCTTCGTCCGTCCGTGTGTCCGTCCGTGCAATCTAGAATCTCTGCCCTAAATTTTTCAAATGGGCCTTTTCTAGCGCCACCTAGTGGCCGATGTTCGCAAAACACATTTCTGTGCACTACTCTTACAGATTTTGTCGAAAAATCCTACAAATCGGTAGGCAGTATCTCGACAGTCATGTGATCGACACAGATCTGTCTGATTTTGCATATTCCATCCTGATTGGCTAAGATTGGCTTCCAAAGTTTGTAGGATTGAGCAGTTTTGAACAAAATGCCTCAAATCCCAAACGCAAAGTGCAATTATCATGAAATCGCGCACACACGTTCCCACTATGCCGAGGAAGAAATGCCACTTATTTTTTTTTAAATCAGCCTCATGGTGGCGTTATAACAGGCCGATTTGTGGTTTTACCTATAACTCCACCGATCAGTTTCAAACTTTGTAAGCGCACTCCCTAGAGGCTAAGGATAAACCTTTGCCCTGCATTTTTCACATCATCCTTTTATAGCGCCACCTTTGGGCAGACTTATGTAAAACACATTTTTGGATATTACTCCTTGAGATTTTATCCAAAAATCACTCAAATCGGTACACAGTATCTCTATATGTCATGTGATCAAGTCCGATCCGTCTGATATTTCATATTCCATCCTGATTGGCTAATATTAGCTTCCAAAGTTTGCAGGATTGCTCTGTTTTTGAACAAAATGCTTCAAATCATCAACGCAGCTTGCGATTACCGTGAAATTTGCCACAGATATTCCCACTAGGTCAAGGAACAAATGCTACCTTTTTTCACATTGGCCTGTTATAGCGCCACCAGCAGGTAGACTTTAGCAAAACACATTTTTGGAACAATGCTTCAAATCATGCATGCAGCGTCCGATTTCCATGAAAGATCTATGGTGAAGAACATATGCCACCCTTTTTACATTGGCCTATTATACAGTAGCACCACCAGGACACACGGCCTGGTGGAGACCTGTGCTCGGAAGAGCACTGCTTCTAGTTGCAATTTGCGTTTGGGATTTGAGGCATTTTGTTCAAAACTGCTCAATCCTACAAACTTTGGAAGCCAATCTTAGCCAATCAGGATGGAATATGCAAAATCGGACAGATCCGTGACGATCACATGACTATCGAGATACTGCCTACCGATTTGTAGGATTTTTCGACAAAATCTGTAAGAGTAGTGCACAGAAATGTGTTTTGCGAACATCGGCCACTAGGTGGCGCTAGAAAAGGCCCATTTGAAAAATTTAGGGCAGAGGTTCTAGATTGGCATCCAGGGAATGTGTGTGCTCACTTTGGCAGCGACCGGGCCAACGGCGACTGAGATTAGGTGCACACAAACTGCGAGGACACACGGACGCACGCACGCACGCACGCACGCACGCACGCACGCACGGACGGACACACGGACGGACGAAGGGGAAAACATACTCTCCCCCATGCCTTCGGCTGGTGGAGACAACAAACAGATCACAAGCCTTCCCTAGGAGGCAGTCACACTAAGGGACTATACTGTTGTGATGGGCAGTGCAGCCCTGTGACACCTTATGTGACTGAAGCTGTTTCTCAAGTCCTTAAATCAAATCCTATTTCCTATCTCCCATTGTCAGTGGGTGGGAACATACAAGGAAATAGGAAAGAAGTGTGGGAACTAATTTAAGGACTTGAGACGCAGCTTAGCTGTGAATGTGTGCACCTGTGTGCTGCTGCTAGTTTTGATAAGGGGCGTCAGCTTTACCAGTTCAGTGTTAATCAGGGTTTCTCAAGGTTCAACATCATGGACGGATTGTCTCCTGTTCTGTGCTACAAGAAGAGGAACAAAGTGCTAGAACACAGAAAGTGTTATATTCCGTGTTATTGTCATCCTGACCTGACCAGCTATACTGCAAACTGTCCGTACCCATCTGCGTTCTTTAGTAAAGTCTGTTAAACTGAGGAATCCTTGTCTTGCCTTCATTACCCACTCCTCTACACTCCTCCTACACACA
This sequence comes from Nannobrachium achirus, assembly GCF_963921795.1. Taxonomy (NCBI): domain Eukaryota; kingdom Metazoa; phylum Chordata; class Actinopteri; order Myctophiformes; family Myctophidae; genus Nannobrachium; species Nannobrachium achirus. Next base: position 34,058,797 of record NC_137816.1, on the reverse strand, counting down.
CACACACACACACACACACACACACACACACACACACACACACACACACACACACACACACACACACACACACACACACACACACACAGTGTATACCGTAGGTACCTGGATTCAAACCAAAGTTTTCTGCATAGGAAACCAAGCATCTACCACTCAGCTAGAGGGGAATCCCATAGAACCCACCTTGGCCAAGAAGGATATTAGGCTTCTTCTGGGCATCAGGCAGGGCTACTCTCTTACATCAATCCTTACACCTGACCACACTGGAAAGAATGATCGGACGAGCCCCCAATGTGACCTGGATTGGAACCCATGTCTCCTGCATGAGAAACCAAACATCTACCCCTCAACCAAAGGCCTGGGAGATATTGGCATATTATTGCATTATATTGGCATCCCATTGATATGGTAGGTATTAGGATTGCATTAGGCATTAGGCAGCGTTACTCTGTTGTCTACATGAGCATGAGCATCATCTGCTACACGCACCCTGGCAAGAAAATCCCCAGAAACATGACTGGCACATCCTGCATGAAACTACAACTAAGGCATTGCATCTAAAGATTCAAGTCCCACCATGCCACAGAAGATCTGAGCTTGAGCAAACTGCCAACCACATATAATACTGGTAATCACAACCTGTCCCTCGCATAGACCACCTTTGGAGGATGGCCTCTTTAAAAGACATGGTGGTAAAAAGTAAAACAGCAGAGATATTTAACACAGACACAGGCAAGAAAGGTGCAGTCAGCAGATAGAATAAAGAATTGGTTCTTTGAAACATTTTCATGTCAAGGACCCCCAAATCGAAGCATTTGTAATATGTTTGGCCATACTAAAAAAAAGATTTGTTGTTGAAAATGTTGAATTCAACATTTCAAATGTTATTTTTTTTTAAACAGCAGATCTAAAAAAAAAACTCTGCAAATTGTGAGCTTTTATTTTTTGAATAGCCTGTCAGGCAGCCAATGTATGAGGGTTCAAGTTAAAGACAGGTGATTTGATGCAATATTAGTTGGCGATCCTCTGGAAACTCTTCTAAGGCCCCGGCTACACGGAGCTGGATTGTTGCTGGATTGTTGATATCTAGACACTTTTTTGTGCTGTTGGGGCATGTAGCCACACGAAGCTGGATAGTTTGGCAGTGAATCTGGATAGTTTTCAATCCGGATAAATAAGTGGAGACACTGAAAACTATCCGCTTCACTGGATCCGTGTAGTCAAGATAGGCGGATAGTTCTGAAGACAATGACATCACCGTAATCTTCGCGCATGCCCATTGATTCTTTTGGCATTCGCTGTAGTGTTCTTCCAGAACAGAAGATGGCAGCAATGCACCAAAAAGATGGGTGCCAACCGTCCTCAAAAAAGAAGCTCTTGTCAGTGAGCATGCGCCAACAACAGCAGCAACAACTTCAAAACAAATAACCTCGCGTTTTGAAGAGTTTATTAGAAGTTTGCATAGGAAAAAGGTACAGTTTCATGACGGTACAGTTCACTGGTACAAGGTCAACTAAGGAGATCCTAGAAAAGCACTTGGCTTATTTCCAACCATCATCAGGCAGAACGTCACAACAACGCAGAGTCGCCGCCGACTCATCATCATCATCATCACAACAAACATGACGCCTTCCAAGCTTTTTACTTTTTTCCTTTCCCTTCTGGGACTTTTGGGAGTGCTCCAAATTAACATGGCACTGCTGCACCAACTCCACCACTTCAATGGGACGAGAAGGCGTATGATGCGCACCATATTGCTGAACACCGGTCCACAGCGTCCGCGGTTCAAAGCCCGCAAGCGGCGGCAGTTTTGGGTCAGACCTGGTCGAACCAGCCTCTGGTGGGACAATTTCGTGGCAGGGTTAGTGGTTGAGGAGGAGTGGAAGGAAAACTTCCGCATGTCGAAACCATCACTCGTTGCTTTGGCAGAGTGTCTCCGTCCTTACATCGAAGGTAGGCTATGCCTTACACACAGTAGGCCTATGTCTCTGTATGTTTTCACTATTGTTTGTATTTCTTTAGCTGATAAAGTCTGTATATGGGTCTTCCCCATGCTAGCTTGCAGTGGATATTTGTTGTCTCAATGCCATATTTGCCACGGACAAATGAAACTCATAAATAGCTAGTACTGAATGACCATAACAGGTATATATCACTCTGAGAGTGTACAAATGCAACCAAAAAGGGTAAATTTTGTTCCATTTATACCCCCATAACTGTCTCAGAGTGACTCTCAGAGTTATGGGGGTACAAATGAAACCAAATGGACCCCCATAACTCTTGCGTGTACAAATGGGTATTTGTACCCCCATAACTAGGGGTCTATTTGGTTCCATTTGTACCCCCATAACTATGGATAAAGTTATGGGGGTACAAATGGAACCAAATCCATTTGGAGGGTCCGTTTGGTTCCATAGAGTTATGGGGGTACAAATGGAACCTATTTGTACACTCTCAAGAGTTATGGGGGTCTTTGCAAATAAAACATTTGAGAACCACTAGTTATAGATAGATACCTTTATTATCCCAAGGGGGAAAATGTGTTGCTCAGAGGCAGCACAGCAGTATAATGTTATTTACAAAGTTACAGAGAAGTATGAAAAAGAAAACAACAAGAACAGAGTACAGTAAGTACAGTAAGAGCAAGGTACAACAGGAAAGGGAACGAATAATATATATAGTATATACATAGTGTCTTAAAGCATAAACTATCAAAATAATACAGTGCCCAAATCAAAGTGACCATAACAGTCAATACTAAAAAACTAACACAACCTAATAGTGCAAAAAACTAGCAACTAGCAAAATAGAATAAAAATAAACAAGAAAAGGTGATGCATGGGATTCCTAATATGCCATAGTGTCATACATGCACACGTGTGTATGGAAATATTGATGACCCCTGCTGTATAGCACTTTGTTTGTTTTTAAAATGTGTTTTATAAATAAATGTGATTTGATTTTGATTTGAAGGGGAAACAACGGTGATGAGAGCTCCAGTGGACGTGTTGAAGAAGGTGGCCTGTACCTTGTACTACCTGAGTGACCAAGGGAGGCAGCGGAAGACGGCAAACTCCTTTGGCTTGTCGAAACAGTGCGTCTCCAACATCGTGAGGGAGGTCTGTACAGCCATAACTGTCCATCTAGGCCCCCAGTACATCAGGCTGCCCTTCACAGAACCTGAAGCTGAAGAACTTGTTAGCCAGTTTCAACATGCCCATGGTATACCACAGTGCTTGGGAGCAGTTGATGGCACACACATCGAGATCAGACAGCCCATGGAAAACTCTGTGGAATATATCAACAGAAAAGGGAGATACACCCTCAACGTACAAGGCACGTGTAATTATAATTTCCAGTTTATGGATGTGGTTGTCAAATGGCCTGGGAGCGTTCACGATGCTCGTGTGTTTGCGAATTCAAAATTAAATTATTATTTCAAGACTGGTCGCATCCCTGCCCTGAAAAAGAGGATTGTGGAGGAGGAAGACCCCATCCCTATATTCCTACTTGGGGACCCGGCCTACCCATTAATGCCTTTCCTCATGAAGGAATATGCCAGCGGTGGGTGCAACCCTCAACAACAGTACTTTGGCATGTGTCTTTGCAGCGGACGAATGGTCATTGAATGTGCTTTTGGGCGATTGAAGGCCAGGTTTGGAGCGCTTCAGAAGAAACTGGACATCAACCTGAATGACCTCCCTTACGTCATCTATGCTTGTTTTGTTCTCCATAACTATTGTGAGGTCTGCAAGGAGACCATTGATGACCACAGTGTGACGTTAGCTCGCGAATCTGACAGTGCATTCCAGCCTCCCATGCAGAACAACCAGTACAGAACAGACTGCAACGAGGCTGAGGGAAAGAGGGTCAGGAGGGTCTTGACAAAATACCTTGATCCTTAAAACCTTTATTTTTTTTTTATTTTTTTTTTTTCATTTCATTTTTTCAATATAAATGTTATTATTTACTTTGTAAGCACAACACATCTCTTCTGGGATGGCAACTGGCCCCTGGCAACAAACTTATTTCAGATGGATTATGGCCAAATTATAATAATTTTGGGGGTCCTTTACATGAAAAGGTTTGAGAACCACTGAAGGCTGTAGGAACAGCCTTTTTTTTTATTTTATTTTTTACTATTACTACTTCTTTACTACTTCTTCTGAGGAGCCGAATCAAACAAAAAGGAATGCCTCAGCTCCTACTGTACTTTACAAGTGTTTATCAGGGTGTGAGGTCCCACTATTTTTTACTATTACTACTTACTTATTATTACTACTTACTATTACTACTTACTACTACTTACTACTTAATATTACTACTTTTACTATTACTACTTAATGCACACTAATGTGTGCATTGCAAGAATGTTTTCTCACTCAACAGTAAACAAACCAACATAAAAATTAAGTGTATAGAGGGTATCTGCACATTTCTTAAGTAACAATTTAAGGACTTTTTAATCCCTCTAAAATGACAAATTAAAATTGTCTAAAATTAGAGGCAGAAGTTGTGAAAATAGCCGATCTACATGCTCACAACGCCTCGCAACACGAGACGTTGTGAGCATGCAGATCTGCTATTTTCACAATAGAAACGGTGGTATAAAATATGTAATGCCTCAACTCTTAGTGTTCATCACGGTGGGGGGGTCCCTGGTTAAAATATGATTATTTTGGGGGTTGCGAGCCGAATCAAACAAAATGGAATGCCTCAGCTCCTACTGTACATTACAAGTGTTGTGCTGAATGTTATGATACATGTCCGTTTTTTCTTTTCTGATGTTTTCACACAGATGTGAAAGTATTGTAATGCTACACTATAATATACATTTTTCCTTGTAACTTCTCTGAACAGTTTTTCCAAGGCAACTTATTTGTGATTGAAACAAAATAAAGTAAATTTGGCATTGAAAACCCTTTTTTTATTCGTGTGTACAGACTGTCAACTGTTGTGGTAATAGCAATGCAACAAAACTAAACAGGCATTTAGTGCAAAATGACTTATAACAGTCTCACTCTCCATCCACATGGGATAGGCTATGTAAACAGTACATTTTACTTTAACACTATATTCAATGCAGTCTTTGTTCAACGCAAGTGCAACTGAACGCAAGTGCAACTGAAGTTTTATTCCAAAGAACTGTAAACATCCACATAGGATATGTATACACTATACAATCAATGTGGTATTATGTGCAACAAATATGCCAAAACCATTACAAAGTATGCCTCCAGAGCAATATTATCTAAAATAACAAATGGCCTAAAATGAAGGCTTAACAAAAACATTAGGCTGCAACAAAAAACTGAAATGTAACGGAAACTGTTATTTTTACAAATTTTCAAATTGGTCATTCTGGTCATCTTGGAACAGAGCCTGCCTGTAGGAAAACGGAGTAGGATGTTGGGTGCTATTTGGCTGAGGAGGTGACACGCTGTGTGATCGTGATGGGTTAGGGGATGGTGTGTTGGAAATGAACGGATCAGGATGTTGTGGTGTGTTTGACTGAGGAGGTGACACGCTGTGTGATCGTGATGGTGTGTTGAAAATGAACGGATCAGGATGTTGTGGTGTGTTTGACTGAGGAGGTGACACGCTGTGTGATCGTGATGGTGTGTTGAAAATGAACGGATCAGGATGTTGTGGTGTGTTTGGCTGTGGAGGTGACATGTTGTGTGATCGTGATGGGTTATGGGATGGTGGGGTGAAAATGAACGGATCGGGATGTTGTGGTGTGTTATTTGGCTGTGGAGGTGAGATGTGTGATGGGTTATGTAGGTATGGAGGGTAAGGGTTATGCATGTGCATGTAAGTGCCACTTTGAGGTTGTGCGTAATATGGATGCTGAGTAGGCAGGGGCATCATTTGGGTCAAAAGATGAATTCCACCAGTGATTGCGGATGTGAGCTGTGCAATGTTGGAGGTTATTTTGTTGAGATTCTCTGTGTTTTGTGTTTCTGCTTTTTCCATGAGTTTCAGCATGCTCCTCTTCACCTCTAGGTCTTCTTGGGCAGCGTTCTCCAATGGAACCCTTCTCTTGAGTTTGTCGTATCTGTAGCCCTTAAGTTTGTCCTTGAATAGAAGAATAAAATACTTTAGTTACATGGAAAATAAATTTCAAAACAAGCAGATAGAACTGTAATAGTCTATAACTGTATATCCTATGTCTGTAAAAACAACCAACAAAGAGCAAAATGCAATAGCATATTGTATTCCATATTTTAGAATATATATGTTTTAATCAACCAATAAAGGATAGGTGGGCACTAGTGACATCTGGGCACCTTGATGCGAAATTGCCTATTTTGTCCAAAATGTTAAAAAATATATATTTTAAAAATGATCTTAAGTAATGTAAAGTATACATGATGTGAACATTCACAGTACATCATTATCAGACTTAACTTTAACCTTCAAATTCTTGTTTATGCGCCAAAATGACTGGATATACTTTTTTTTTTCTTTTAGCAATTGTAGAAATATTAGACCGTATTGTCGAAATGTTTCAGCATGTTCTAATCAGATATACTTTACATACAATAGTAAAGTAGAGTAATCATTATAGTAATTCGGTATTAGGACCACAAACATACTTGAAGTAGGTTCCTTCGGTCCTTCACGGTCGAGGCAGACACTCCTGGAGTGTCTGCAGCAGACCCATTTCCATCACTAGACGTGCCAGCAGTAGACCCATCTCCATCAATAGACGTGCCATCCGTAACGTGTCCTGTATCAGGAGGACCCTCGCTGGCAGATGATCCGTCGGTCTGGTCCACGTCAATGTCTGAAGACTCGATGCCAGAAGATATTGAACATGTAGCTGGAGAGCCACCCCAAAGCAGCGCACAGAGCTCGTAGTACAGCATCACCACTCTACCGTGTCCACTTCGGCGCCCGTTGTCAACGGCTTCGCGGTACTTTGATCTGATGTTCTTGAGCTTGGTCGATATTATTGACTTGATCGCCATTATTGACTTGGTCAACATGTCCTGTGAATGAGGAAAGTCTTTCCCAACCTTTTTAGCTTCCTCTGGATCAGGATACTGTTCCCGAAACTCTTCTGTGATGTCGTTATATTTTGTGTAACACGAATCCCAGTCAACACTCTCTTGTGCTCTCATGGCCTTGTATTGTACGGCGATATTAAGCAGCAACTCAACCTCATCGTCGGTCCATATAAAAATTTTATCACTTTTTTCACTTTTATCTTTTTTCTTCTTGCTCTCCATGACTTCACTCACGTGTTTTCAGTAGCTGTTTGTTTTTGTTTTTGATTCACTGCCGGGCTTCCGGCTTAGTACTGCGCATGCTGAGATGCTGAGCCTATTCTTCTATGGTAGAGCACTCTGGGTATTACTTATCCCTTACCACCACGGCGCCACCTACTGGCCTGGCATGCTTGTTGGAGCCTATAATTATAGACCTCCCTCCATGCCTCCCTCTAGTGGAGGTCTGGGGACTCATATTTTAGACCTAGATATCCAGCTCCGTGTGAACCTAGATAGTTTTCTATCTGGATATCAACAATCTATCTGGATATCAACAATCCAGCTCCGTCTAGCCGGGGCCTAAGACCCCGAGGGTCCCGGGACCGAACTTTGAGAAACACTGGAAAAAATCCACACAGACAGTCGCTCTACCCTTGAATCCATTCGTCACCTCGCTCTAGTCCGTGCCTGGTGCCTCCTCTGGATGAAAAGGCTGCTTGAGGTTTGGCTCCGGGTTCTGTGTCAACACAAGCCGCTGTCAGAGCGCCAGCCCAGGGCATAGAGATCCAGCAGCACCACCCTTCTCCCAGCGCGGTGCCCCCCTTTCACACCAGACCTCGACCAGCTTTTATTTCTGGCCCCTTCTCATTGCTCTCATGAATTTTATAAGAGAGTGACAGACATAACGCGTATACGCATGGATGGATGCGCACGTGGCCTGCCTTATACCCATGCAAACATACCCAGTACTCTACAGTCTGCAGGGTATAATCTATTACATCAAGTGGATGCATGCAGCAGCTACTCTGCCCAAAAAAGCACCAAAAAGTGGAATGTAAACACAACCCGGATCATGAAATTTGTTCTCTGATATCTGACGTCTCCATAATGTTCACAGATTCACAAACAAACAAGCCTCTCTTAAATCAGTGGTCCTCAAAGTGGGGTCCAGAATGGAACCCGAATGGAACCCCAATGCCAATTGGATTGACATTGAGAACCAAATTAATAAAGTCATTACAGATGATGCACAACCTCTTCCAATAATCCATCATATATATATGATGGATATAGCCTATATATATGATATAGCTCTATATATATATATATATATATATGTATATGTCTATAGTCCTTCTTAATAGCATCTTCGTTGAGTTCGTTCTTACCTATATCTTAGCCGTGCAATTATCCAGTGACTTCGATGTGCGTGAGGACCAGTTAATGTTCCTTTAGAGAGAGAGTGTGTAGCTGTGTGTTGGCGGTGATCCCAGAGCGCTGACTGAGACAAACTTCAACTTCTGACTCCGCATCGGCTCCACAGTGCCTTATATAGAGACGGAGACCCCTTTACAGCACTGTTTCTCAACGTCTGGTCTGGGGACCACCGCTGGTCTAGGGTGGGGGAAAGAATCAGCGGTGGAAAAAGGCTACTCACATGTTTTAAAAGTATCAATACTGAAAAAAAATATATATAGCCTATATATTAAATATTAAAAATTAAATAAATAAAAATACTTGAGTAAAGGTAGGCTACACAAGTAGCGTAACTATGGGTATCAAAATGTACCTAAAGTAGGCTACCAAAAGTAGAAAGTAGACCTACTCATTACATGCAGATCGAAGGTCCCATTTCAAGTTTTCAAATGTATAAAAAAATCTTTTTTTTTTTTTAAATAGCTATGATCAAAATCTGCAAAGTAACTATAACTGAAGTGCTGAAATAATTAAGTAAAAGTAGGCTACAATATTTGGATCCGATGTAGATAGTAGGCCTAGAAGTAAAAATATTGAAAATTGGAAATACTCAAGTAGCCTAAAGTACAAATACCTCGCAATTGTAGGCTACTTAAGTACAGTAGGTCTACTTAAGTAAATCTACTTGGTTACTACACTGGGAGGAAAAGCACCGATTCTCCTTTCCTCCCCCGTTTGCTTTGCCAGCCGTCCCAGAGAGGAGGCGATGTTCCTGGCAATCGTCACTGACAAGTGATGTCGAAAGGAAAACGCTGCAGGAATGTAGTTCAAATTCACCAGAAGTCCTGCGATGCTGCAATTCTCTCCTATGAATCAGAATGTTTGGCAAACATCGCGCTAGTCTAGCCCATGGTGGCAGTGATTCACAAACATTTTCATTTCATTGTGTATTGGCCTGGGCAGTGGGCACCGATTAGAAAAGAGGTTGTGCCAGGGAGCCCAATATGTGTTGTTAAAGTGTTGTAAAGTGTAAAAAATCCCCAAATTTAAGATAAATTAAATTCAAACCCCTCAATAATTATCAGAAACAACAACAATATGGATATTACTGTATACAATAATCTATTGTAGGCTATTTATTTTAAATTCCACAACAATAAACTGAGGCCCATTTTTTATTATTTTGTATAAATCAAACGTGTGAGAACAGGGAGAAATATAATAATAATAATAAGGGTAATAATAATAATAACAATAATAGCCTAATACAAATAAATGATCATTATAATAATATTTAATGATTGGGGCTTTTAAGCCGTGACATCATTTTGTAGGCAGAGGAGAACTTTGCCCCCAGAGCATTTTCTGTCCCTCGCTATTTCAACAGATCCGAGACAAAAATAACGACTAAAGTATAATTCTAACACTTTCCTTTCAACAACAAAGAAAAGAAAAATGTGTAAATAGTAAAAATAGTAAAAAGATTCACGGAAACTGGGGGCAGAAATTCTCTTCTGCCTACAAAATGATGTCATACTTAACAGCCCCTAACCTGCACATATCTACACCAGGGGTCTTCAACGTTTTCAGGTCAAGGACCCCTTAGTTGAGAGAGAGATGAAGCGGGGACCCCACAACCTGTTCATAGATACCATATAGTTTCATCATTTGACAGCACAATCATCTGTGTATTTTGGATTCATGTCAATTTGTGTTTTCAGATATTTATTAACCACCGTCAATACTTAATAAACTTGACCTTTCACTCTGTACCAAAGCTCTTTGCTGAAAATAGCAGATCTACATGCTCACAATGCCTCGCAGCGCGAGGGGTTGTGAGCTGGTAGATCTGCTATTTTGGCTAAAGTTCTCAGAATATGGACACTAGGGTTCAAGTGGTTAATATAAAAAAGTCTGAGGACCCTCTAGGAGTCCCAGACCCCCTGTTGAAGACCCTTGGTCTACACACTTCTAGTGGGTGGTTTGATCCCAAGAAGGTATGGCGGCAAACTTACTATCTGAGTGGGAAACCGAGGTGGAATTTTACAAGCACACACAGGTCGACTGCACAAAGCAGACCTGCTATGCTGGCAAGCTGTCCTATAGCTGTGACGCTGCCAAAACGGCCTCCTAACATGCTGTTTGGCTAAATGTAGGTCTATTGTAGTAGGTCTAACTAGGAGGCAATATCCTACATGTACCTAAAGTAGCTCATTTACCAGCTCAGTGGCAGTGTGATTAGAGCGTCAACCCAGATGAGATTGGCAGGTTGGGGTTCAATCCCAATACCAAAGTCTATAAAAATGGCACTCAATTATACCACCCAGGGTTGGAATGTGGGTAAGTCCCTGCAACATACTAACATCATAGAGGAGGAAAAAATCCTAAAAAAGAGCCTTAGTTTTTGAGGTACCCCTACCCGGGGTAGAACAAAACGCGACATAGTTTTTTCATATCTTTAGGATGTCCCCTTCATGAAATGGATTGTCCCAAGTTTTACTTTGACTGCAAAAGTCATGAAATTGATCCATGAAGGGACTCATCACATAGGCAAAAAAACGCCTATCCTGAAAGATGGAGTTCCAAGTCAATCCTTTGTCATTTTCTACCTGCAGGTTGTTTTTACCTCATACTTGCACAGATGGTCCACAGGTAGTGTCCTTACATCCCAGAACAATCAGAATGCAAAAATATGGTTCTGTTTTGAATCTGCAGCCTTTTATATAAGGACTTTCTATAGGCGGAAATTACATTTCTAAGGAATGTTCCCCTGTAAGTCTGGTGATAATCTTCTATAAGGGGTAGAACAAAACGCGACATAGTTTTTTCATATCTTTAGGATGTCCCCTTCATGAAATGCACTGTCCCGAGTTTTACTTTTACTGCCAAAGTCATGAAATTGTTCCATGAAGGGACTCACCACATACTGTAGGCAAAAATCGCCTACCCTGAAAGATGGGGTTCCAATTCAATCCTTTGTCATTTTCTACCTGCAGGTTGCTTTTACCTCATACTTGCACAGATGGTCTACAAGTAGTGTCCTTACATCCCAGAACAATCAGAATGCAAAAATATGGTTCTGTTTTGAATCTGCAGCCTTTAATATAAGGACTTTCTATAGGCGGAAATGACATTCCTAAGGAAGAATCCCCTGTGATCCTGGAGATAATCTTCTATAAGGGGTAGTACAAACCCTGACAGTGTTTTTACTTGTCCTCTTCATGAAATGGATGGTCAGTAGTTTTACTTTTACTGCAGAAGTCATGAAATTGATCCATAAAGGTACCCACCATAAAAAAGCCTACCCTGAAAGATGGAGTTCCAAGTCAATCCTTTGTCATTTTCTACCTGCTGGTTGTTTCATCTCATATTGCACAGATGGTCTACAGGTAGTGTCCCTAAATCCCAAGGGGGGGGGGGCTCTCTCCATTCCGACATGTCGCCACTCCGAAATGGACTTCTTATTGTCGGAGTGGCGACACTCCCATGGGCCTAAGGTTTAGGGTTAGGGGTAGAGATAGGGTTAGTGTCGGAATGCAGACATGTCGGAAAGGAGACATGTCGGAGTGGAGAGATGCACCCATCCCAAGGCCTAATTCTCTTCACCTCAAAAGCAGCAAACATATTGTTCTATAAGCAGTCTATGGTATTCAGACTTAAATGCAGTACATTATAAGTAAGCCTATATTCAGTAGAATACACTACACTTTGTGCGCCATTCTTAATGCCAAATAATCAGCAGCCTTTTCTCATTTTCATTTATTTCTTTTTCAATCAACAACTATTTTGAGCAGTGTAAGGGAGACTGACCAATGTTTGATTATTTGGCATGCAGTAAGCCAAAGATTCTCAGATCCTGAAGTTCATGAATGTGCTTCGCCAGCTTGTTGAAAGCTGTATTATTGCTTATTCTGAACAGGCTGCTTGTTGCATTGCATCCAGTCAATGCGTGCCATGCTAGAAGACTCTCACACAAAGCCACTCCCAATGTATTTGTAATATCAGACATTGGGATGTATCGTTGTCTATCCCATGACCAGCATGCATGAAAATGGCAGCTATTCCAAGGAGTTGTTGACTGACATAGTAGGCGAGCAACACAAGTATATCCATAGTACTGTACATATAAATTAGGTCAGGGTCTGAGAACCTTTGGCTTGACAGATAGTCTACCAGAGGCTTCAGGATGTTCAAGACAATATGCCCTCACTCTCTATGGCCTAAAAAAGAAGGCAAAGGGCCAGGTGTGTTCTAGTCTTGATGAGCTCCGTTGTATTCTTGCATCAACGACAGACATGCCAGTCTCACACCTGCCTCCCACTGAGGATATTTTTGAATGTTCAACAGGCTATGTACCAAACTGGTACAGTATATGGTGCCACAATCATGTCCCCAAACCCCTTTTGTGGAATCCAGTTGGGAAGGGTTGGATGCTAAAGGATACATCACTAAAGCCTGTCCTGTTCAAAAAATAGCCTGCACCAAGCAGTAAGAGACCTCACCCAACTCTACTGCTATGATAAGGATTGTTGCAGTCAAAGTAGTACGTGCCTCAATGTCTCTCTGTGGGATTGTGTTGTACATAATATTGCTCCTGTATTTACAGTACATTGCCTGTAAACTAAAATAAACAAGAAATGACACAATCCTTTTATACCAGCTTGTGCCTTGTGGACCAGCCTTGACTGTAGAGCATTGTAGTGGCCCTTGGTTGTAATCCACTGGGAACTGAATTCCTTCTTACCGTTTATATTATAATAATATATACCATCATACCATATTTATTACCATAACATAAATAGTAAGACTGAATTCAATTAATCCATTGACCAGCCATTGACCAATAGATACACAGCCGATTACGTCACGAACAAACTCCTGACAAAATTATGTCTGAATTTGGGAGATCACAGCTTTGTATCCATTGACCAGCTTTGCAAATTGGTCAGTCCCCCTCACACTCAAATTAGTTGTTGATATGAAAATATTGAAAAAGAAATAAACGAAATAAATTAAAATGAGAAAAAGCTGCTGTTTGATTATTTGGCATGCAGTAAGAATGGCACACATATATAGAAAAACTCCTGATTCACAATACAAGCATATTATTTATGACATATTCTTCTGGTTTATTTTGGTTGTTGGTGTATTCCCTATTGACAATCTGAATGGAGTTTGTTAATTTGTATTGATAATGAGCACCTTATCGATCCTGCTTATTGACCCATGGGCTTTTATCGAGCCCACTGTTGAGCGCTTTATAATATTTTGTGGGAAGATGTGAGATGTGAGATTCTGAACAGAACTGGTATCTTTTTGCATTGGCCAGTTGTTGTGAGTCTGAGTTTGTCTATGAGAATGAGAATTGACAAAAGTAAAAAATATTGTCATTTAATATCTTTAGAAAATCATTCATTAGTGTGCAGTAAGTGTTAAATGGCTATATATTATGAATAGTACTGTAACAATGTATTAATCGCCTCTTGTCTTGATTATTTAAACATGATGTCATGGGCCGCTATGCTTAATAACAAGCTTGATAAGCCCAAAGCTTATTGATACCGGGATATCAAGTTTGTAGTAGGCCCTTGTTTCCAGCTCCTTCCCTACCAGTAAGTGGAAATGGTGTATGATTAACTTGTGGGGATATTTCTGCCCTTTCTTCGTAAATCACTTTTTTGCATTCTGATTATTTTGGGATTTAAGGACGCTACCTGTAGACCATCTGTGCAAGAATGAGGTAAAAACAACCAGCAATAGAAAATTACAAAGGATTGACTTGGAACTCCATCTTTCAGGGTAGGCGTATTTTTTGCCTATGTGGTGAGTCCCTTCATGGATCAATTTCATGACTTTTGCAGTAAAAGCAAAACTACTGACCAACCATTTCATGAAGAGGACAAGTAAAAGTTATGAAAAAACTTTGTCATAGTTTGTACTACCCCTTATAGAAGGATTACAGGGGAATTTTCCTTAGGAATGTCATTTCCGCCTATAGAAGGTCCTTATATAAAAGGCAGCAGATTCAAAACAGAACCATATTTTTGCATTCTGATTGTTCTGGGATGTAAGGACACTACCTGTAGACCTTCTGTGCAAGTATGGGGTGAAAACAACCTGCAGGTAGAAAATGACAAAGGTTTGACTTGGAACTCCATCTTTCAGGATAGCCGTTTTTTTGCTTATGTGATGAGTCCCTTCATGGATCAATTTCATGACTTTTGCAGTAAAAGCAAAACTCGGGACAATCCATTTCATGAAAGGGACATCCTAAAGATATGAAAAAACTATGTCGCGTTTTGTTCTACCCCGGGTAGGGGTATGGTCAACTTCTGGCCTATTTTTTCCTCTACTATCATGTCCAGGGGGTGTACTGGTACAGTATACACAGTATACACGAAACAGGAGATAGGCTTGTTGGTTCCCAGGCTACTTAGTAGTCCAAAGCCTTTTCTAGACAATCTGTTCTTTTCAGTTGTACAGCAAAGTAGGCTTATAAATTAGGTTTACCGCATAATACTGTAGGCTTTTATCTCCTAATCTCATTTGACTGCCATCACTGATGTCTTCCCAGCTGTGTACATTATAGTCCTGATGTTCCAGGTTGCCATGTTGGTAGTTTGTGTGGTTTCCAGTATGCATCTTCATTGTCTTTTCAGCATGAATGCTTGAAGAGTCTTCAGCTCCAGCTTGTTATTTCCCAACCTGGGGTCCGGACCGACTATGTGAGGGGTGCCAAAATCACATGGGGTGTGAAGCCATGTCTGTTTGGAGGTAATCCAAAAGTGTAAACATGTTGCACAACATCTTAACATATTTCTTTGGACATTATAGTTTCGAAACATGTTGTGTATCTGTGTTGTCACTGCTGTTGTATCCTACAAGGCTAACCTGCCAGTGGGTGGCCCCCACCGGGAGGACATGGAGCCTCCATCCTGCTCCGCCAGACCTTCTGAGTTAGGGTTACGTCCCTGTTCCCTCCTCTGAACACAGGGCAAATTGTGTTCATATAGACCACAACCCATAGATACCATATAGTTTCATTGTTTGACAGCACAATCATCCGTGTTTTTTGGGTTCATGTAAATTTGTGTTTCCAGATATTTAACCACTGGAACCGTCAATAATTAATAAACTTGACCTATCACTCTGTACTTAGTCTGCTCTTTTTCCCCTCTACACCAAACATCTTTGCCGAAAATAGGCGATCTTCAAGCTCACGCGCGAGGCGTTGTGAGCTTGTAGATCTGCTATTTTTGGCTAAAGTTCTCAGAATATGGACTATAGGGTTCAAGTGGTTGATGAAAAAATGAGTAAAAAAGCTTCTAGCACACAAAGATTTGGAGGACCCCCTGTAGTAACTCTGAGGACCCCCTAGGGGTCCCAGGCTTCACATTCAAACATAAATACATTTTACAATAAAAATGTGTTATTTTATTATTATCTTGATACCAGTTTGATTGCTATATTGCATTTGTAGGGCCAATATTGCCGATATACTGGCATGATACTGATATGATGACAGATTAACCGTGCATCCATAGTTTGAGAGGCAAATACTTCCTCTGGGGAGACCCCTCAGTCAGGACCTGTACCAATCAGTGACGTCTCGATTCAGATCTGGCCTAGAATATCTCCTGATTTCAACCAACATAAATCCTGACCACGAAAATGGGCGTCCTGGATTAATCAGAGAGGGTCCGATCGAGGCCAGATAAATATCATAGTCAGATTTGTCCCAGAATATAACCTTATATGCTCATATTTCAACTAACTTTACAAACAATAATAATAATCCTATAGTCCATATGACGTCCTGGTAATGGTGTCAAGATCATCCCCATGTGGGCTGGGATCTGCCCTAGTTCTGAACATCACGGGAGTCACCAGAGGATGTTATCATAACGTCATCATGACGTCATTTGGCTTGCAGGGCCAGGTTTGAATCCTGGCCTTAACATTGGTGCCGTGACCTGGATTGGGTTTCCTGGTGGGGGGAGGTCAAAGTGGGGGTGAATGTAACATAGTAACCCTGCCATGAGCTCATGAGCCTAATATATCCCCTATGAGGCCAAGGGGGGATTCCCATGCTGGCGTCGCCAGTTCGTCGCCGGTTCGATTCCCGATCCGGACGACCTTTGCCGCATGTCATTCCCCATCTCTCTCCCCATTTCCTGTCAGTCTACTATCCTATCAAATAAAGGCATAAAAAGCCCAAAAACAAAGAAAAAAAAAAGAAAAAAAAAAACAAGTGGGGAAAACAGGACAATTTGATAGTGAATGTTGAAAACCGGGATATTTTAGCGTTTTAGAGATATTTGTTGGGACTCTAGTCTGGACACCCTGCCAAACCGGGATGTCTTGGTCTCTGTAGGTCTAGCTCTTCATCATGACTGTATAAGCAGGTAAATGCACAATGACAGGGCAAACACTGTCTGTTATAAATAGCAGCAAAACAAAGTATCAAATAAACATCCCTCTAACATACAGCGTTACACATTCCAGTCCAGTAAAACACACTCAACACGGATTTATGACAGGTAAAGAGGATACAGATGGGTACCTGCAATGAAAGATGAGAGCTGGCACAGTAACAGAGAAAAAACAAAGACCTTTATGTAGCTGAAGAATAGCTCTCTGTACTTATATCTTCTCCTCTTTAATTTACAACACAATGCTGCATTGTGACCCAGATAACTTACATTTCTGTCCATGGTGAACTTGACGGCTCTCTCGATTATACATAGGTCAGCAGTTCTCAAAGTGGAGTCCAGCGGACCTTGAAGAGGTTTCCCAGCAAAATGAGTCAATATATCGTCAAAATTGGTTTTACCATTTTAACCCTATTTTATGCCTTGTCTTAAAAAAAAGAAAAGAAAAAAGAAATAGCCAATCCGCACGCACACAACGCCGCAATGATAGCCTACGCAGTGAGCTTGAAGATAGACTATTTTTGAGACATTTTGAAAAATCTTGAAAATATTTGGAATTTGTTGAATAATTTAGATTTATAACACAAAACTTGTGTAATGGTGTACTTGACACAAAATCTTTTCAAATTGGGCTCCACAGCCAAATAATACATATCATGTTTGGGGTCCTTGACATACAGTAACATGTTTTGAGAAGGATATATGTTAACATAATGTATTCTACAAAAACACAATCCAAAATTATGCTGACAATTACACTGAGCTTCCACAGACAGAGACCACTTTTCTTTCCACACAGACTTTGCCATTTCAGGTTGTGCACTCAGTCTAAATGCATGTTTAACAGGAAATCTAAGCTGTCACACCCATCAGACTTCTCTCTTGAAATTCCTCTGTAGCTGTTAGCAAGTTTAACCATAGTCTACTGACCGATGTTTATAGGAAAATATGGATGTCTGTGAGGAGGAGTGAAGCACATACCCTTGACTCTGACTATCTTTGATCCATATCGTTGCCTCTGGCTGCAGGCAGAAAACGTGTATCTCCACATTTCAACTGTAAATGACTGCCCTACTTCACTGTACAGCGTGTCATGCAAAAGGTAGCCAAATAGACAATCTAGTACAAGCTTGAGTCTGTAGATCTGCTATGTTCACTATTTCTGAAGCATTTTGAAAGTGAAAACGGTTAAGTCTGTGGGGTTTTATATTTAACCAATGAAAAGTATTAAAGGAGTAGTTCACCCCCCCCAAAATTCTATTGATTACTCACGCCATGGAGACTTGAGTTCAATACTATTTTTAGTTTTTTGTCGCATATAATGTCATTACAGTAAATTTACTCCCATTGATTGAGTGGGGCATTTGGTCCCCACCCGGAATCAATGGGGATACATTTATTGTAATCAAATAAAAAACTGAACTCAAGTCTCCATATGGCGTGAGTAATCAATTGGAAAAAAAGGCATTTTGGAGGGTGAACTACTACTGTAGCCTGTAACCTTAATTTATGACTAAAACAGTTTTTTTTCCCTCCATTCCCTGAAAAGTAACTGTTTTGGGACATACAAGGTTTCCACCCGACAGCGACGATATTCTCCTTTCTTTTAGAGCGGAGCCCCTGCATGGCCCTTGAGTGCCTCGTGTCTGGCCTGGGATAACCTCACTTAAGTCAGTCTCTACATTGCTATGTAAAACAGTTGAAAAAGTTACATTCCTTGCCTCCCGAATATTTTTGCTTGTGGGTGGGGGGCTCTCATCTGGGAGACGTTCTGCTGTGACATGGAGAAGTTTAACTACTTTCAACCTGGCTTCCCTATTTGGGTCAAGTCATTATAAGTAAGTAGCCTTCATGGGAACCGAGCCATGTGGCCCATAGGTCAGTAGCCTATCTCTTGTTTCCATAGCGTGAGGCTGCTCGATGTATACAAGTGCACATTGCTCTAAATACTGAAGGATTTGATTTAAAAAAAAAAAAAAAAAAAAAAAAAGTTTTCAAAAGTTCAATGCATTAAGTTATTAATGCATTGTTGTAATGACTTTTAGATTTCCCCCCAAAAATTTGAAAATGGTAGACCCATACAAGCTTACAACTCGTCGAATTGTGACACGTTCTATTTGCACTATATTTGAAATAGGTTGGTTAGTTCATAATGTAGGCTACTTTTTACCTTCAGAGAAATGGAGTCAAAAGTACAATATTTGTGAAAGTATTTTTAAATACTCATACAAAGAATTACTCAACTAAATGGTCTTCATTACTGTCCACGACAGACAAGTACACCCCCTGGACATGTCACAGCTCACAGGGACCCCCAAATCCAATCCTTGACTGAGTGCAAAGGAGGGAGGCATTGGGTCCTATATGACTAGATATTGGGGATAGTACCCCCAACATTTTCAAAAGATTTCCCCCCAAAATGCTCTAAAATTGAAGATCTATAAGCTCACAATTTGTCACAATACAACACATTGTGAGATTATAGATCGTCTATTTTCCCTGTGTGCTACAATGATGAACATAGTAAGTGGTTAAATGCTTACTGTAATGTATTCTGTTTTCTAACAGACAATCGTGTTAGACATGAGATAGCAAAGCAAAGCAGAGTAGCCTACATTGTAGATATAAATAGTTAATATTAAATGGAACCCAGCATATACCCATTACCCATTGCAAAAGATTCTGCACATGTACACGCATAAATCCTCAACTGATCTATACAGAATTGAACCCAACCATAATAACATGATAGAATGTACTTTGAGGTTAGTGGTGAGAAGAAATGCAGACAATTCTTTACCATAGAAAGAGGAGTAATTGGAACATAGATTTGAACATAGACCATGGAAATATAGATTGGCAGAGAGTGTGGAACAACATTGCCATAACCTCTCGCAATTCCAACCATCGGATGATTCATTATATACATTGATAGATCAATTTTATGTAACACCCAGAAAATGCTGTCAACCTCAAATAGTACCGAGCCCTTTAAAAGAAACCTTAGGCACATGCACAACTTAAGTCATGTTCTGGGAATGTCCAGGAGTCAAAACATTCTGGTCTCAGGTGGCCAGGCAGTGTATTATCTCACTTGTTTGAGGTCGTGGTCCCATTTTTACCACAGATGTTGTTACTGAGTGATGATTCCACTCTCTCGTCTCAACCAATCCATTTAAAAAAAAGTATTTTCTGGTGTTACTGCTGAAAAATAAATACCCTTCTTGTGTTAAGGTGGAAACAAAATGCAATATATTAGCATCAGTGCTGTGGAACAGTGTTAATTGTTGTTGACTAAGACTAAAAGACTAAGATGTTTGATATTTAGTCCTAAGACTGAGACTAAACAATTTCAGAAGACTAGTCTAAGACAAACACTAAATGGTGTGTCATTCAAAAGACTAAAGCTAAATCAGAATTTGCTGAAAATTAATTAACACTGCTGTGGAAAAGGTTAAAACACATATAATTTATTTTCATTTTCATGTAATCATCAAGAGCCTATTTCTTTAATGAATAGAGTGTCATTTCTGCTGTAATTATAATGGAACCAACAGGAGGCTGGGATTGTTGGGGTGGCGGGATCAGAAAATAATTGAACATGTTTGTGCCCTGTTTCTTTTGGTTAATACCTGACTTTGGTGACCCTAGCAGAAAAGAATTCATTAAAATAGTTGGAGGTCAAATAGTCAGGTAAGCCACAAATCAACCTATAAAATGAACTTTGTTATAATGTACAACTTCGGCTTATCCAGAGCAATTTACACGTGTTTATTGAACTCTAATACAAAATGTAAAGATTTAGTGCACAGAGAACTGCGTATGGCCTCAAAGAGACTATAGGACAGCAGGTAAACAATGAACATAGCATCTGTAGAACACTCTATCTGAATCCCATTCTTAAACAGTTACAATTCTGCAATTAGTTTTTACTGTATGATGACAATTTAAACTTTCAACGCTTTAATATTTAAAGCTTTATTATGACCAATTCCACCCAGTCTGTGCAAATTTAACGCCCAATGCATCATACAACCAGAAGAGGTTGCTATTCTGCGAAGCAGAATACATCACTCATCTACATCACCTTGCAGACATAATGAAGTCCTGTTGTGCAGAGATGTAATTTGGAAACTCATTGTTCCACAATCAACCCCTGTTTACGTCCAAAGCAAGGGTATAAAGTTTGCATAACTCAACCATGTATTTTTCACTCACATCTTCATTACGTAACTGTGACCAGGGAATCTCCTGGACCTCTTCTAAACTCCAGGTCAGCAGAGAAGACATAATCGATAAAATAGATGGATTATGAAGGACAAACATCACCCTAGCAACAAAATGTTTGTGGATGATGCGAAACGGTAAACGCCTAAGATGTCTAAGAGCCAAGGGCTCTAGGCTTCATTGAAGTTTGTTTTTCCAGTGGCTATTTGGGGGACATCACATCGCCATAAAACAAACACCAAAAATGAAAACATAGGCCAATAAGTGTTAGTTAGACATCTATGCTTGATGATCACTTATTTGTTTTTGAAAGGCTGTATATCTATGTATATGTATATATATATATATGTATATGTATATGTATATGTATATGTATATGTATATGTATATAAGTAACACTTTGTACATCTATTCTGCACAATGAACACTTTGGCTATTTTCAAATGTGTATTTTAAGGGTCAGCAACCTTTTTGAAGTGCCATGTTTTTATGTATTTGATTATCAGTGTACCATATCGACATTAAGTATAAACATTTTTGATGGATGGATGGTTCAGATATAAAACAATTACTTTTGCATAGATTTTTGAACATTATATTTCACTCCAGGACATTGTAATGATCATTAGAGCAATAACCCAAACTTTTTTCTCAGACTCCCACTGTATCTTGATCAGTCAGAGGTCAGAGCAGGTGGCATACCTGGACATGGCAGGTCTGCTTCATCTTTGAAACACCCTTCATGTTTATAGTCTCAAAGTGATGCTTAACACATTTTCAAGGCATGAACATTATCAAACCCATATTTATCCATGAGGGATGGTATGCCCAAACATCTATTTGAGCTTTCCTCAATTTTTTGGCCTTTTTCTCTGAGCCAGAGCAAGCGCAGAGAAAAACCCTAACCCTAACCCTAACCCAAACAAAATAACATAGGCTGCGAGAATAGGAGGAAGGGTTGTGCGAAGGAGTTGCATACAGATAGGGGACTTAAATTGACTACATTTCTTTAAATATTTTAGTTTAAAATAAGAATATTCTCTCTCACACTCATGCCAGAGTGCCAGTGATTACCCTCTGTGATTACCCTCACATTGGTTTTTATGGTTATTTTTCAAGTTACTTGACAAAAACTAGACTCTCTGGGTTCCTTTTGGGAGGTCTAAATTGAACTTTACAAGTATGTAACTCAAATGGTCCATTTGGTTTCATTTGTATACTGTCAGAGTTATAAGTGGAGACCTTGACATTTTAAAGTTTGAGAACTACTGATTTAGACCAAAATGCAGGTTTAAATTGAATTCTGCAATGAATCTCTGTATAAATGATCGAACAGGATTTTTTACAAGGCTCCCTCAATTGTATCACGATATATACAATACCTCTGAAAAGGCATATCGTGGAGACATTGTATCATCTCAACGATAATTATCACTGTATCGCCCACCCCTAGTGCCAACATGGCCTCATATCACAATTCGGGCCGACTACAAGGTCTCATCAGTGCATCCACGGCAACGCTCCTTCCCACCTCTCTCCCCACAACCCTGGACCTGCAACCACACTAACCTAATCAAAACTCACAAGACCAACCTACAGTATCGTGACCACTGACCAGGCCTTCTGCTCTGCCGCCCCGGAACTGTGGACCCCCCCCCCCCCCTCGACCACCTGAGAGCACCACAGTCCGTTGACTCTTTTAGAAGAGGACTAAAGACCTACCCTTTTTCCTCATGTTTTAAATGTTGTTTCAGTATCTTAGATGTTTTTTATTGGTGTGATGATTCATTTCTTTATGCAATTGCCTATTGTAGCTCTTTTAGAGCAGGTGTTGTGTATGTTGATATATAATATCGATATATTGCCCAGCCCTAGTGATGAGATGATGGAAGTTTATTGTTGGTGAAATTCTTGTTATTGTACCATGTGTTGTAGTAGGGATCCAACAATGAATCAAACAAATCGATTTAACGATTAACATTCTATTTTAGGCATGTCTGTATAGGTGAAAAGTTTTAAAACGATTAATCGAATAGTTGGGATATAAAACAAGTACAAACATATATATTAATATGCACTTATCGATAGAAAATACTGGATAGTTGCAGGCAGCCCTGGATGGAAGCCCAGATTACATGAGTACTGGTTAAAGTGAGGAAGTGGGAGACTAGAAGCTCCTGAATGGCAGACTGGCATGTGATGATGTGGGAGAGAATGCCTGGAATTCCAAGCTCAAGGCCACTTTTTGGCTGGCTCAGATAGTTGTGAGCCAACAATTGTGAGGGCAGGAATAAATGACATTCAACTCTGCAGTCTGTTTTTAGACCTCACCATTTCAGAAATCTAATATGGGAAAATGCTAATTTAGATATGCCCCAATTGCCTTAAAGTCAAAACTCCAAACAGTCCAAAACAAACTGATTAGGGTCCTGCTTGGCCTTCCTTCTCGGGCCCAAGAAGGAATTGTGCTGTTATGAAACTGTACTTTTTCCTATTGCAAACTTCTAATAAATTCTTCAATCAATCAATCAAACCTCACCGTTTATCGCTATATAAGCGTGGGGGTGGCTCACAGTAGCTGACAGAGTACAGCATCTTGCAATATATGGGCCTGGTGTACAAGATACACTACACCAACAAGATACCCATGTACCCGATAAAATACCTCCTAAACATCAAGGAGGCAGCTCCACAAATCACGTTCCACCTAGATTTGACTAAAATTCGTTCTCCTGCCATACCACTAACATGTGGAAGGCCCTACCGCAAGCCCTAAAGGAGTGCTACTCAAAACTTGTAATAGACTAAGCCCATACTTACCTCTCCTTTCCCACTGTAAATATCTTCTATTTCTTTTTATTTTATTTTCCTTTTCTTTTTTCTTTGACTGCTTTTTTCCACTTTTGTTATTGATGATATCCTATGCAAAGTAGCCTACTGTGTTCTATCCGTTTGTCTTACATAAAGTGGTTCCTGTGTAAATAAGCAGAAAAGCTTCAAATCCCTGTGATGCCAGGGGCAACCAAATCCCTTTATGCCCATATATGGAGATATGGAGAGTCATGTGTCAGTCCTTGTCCCTTTTATGACCATATATGGAGATGCCTGATATCATCAATATTAAGCCCATATATGGACTTATCTGTGTCAGTCTCATGTGGTCTATGACGTCAGACATCTATGATGTCAGTCATCTCCATATTTGGGAAAAGTTACATTTTTGCATTTTCCCATTCAAGCCAATGGAGAAATGGATTTATATAAATTAAACTATATATAAAACTCTTGGACCGATTCCAAACAGATAACCATACCAGTGTTTTCACTAGTCTACTGCATGCACGCATGTATACATCCCACTCTCAACTAGGATGAAAAAATATCAAGTTTGATTGAAACCTCAAATCCATTGATACTGTGCTGTAACCCCTGGAGTGTCATCCATTCTCCGCACAATTCTTTAGACCACTGGAGTACTTTAATGAGTCCTAACACCAACTTAATGCTAGGGTATCAATAAGAACATACAGGCACAATAACATGTAATTGTCGATCGACTCCAATTCTGTGGCAATGGCTCCTTGTCCTGTGGCAGGGCCTACACACGCCACAAGAATATGGCCATTAGAAATTACCGGCTTGTGTTGAAAAATATGCCTTGTATAGTTAGAACCAACCACTGGAAGGCCTAAAAAAAGACAAGAGGGAGAGCAGGCAACCATTACAGTTGATCACTCCTCGGAGTGGCTGAAAAAGACACTGCTCTGAGTATAGGTGGTCCATCAGTGGGTGTCCAGGGCTGTAATTTTCCCTGCAGGCCATAGGCCTATAAAAAGGTGATCTTTAGTCGCGTCGTGACATTAACAAGGAAAATATTACGCTTAATGATACGTTTAAGTCTAAAGAGTGAAACCGCATTCTGCATCTCAGCAGAAGGCCAAACTTGTAGTTTTGTAAGAAATAGAGAGAAAAACCTTACTTGGCAGATTCTTCAATAATGGGCCATGCTTTCCGTAAACCCCAGGCAAGCTCACCCGCTGGCCCTATAAGACACAGCCATCAGGGTACTGAGGAAGCCTGTGGTGGAAAGTAACTAAGTATATTTACTCAAGTACTGTACTTACTGTAAGTACACTTTTGGGGTACTTCCATGCATGTACCCCAAAAGTGCAGGGGCTGCACCGCGACTCAGCGTGTCATGTACAGTATGCCTTGAAATGTTTGTATGTTTTGAATACATGGCTGCTGTGTCCTAAGACAAATTTGAGTGTCAACTGACAATAAAGTACTAATATATATATATATATATATATATATATATATATATATATATATATATCATATCAAACCCATTGACAACATTTCCATTTCCTTATACTTCTACTCCACTAAATCTCAGAAAACATTTTCCTCTTCACTACAATTATTTGACACATTAATTACTAGTAACTTTCCAGATTTAAATGATTATGAAACATACATTAACCACTTAAGCCCTATTCTATCCTTCGCTACTCAAACAATCTACAAGCTCACAAGGTGTCTCGATTCCACACACTGAGTTTAATAGGATGAATGCCTTTTGAAATGTATTTTACTTTGGTACTGGTAAGCATATTTTGATGCCTTTTATTCAAGTACACTTTTAAATACATGGCTTTTACTTTACGAACAGTATTTTTAGATTGTGGTATTGCTACTTTTACTTAAGTAAAGAAATCTGAGTACTTTGTCAGCCACTGGAGGCAACAAGCTAGACCACAGCAGGGGAGATATACAACATAGTGGAAACGTGACACGGGCTGTATGTTGACATGGTAGGCCAAGAGAGACAAATGAGCAGTGTGGGGCAGACTGTAATTGATGTGCACGAGTACGGTTACAAATTATGCAAATATACAAAGAATGTTAAGGATCAGTTTCTCCTTTATTTCACGTTTTCGTTTTGGTTTATTGTGCACATTGTTCTGTAGGCCAGTCCAAGGTGTAGTAGACTGCAGATGTTTTGAGTATAATAAGAAAGCTATGTAGTCTTCTGACTACACTTCTTTAGCAAACGGCTTTTTGCACAATCTTTTATTTGAACAATAAACAAAATAGTAGAATGCTGGAGGCGTAAAATTAAAAGACAGTATACTGTAGATCTTTTTCCTTTTTTTTCCTTCTTTTTTTAAGGTCGACATCCCAACAAATCCCAGCAGACAATAGTGTTAGGAGCAAATATTGAACAGAACGACATCATTGAAGCAGTTCACCAGCACATGTCCGGACCAGTTATATGAAAAGATTTAACGTGTACAACAGAAAAACAGAATACCTTAGTTGTCTGTTTTGAAGGTCCCAACTTCCAAAACATTCTTGAGGGAAAGTTTGCAAACCAACAATGTCACGGTGAGTTAATCAGAAATGACTACAAACCCATCAGAACAGTTAACATAAAAGTAACCTTTATGTTACAAGGAGTATTGAAAAAACTCAGTCATGTTGACCGTTATGAGTTACGTCAACAGTTCAGGTGTAGATGGCAAACTAAGTTTCACATGAAAGGCAGTAGGGTCATTATGACTATGTCCTTTGGTTTACCTGGGAGAAGTTTTAAACTTTAAAAACCGATGAACAATTTTGTTGGGGGGAAAAAGAAAGAAAAAACAAAACAGCGAACATTACAAGTAATGAATGTCGTGTCCCATGGAAGCTAAATAGTGCACTTAAAAAGCAAGTTCTGGTCACTCCTAAAATTGTATTTGTATCCAACAAATATTTTTCGGTTTGACATTTAACTTTATTAAGATGATAATTAAGAGAACTGAATAAATAAAGTGAGGGATGGTGTTAAAGCTGCATTGTGCAATATTCTCTTATAGTCACAAGGCCTGAAAGTTAGAGTATGTGCTAAAGGCTTCATGGAGACATAACACCATCTACCATTTTGTGCACACACCGGCCATCCATTTCTTTTCAACCCTCCTTACTAGAGCATGATGTCCAAATCCAGTCTGACTGCAAGCTCCCAATAAGACTATAACCCCTGCCATATATGTTGAAATGCTTTGGCACCTCCCTTGCACTATGTCAGATTTACCCACACAATGTTTGAATGCATTTCAGCTGAATTTGTTACAATCTTTATCCATGCAATAACCAGTTTAATTGCTAGATACATTTAAACTACTTCAATTTACATAATCAAAATGGAACATGAAACAAAAAACAAGTTCACACACTGAGCCCCCATTAGTATATGTATGCAGCTCAAAACATCACACAAGGTGAAGAATCGTCTAATCTAAAGTAACCTCGCATCACCAGGTTTTACACAGAAAGCCTGGTTTCCATTCCAATTTTTAACCAGTGCTATCCAGTCAAGAGTCTGCCTACTGCAAAAATACATCCAAGTTGCAAAAACGGTCTGTATCCGCTAATACCCTCGCCTGCCATATATCGTTGCTGTCTGGGAGAAAGCTTATGTCCATTTTTAACTTTGTTTCTTCGTAAATAGATGCCATAGTGTCACACAAAAGAAGCAAAAATAGGTCTACAAGCTCAAAACCTGCCGTGCGACACGTTTGGGCTTGTGGATCAGCTTTTCTCTTTTCTTCCTGAAAAGACAGTTTCCACCCGACAGCAACATGAAAATTGATACCAAATCTAAAGGGAGTTTGTCAGTGTGAAAACTTTATTTTCTTGATTCAGGATCTTCAATTGGGTCAGTACCTGAGCCTAGCTGGAAATGCATACCGTCTCTTGTGTGTTCAACAGAACTGAAAGCCCGCTAAGAATGGCTAAATCTTTCTCAATTTGGTGGCGGTAGTCGATGGGTTTATAGTTTTGTTAGATAGCCAGCAACCTTGTTTTTAATGTTGCTTTTAAAATAAATCGTTCCAGTATAGATTCAGCAACATTAATACTGATCACTTCTGACACTGGATGTAATTAAATGGCTCTTAACCGCAAGGTGGTGTGGAAAAAAAGCAAAACAATTACAAACTAAATAATTATCAAGCAAAGAACTTGTTAGATTTTATTCATTATTGTGCTTTAGCCTGGGTAATTTCTTTCAGATACCAATTCAAATGTAAGTGAAATTCTGAAGGGGGAGAGAACATGGTGACATGATGAACAAATTATAAAAAAGAAAGAACATTTAGTGATTCAAAAACTCATCACAATCGATTAGTGATGCAAAAGCAATGTCTTGAACCCAAGCATGTGCGCATGATTGAGGGACTTCAGCTAAGGAGCCAAGTATATTAGGTGTAATCCCAACTTTGCCTGAACAATGAACATGATCAGGTCAGCCTTCCTCCTCTCGAATTGAGAGGAAGATATATGAGCCACAAAAGAGTAAAATACAGAGTCAGGTACATTGCCCTAACACTTTACAGACATTTGACTTAATGATGCTGCCCTGACAGCGTTAGACTCATACACCGAGAGGAGATTTGGATAAGAAAAGAAATCAAGAAAAAAGTTTTCTTTTCAAATACTGAACCTAAGGCAGCCCCCCATTTCTGCTGAGTTGGGGGTAAAGGGGCAATTTGGCTCTTAACTACACCAACAGGCTATCTATTAACACAGGTGCAATCTTGAGACCAGAAGAGAAAATAAAATAAGAAATCGAACAATGGAGATAGGGAAGTAAACAATAGTAGGTTTTAGCAATGAATGCCGTGTTCACAAGTTGCCACCTCTCCAGTCTAAATGTAGCTCACCGACTTGTCCAATGTGTTTTACGTATCCGAAGAAAATGCAGGAATCGCACTGGGTTCAGTTGAATAAATGACGCCGTAGCAGCCAGTCGTTGGTTGACAATTTTGGAAACTTTTTTTTTTTTTTTTCATGCGGAAACAACAGACTAGTGCAAGTGCCTTTAAGTCCTCAGAACCAGAGCGCCAGTGCAAACCTCTGGGAATCAAACAGGCCTCCATTTAGATTGATGTTTATGTATGTATGTATATATATTTTAGTCTTTCAATATCTGCAAAAATCTGCATTTTCATGACTACATCTTATAATCATCAATCCATTTTTATTTATGTGCACAGAAGCTCTTTTTTTATCATCTTTTTTTAAAGCACATAAGACGTTTTTTTATTAGATCGTTATAATTCTTAACTCCTCCGTCTCCCACAATGTTCTCTCAAACAAGGAAGCAGTTTAGTTCAATACAATGTAGCATTTCCTCTCCATTCGGTTTTTAGATTTTCCTCTTTTTTTGATGGTTCAAGGATTATTACCTATAATTAAAAGTGTCATAAAATTGAGGAAATGGACAAGGGAGGAGGAGGGAGAGGTGGTGGCAGCGGTGAAGTGTACATCACCCTGGGAGTGCAGAGACATGATAATGCTGTGTAGTTTTGCTGGTGCCGGGGGCCTTTTCAAGAATGAGGGCGAATTCTCCAACAGGCATTTTACACTGCTGAAAATCGATCAGGCCATCAACTCTCCTTACTAAAAAGGCAATACACTGATATTACTACACCATGTCTTTATGAAAATAAAAGTTAATAATCAAAATCAAAAAACAAAACAAAAAACAAAAACGGCAGTCCAAATTGTAGCCTTGTGTGGTAGATAGTTCATCCTCTGTTAATCCACTGTGCCCTGCCCCACCCCCCCACCCCAATCTGAGCCTGGTAGTGGGCACAGAGTTGAAGATTCTCAGGTCCCAGACATTAAAATACCCCTCGCCTCCGCATCCCCCAGTCATTCAACAGTCCCTCCTTGCAGCATAAAAAAAAAAGAAAAACACACAACAGCAGTGGTGCACAGAGAAGAGAAAAGCAGTCACAGGGAAATCTTTCTGAACACAGCTCGTTTCTCTTCTTCAAAAAAAAAGAAAAAAAAAAAAAAACAGGAGATAAAAAGGAAAAAAGGTGTCGGAAAAGCTGGTTCTCTGGAAAGCAAGGACAAGGGGGAGGGAGAGGAAAATCTTGCAAGAGAAGAAGTTGGGCAGTGTTCCTGTTCATTTAGTTTGGTGTGTGTGCATCTGTGTGTTTTTGTGGGGGTGTGTATGCGTGTTGTCTCTCAGTGTGTGTGTGTGTGTGTGTGTGTGTGTGTGTCTGTGTGCGTGTGTGGGAGCGCGCGCAAGTGTGCAGTCAAATGTGTGTATGTAGGTGTATTGTTGATGAGTGTGTTTTTTTTTGCGTGTATATTTGCATGTCTGCGTCATGAATGTTGATATACTCTGTACTGTTTGTGTGTGGTGAGTGTGCGTGTGGTGGTGTCTACAGCAGGTCGACGCGACGGTAGTACAGCAGGTAGGCAGTGCGCTCTGCAGTCTGCTTGACCACCTGGTACTGGTTGATGACCTTCACTGCCTGGTCGTCAATGCGCAGCCAGCCGTTCAGACCAATGTGGAAGACATCCGTGGTGTAATGGCCGCCTGTCGCGCTGTTCCCATGGTGATAGACAACTGTGGGAGGGCATAGGCAGGTTGAGAAGACAGCTACAGGTCATGGAGTTTTACTTGCCGATTCATGGTCGTACAACTAATTGCGATTAACAATTTAATTGTGTTTTTTGGCACTGAACATGGCACTTGGCGGGGGGGGGGGGGGGGGGGGGGGTATTCTAATTACCAGATCCATCCATAACCTTGAGTTGGTCTGTCACACTACATTTATCAGCAACTTTTAAAAGGATTTGGGATATTCAGCTATGTAGAGCTCTTCATTGTGCAATGTACAATAACTAAAGCAGTGGAGGTCAACGCTCCAGGGCATGCTTGGCATAAAAAAAAAGTTATTTTCAATACTAGTCATGAAAAAGGTTTTGGCGGTAGGCTGGACTGGGCACTCATATCTTACTAGCAAGAGTGGACAGGATTTTATGGGAGCAGGCAGTTCCAAATGAAAGCCTCCTTTCATCCCATATGTGGACCTGTCATACAGTGAAAAGGGCTCTAATATGGGCTAAAATCTTGAGGAAGTCAGCAATACAGAGTCACCCTTGTCAAACATTATAACTACCGCAGCTATAGAAATCTTTAAAGCGGGCACAAAGGTTAGTGTGAAATTACAAAGGTTGAAATGTTGAATTATATTTGTGGGGTGAAGAGCTGTCTAGAGTCTGATAAGGTAGTCTTTAAAACATTATAGCAGAGTGATTATGTCAATTATTTAGGTCCAAAAATTGATTAAAGAGCCAAAAGTAGGGTGTCGAAGTGGCATAGGGTTTAAGTTCCTGCCCATGATTCAGTGCCTCTGGCTAGGCCAGATGGACCAACGTACATAACTGGCTGTGTTTGTGGTGAGGACCAGCGGTAAGGGAGAGGGATCATGATTAGGGATGGGTATCGTTCACCTTTGAATCGATACGATACCTTTTTCGATACCTGGGAATCGATACGATACCCTTTTCGATACTTTTTATTTAACTTTAGTTTAACTTCAACACGGAAAGAGTGGTGACTCGCTGCTGCTGTAGAGCAGAGGTGATGATGATGATCACACAGTGTGGCGGAGCGGAGAGTATAGACGTTGGATAATCATCATAATAATAATAAACATTATAGGCTATGGTCGGCTATTTTCCACAGTAACGAGTGTAGCCTACTAAAGCAGTCATTAAACTCTCAGTACCCCAACTGTTACAGATGCGACCGGCCATGGGTGCGTTCCAGAGTATCGAAACGAGGTATCGTTCCATTTTTACGTGAACCGATACCCGATAGCATCGACGTCATGCGATTGATAGCATTAAAAGTATCGCAGACGATACCCATCCCTAATCATGATGGATTAAATTAATCATAATGCATTTCAAACATGGTTACAAAAACTTAAATAACTTCTAATACCCCTACTACTCTGACAGAAGTCATGTAGACAATACAGCTACTAAGAGTAGACAATACACCACATACCTGCAAAGAGCCTGTACGTTCTTTGGCCTTTCACAACTTTGCTCCGCACTCCAGAGGACAATAGGTCTGAAAGGAAATGTTAACGTTTTATTAATAAGATCGAAGAACCATTCTGAAAATACAATAAAACCAGACCTGCCACACTTGGGATTTTCTGTTGAGTATCATCATGCACGTGCACAAAGCGCGCACACGCGAGCATGATGGTACTCAACAGAAAATCCCAACGTTTTGCCGTTGTTGACATTGTGCATTTCGTACCTGCGTACCGAGAGCTAGAATTAAGTCATTTGTATGCAAAATAAGTACAGGTTGGCAGGTCTGTAAAACCATCCAAAATGTCAAATGATTGCAGTATATCAGCCAGACGGATATATCGGTAAGACTCTAGTGGATATATCGGTAAGACTCTAGTGGATATATCGGTAAGACTCTAGTGGATATATCGGTAAGACTCTAGTGTGCTAACTAGAAATGTATGTGTATTGGTTAAACAGAGGCCAATGTATGATTCATACCTTTGCTGATTTCCAGGTCAACAGGGTAATCAATGTTCTTGACCAGTTTCTGGCAGCCTCCAGTTTTCTCAAACACAAACCTCTTGAGATGGAGCACAAGCACTGGAGGGAGCTCTTCAAGAGTTACTCTTCGACTGATCTCAATCTGGAATAAAACACAGAAAGATATGTTATAAACAATAACAGGCATACAAAGATGAAGAGATAACGTATGGATGGAATAATATATCTAAATATAGAGATTAAGAATATGGGGGACTGGGTTATAATGATATTAAAACATTTTCTCTAGAAGAAAATCATCTGTCTATTCAAAGGACCAAAGGGCAAATTTCCTCCCCTACATTAAATCTTCATTAAGCTTGTAATTTCAGAACAAAACAGTACACAACATGATCAAGCGTTTGGACAAGAACAGTCTTCCGTTTGTCAAAAACTCATGCATGTTGAGAGCTTTGGTCCAGTGACTCATGAATCACATTTGGACGTCTCCATGTGACGCGTTGTGAGTTTGTATATAATCTATTTTCACAATTATTGATATTTGTTGAACATTTCTGGAAAATAGTCTTAGAATTAGGGGGGAAATTTAATACAGTAATGCATTGATATGAAAAACAAAATGTACTTAATAATTTGTACTTCTGAATACTTCAATATTACTAAAAGAATGTAATAGCTATGTGTTTTTCTCAAGTACAAATTTGACAGAGCAACTTTCACTCGTAGTCTAGTAATATTTGACCAGGAGTATCTATACTTTGACTCAAGTACTGGGTTTAAGTACTTTGCCAACCACAGTTAAACACCAAGGTAACAGCTCTAGACCAGAAAGATGGGTATGCCTGTAAAACAATGCAGGGCAAAGAGTCTCCGTTGTACAGCTGTAGAGCAGATGTGCCCATCACCAGCTCTGTCAATATGCTAAAAGCTCTCTGTTCTTGAACAACGTGGTTTTCAAACAAATAGATTTCCTTCAGCACTATCCCCATAGGGCATTCAGGGTAAACCTTTCGCTAGTGTCCACAAACCATTGGAAGCAGCAGCTAATGATAAACTGGATATAATACTTGATCGACAAATTGTTGAGTGCAATGTACATTTTGGTAACTTTTACCAATTTCATCCAAGACACATTTTAGGAGAATAATAGTCACAGTAGTGGAGGCAACATTTTAAAGTCACTTTTTAAACTATCAACTAAGACAGTGAGGCAATTTCAGCCGCAGCACTGGTGCAATCCAAATTCAATGTTTGTACCAAAATCCCTTTATACTCAACTTGTAAACACATCACTAAACAAATCTTGCACAACACTGATGTCAAAGGGACCAAAACCCCAAATTTAGTCTAAGAGGAAGATTAAAGGCGTACCTCCTGCTTGCTTTTAGTAGTGTAGCCCTGGACCGATTCCCGTGCTACCAAGGTTTCCAGGGCTTCCTGGACCGTGCGAATCTTCTCTGACTGAATGTCCAGTTGTAAGGTAAAGAAGGGTTGCAGGGTGGCCGACTCCTTAGAGTTCTGTTGGTACACCACCGATCTGATGAGGAAAAACACACACACGTTAAAGCAGGTTAAAGCAGGTTAAAGCAGTGATTTTCAAACATTTTCATGTCAAGGACCCCCAAACTGATGTATTAGGCAACAGATCCCCAAAACAAAAGATTTGTAAAAAGGATTTCGCTGGGGACGCCCTGGAAACCCCCAGATCCCACGGAGAACCAGTGGGTTAAAGGACCTAGGTAACACTCAGGAGGTGTTTTCCCAGGAGGCCAAAGGAGGTTTCTGATGAATTTGACTGTTATGGGATTAAGAATTCATGTGCACTGGGCATACAAAATAGTCCACATTAATAATCACTTACAATTACATTTGTCCAAAGGCTTAAAATCCTTTCTTATACCAACTCGTCCCCCCTTAACATCAAATTTAGTTAGGGATTATAGCTTTCGATTGGATTCCAATTAGTCTAATTGCCATTAATCAGTTTAATTCCTACAGGCTAGGGCACTCCAATATTCTTTATCACATACAGAAACTCCAAAAGGTTAGAAATAAAGAGACTGAGTGAACCTACAGAGATTCTGGCACATTTTTTGGTATGAAAGCAGTATAAACTGCAGCATGGGATGCATTCTGTGGAACTACAAAATCTGTCTTCCCTTTGTGGAGCATCTCCAGGTGAATTCTTTAGTCAAGAGTACAACCGACATCATATGTCATTATGAAAGGTTGAAAGGCAAAACAAAGACATTAAGGCTGCTGCAGCTGGCGAAAAGGTCATACTAAATAACTTTAAATTGGGAAAATCATTTTGAGATTGTTCACTTAATTCCTTGAATCAAACCAATTACTCTCGACTTGGTGGCTGAAAACCTCAGCAGAATATCTTTAAGCTCAGTGGGTGTACAACTACAGTGCTCGATGAAAATCAACACCACTGTACATTCCATCTGGTTGTTACTGATTCTGAGAAAATAATCCCATGTGTATCCAGTAAGGCCTGGAATTAAGCCAGACCAGAACCCCATAAAGCATTTTCGGCTTGCTACACCCTCACGTTCTTCGCTTTCAAAGTTGTTTTGTGATTCTTTATTTGTGAATGTGTGCCCAATGCTTGGCCATGGAAGCTGCTGACCACAGGCAGCCCACAATTGGTTTAATTCTCAAGGGCTGTGGTCCCGGTCCAGAGAGAGGCTAGAGGTGGCTGGTAGCAAGCCTGTTTGTGATGGCACCCTAAACAGGGTCTGGAGCACTGGGCCAACAGCAGTACAGCCAGGGCTGCCAACCCAGGGGGCCAGATAAAGATGGCACTATGCTCTTTCACCACTCGTATTAACTGGCAATGGAGTCACAGCCAAGCCAAAGAAACACAAGGATGCCACTGCTTCTACAGCTCTCCTACTCAGCAATTGCTCATGGCAAGAAGAAAAGAAACACTGACCATCATTGCAGCTTGAGCAGAGAAATGTGTCCAAGTCATTAGTGTTCCTCCATAGAAATGCCAGGAGAGGTGCACTTTGGATGCAAAAACATCAGCTAAACTTTGCTTTCTTTCTGAGAAGCCCCTCAAGTCGACTCACAGGTGCCATCAGCTAGCTTACCTGATGTGCCCACCAAATATGTCGGTGATAGGCGTGCGGACGAAGTCGGCTTGGCGAGTGATGGAGGTCTTGTTTCGGGGGCCAACTTGTTCCCACTCATCTTCGCTCCCTTCTTCTTCCTTATCAGCAGGTTCTTCTTCCACAGCTGGCTGGGCCTCAGGGCCATTGGGTGTAGGAGCCTCTGTTGCAATAACACAGAAGAAATAACAACCAATACAAGTTATGCAGATTGGCCTTGAAAAGCAGAAACGTGACTTCAACATGTACAACCTGACTCGCAACAAACACCAGGAGAATCAATTATGTTTCTAAGCATATCCCCTTTGTGGCATTCAGCTGTGTCCACCAAAGTGTTTCTTCCCGCCCGCCTCTAAATGCAAGGCGCTCACCTAAAAACAGTTCCAAACCCCCGAGATGAAAGTATTTAAACTCTCTGCAAACTTCAAGAACAGAAAACATTGAAAACAATTAAAAACCTAGTACTTACTCTCTTCCTGAGGTGAGATAAGTTTTTTCAAAGCCAGCATCTCTTCATGAAGTCCATTAAGAGTGAAACCCAGGTACTCTTCAGCGTCCTCTTGTCGACCCTGGGAATAGTCATCAGCTCTAATTAATAGATTCTGCCAAGTGAGCCTCTCTAATGTTAACAGCACTGACTCAGCATGCACACACACTAACTAAGAATGTTTAGCAGGTGAAATTGAGAAATCTGTGTCGACAAGTACCACCTGATTCAGATAATTTTAACCTGATTAATTAGAATTTTGAATGAGGTTTGACTTGGCATGACGGATGAGCAATTCAGGTGCATTCACCGATTCATAAAAGCCTTTCTGAATTTATGAACCTGAACGTTTTCTTCAGTAACAATTTGTCCCAGTTTGATAAGAAAAGCTCGTTAACGGCATTTGTAATGATACCGTTATCTCTTCAGTGCAGAAGCGGATGCACATACCTTCTCAGAGAGGCTCGATTTGATGAGAGTGAGCAGTCTGTAAATGTATGTTGGCTCAAAGGGTACACCGGGTCGAATGTCTTTCATCATCTTATCACCAGCTGCTGGGGAAAATAGTGATAATAAATCATAATTAGTTACACCGGAAAAGAAAAATGTGACAAATAGTCTGACGTCACTTCCGTTACACCCTTGGGTCACAGGGCTGTTTTCCCCATTCTAAATGCTATAGTCTTTTTAGCATCTCATCAAAACAACAACCGAGTTCCAAAAATAAACAACATTTTTATCCGTGTTGGATTATGGAGACATAATATATCGTCATGCAGGCGCCTCCATACTCAAGCCTCTGGACTCAATTTACCATTCAGCTTTGAGGTTTATTACTGGTGCAAATTTCAACACTCATCATTGCGACCTGTATGGTATGGTGGGCTGGGGTTCTTTGTCGGAGAGGCGCAATTATCATTGGCATCTCTTCATTTATAAAGGCCTGGTTGGAAAACTGCCACCATACATCTCTTCCATGTTACGTGAGAAACCTAGTTACATTCAAACTCGCTCCAGCGATTGGCTGGTCCTTAAGGTCCCCTTTGCTAATTCGGAACTGGGAAAGACTGCCTTTAGCGTTAGTGCACCTGATTCTTGGAATCTCTTGCAACAAGATTTTAAGATGAGTACCCTAGCATCTGTTGGTCATTTCAGGAGTTTACTTAATAACCGTGCATTACAAGTATGTAATTGTTTTCACTGATTGTTGTAAACACTGTTTTCTTTCTGTATTAATTCTGTTTGTAATCTCGGCATCATTGTAAATGAGGATCTCCCTCAATTGATCTTTTCGAGAAATTAAATAAAGGTTGAATGAATGTAAAGGAGTAACTCGAGGCCAAAGACGTGGGACTGGGGGCGTGGGATTGGGGGGCGTGGGAGACGCCCCCACGGGGACATGGGGATATAGAGAGAGAACCAGCGGCTCGCCACTCCACTAGCATCCGACTTTGGGGTCTCGGCCGTGGACCACCTCCAGGTTAGCCTGGTTAATAAACCAGACTGCACAACACCACCCCCTGTTGGTAGTGGTGTGTGATAGAGTCTGACGCTTGCAGTCAGGCTACCTCCAGGTACCCCTGCCCTGGCGATATAACAGGGGTTATGGGAAATATATAGAGAGAACCAGGGGCACGGGGCGGCAGCCGTTCCACTCCTATCCGTTCCACTCCTATCCCACTCGGTGTGGGACGGACGAGTGGCTCCTATCGCGGACCACCTCCGCCCTCCGGGGACCCCTGAAGGTATCACGGAGCTCCGGGGACCCCCTGGCGGTGCCGCGCCACACCCTGTGTAGCCGGAAAAATTACCCTTCTAACGGGGTGGCTCACGGATGGCGCCCGGGGACCATCGCTCCGGGGGACCACCGGACTGACGCAAATTTGGTCGCGCCGTTGCGGAGGACCACCGCCACTGCAGCCCACTTCGGATAGGAGTGGAACGGCGGCCGCCCCGTGCCCCTGGTTCTCTCTCTCTCTATATCCTCATGTCCCCGTTATATAGCCAGGGGTCCCTGGAGGTGGTCCACGGCACGCGCGCCACTCGTCGGTCCGAGGCAGAGGCGGCCCCAAAGTCGACCGCGGTAACGTGAACCGCCGCGGCCAAACGTCTGGTAAAATGAGCCCCCGACCCCGTCCAAAATTCGCTGCGCATTAAGTAGTGTAATTACGGTAGAAACTGTGAGCCGCTGGTCATACGCTCTTGGCAGCCTTTCCCACGCCCATTCGAAGACCACACGCCACGCCCATCACGCCACGCCCATTCGAAGACCACACGCCACGCCCATTCGAAGACCACACGCCACGCCCATCTGCGCAGCAGACTGCCTCGAGTTAGTCATACTTGCAGTAGACTGACAGGAAATGGGGAGAGAGATGGAGAGTGGCAGAGCAAAGGTCGTCGGGAACGGGACTCAAACCCGTGACATGCTATCAGGAATCAGAGCCTATGTGGTATGCGCCTGGACCGCTAGTCCAGCGGGCACCTCTGTCTATTAGACTTTAGAGATACCGTAACCCATCTTACCTTGCTGTTTGGCTTTAGATGGCACAGGCATGTTGTTGAACTCATTCACGAGTCGTACGCTGTTGCACACAAAGAAAAAAAAAAAAACAATCTGTCTTCACAAGGCTAGACATTCATCAATTGAATTTATACATAAATCCAACTGCTTCAGCACCCGGTCCATGCATATAACTTAAGCGTGCATAAGAATTATCCTATTTCATGGCTAGGCTTCTTATTACTTACAAGTTGTCTATCATGGGGGTGGAGGTGCACAGTCTCTGCGTTCCATTATGCAGAGGAATGGACTTCATTAGGTGATACATGGGGGGACACGCAATCAGCGCCTGCAGGGTCTGAGTGCTCTGGGTCAAGGGACAAACCGTCATGCAGAACAGCAGTATGACAACACTTCCAAAATAACGAAAACAAAACAACTCTAAATTAAATACTTTAGTGTGTTAGACAACTGGAATGCATGTCTCATACCCAGTCTTAAGCTGCTGATACAGGGTTTCATGTTTAGCAATAGGTACTATATTCAAACCCAGGATGTGATTTTGTTACAGCAATAGCATTCCAGCACCTTTAAATTTAGTATGCCTTAAAAATGGATACTACTGGGAATTTAAGGTGTTATTTCATTAGTTTCTTCACCCTCATCAGACACTTGTCACATTGGCAAGAAAGTTTCTAAATTATGTGTCCTTGAGTTCTGTAAAATGGCTTGGGTGACATTCATCATTGAAACTACATTTTTTTGGCTTGCCATGTCTCTTGGTTTAAAAGAAATATTCTATTTTCCTGGCTTTCCCTTGCAATATGACAAGTGTCAGCTGAGGAAAAACAACCAACTAAAATTCAAAATGTCACAGGATCCCTCTATGGCCCTTATTATCCACATGCTCCTGTCAACTAGTATGACATTTTGATATTATAATACTGTCCAAAATGTGAAAACTTGTGACTGGTTTCAGTTTTCATTTCAAATTGAGGAATGCAGATCTGGGCAAAATCGGCTTATGTTATCCACAATATAACAACCCATCTCATCCAGCTATCGAAAGACAGAAATAAGCAAACAAGAGTGAAATGCAAAAACAAGATAAGAAAAAAAAGGATACAGCGTTGATATAGCACCAGTTTCCCTTGTTGATCAGTCCTCTTGGTTGCAAAGACACTGGTTTGTGTATCAACTTCACATTCTCAATAAGTTCTGGGGATTCAAACAAAATTTAACAAATGC
Organism: Nannobrachium achirus; assembly: GCF_963921795.1. Taxonomy (NCBI): domain Eukaryota; kingdom Metazoa; phylum Chordata; class Actinopteri; order Myctophiformes; family Myctophidae; genus Nannobrachium; species Nannobrachium achirus. The sequence continues at coordinate 34,018,982 of NC_137816.1, read as the reverse complement.
ATAATTTTCCACAAAAGGTGTCACGCACATGCATAAAACGCAACCTGTCATTGTGAATTGTGCAGGCATAGTGTGTCAATGTGTGATTACATACAGACAACACAAATGTTCCTTTTTCTGCTCTGACAGCATATGACTGACACACGAGCCTAGTTTAGTCAGAATAAGGACATGTTGTACCACGCCTAGGAAGGGAGACTATCACTGAAAACACAGCTCCCATGGTAACGTGGACACTTTAGACAACACATAAAAACTGAACCCGAAACAGGAGGTTTCAAAAGAAAATGCCATTATGTACACAGTGAGTCTATGCGTTACGTAAGTATTCCCCAATGGGGATTTCTTTTGGGCATTATCACCCAATACAAATACACAGTATCAGTATTTAAAACTTTACGTGCCTTCAGTGAATGTTGATATAGTGCATTCGGGCATACAAGCAAAATTGCCTTATTATTGATTTGAACCAATGCCAATAAACTCCTGCACTGACTAGGAGCAATCTCGCATTATTAATTTGGAAGACCCCCTAGAATGCCATGAAACGTTCCTAATAGCCCCCCCCACCCCCAAGTTGAATAGATGTAATCGCTCTCTTAGTGTTAAATAACCTCAATTGTAGAGAGTATCTTCCAATATAGATCAATGATAAGTCAATGCAAACATCCATGTTAAGTATAGAAAACGTGAAATGGCGTTTGATTAATTGTGCTAGAAAGACAGACCATGGTTGAAAGGTCTTGTACATTTAAAGCAACCATTTGTGCTTAGAGTAGCAAAACAAGTTGGAAGACACAAGTTGCAGCTCTATAAATAATTTAGAATGACTAAAAATTACATTGGGAAATAAACAAATAAAAATAGCCTATATACTTTGTCATAAGATAATAACCAATATAGCCACTCTACAAGCTCTCAATGCATCGCTCAATGCAACCCATTGTGAGCTTGTAGATTTGCCACGTTTGTTTTACAAAACAGGTACACCAGGGTTAGGTAGGTAGCAGCACATGAGCAAAGACTGGAAAAGGATTGCTTTTACAACCTTTACAGCTGTGGACAGTAAACAACCAGGTTGCTCACAGGACAGACAAATCACAAAACCCATTATTTATACGATGCTTCTTTTTTAAGATGGTTACTTTGAATGTATCTGTGTGAACAGAACAGCTTCAACTCCTCTTCAAACATACCGATGGTCCCTGTCAATTGTCAAAGTCTGTTTATCAAATATTAAAAAAAATATATAAGCCTATCCACTGAGTGCTACTTTAGAACAGGCTCACAATATAAGGTTAAAGCTATTTTATACTTCTGTCATGCAACACTTTCCATAAATGCCAGACAAAAACTATGCATTTTCAACAGCAAAAACTCTTGAGTGACAATGTATAAATAGGCCACTGTAGATGGGGTTGCAATAATGTGAAGGATGATATTTGGTCTGCAAAGTGGTGACTCTATCCAACAGCAACATTTGATTGTAAATGGGGGCAGCCAAGCCCTAATAGCACTTGAAGATTTAAATGCTGTAAAGGTTAAGGCTTCTGGTTTCCTTTGATCTATTGGCTGTGCCTTTGCTCCATTGTTGAGGTTAGCATGAGATTTCCAAGTGTGTTCACACGGGCATTACCAGTAAAAAGACTGGTGGTGAGGGGTTAAGGTCATACATATGTGGCAAATGACTCAATATTTTCAACAAGTATTCTGCAATGTGCTACTGCCACCTAGTGTTCAATCAACCTGTTCATCAAAAGAAACATGTAAAAAGATCCATGGTCAATACATCTAGCAGTATAATCCTATCACATCTTAACAGTTTCAATTATTATATAATTAAAAACATAAATTTAATTATAATAAATGTCTGTAAAAAACATGTCATTTGATCACAGGCATGCTCTTTGCTCTGCTTACACTTGGCATAAAGCCTGCTCTAGTATAGGTTGTACAGATTTAAGGGAATAGCACGTCTCAATATTGCCACCATGTGGAGGGTGAATAATATATATCACCAACCCACCTTGCTGCCTGCCTTTAAACACTTTATGACAAATTAAGTACTTAAAGGTTAACTCTGGACTCTGGATATCTTTAAATTATACCTGCAAGTTTAGGGGCCATGGGATCTTCCGATACATGAACAGGGTTCTCTTTGACCTCCCCACCCTTCTCGGGCTGCTCTGGCGTAGGGGGGGATGGAGCCACAGCCTCCACAACATTCTTCACCTCCACAAAGGCCTGAGGGCCCCCGGGCAGAGGCTTGGAGCTGTGGAAGAGACTAGCCCATGATTTAGGGAGGTTGGCAGTAGGTGCAGCAGGCGGGGCAGGCGAATGAGCCTCCTCTGCCACTGCCGGCTGAGCCTCAGAGTCTGGAGAGGCCTGCTGGGCCTGTTCCCCTGTCTCACAGTCTTCTTTGTGTCCATCTGCACTGACAGCAATATCAGGCTCTGCTAGTCCATTGGCAACCCCATTGTCTGCAGCCTCCTCCCCCTCCTGTTCAGTAGTAGCAGTAGCAGTGGTGGCAGGGGGGCTGGCCACAGCAGCCGAGGGAGGAACAGGGGATTTGGGACAGGGGCTGTGCCCACCGCTACCCACAAGTTCAGGGCTCTTTGGAGCCAAAAGCTCTGGCTGCTGATCTGCAGTCCTGGGCCCCTCTGTCATCCCACTGCTTTGAGAGGAGGATGAAGAGGAGGATGTTGCATTGTTACCATCTGATAAAGAGGCAGCTCCGCTTGTTAAGTCCAAAGAAGATTCATCAGGGCTATCACAAGTCCTCTGATTGACAGTGGATGTGGAGGCAAAATTAGCCACTGCCACTGGAGCAGCTGATGTTGCCAAAGAGACAAGGCCAGGGGGGGAAAGTTCAGCCCCCGACAACGCCTTGCCAATCATGTCCTCAGCACTGTGTTGTGGTGCACTGAGCGCATGTCCATTCACCAGCCCAGTCACAGGCGTTCCGTCTACTATTGCTCCACTGCTGCTGCTGCTGTTGCTGCTGCCAGCTGACCCTTCCAAGTAGTTGTAATATCCCGGTGGTCGCTTTTTCTTTTTCTTCCGCTCACGTTGCCCAAGGCTGCCAGGGACCCCATCCATGTCTGGGTCCGCGCAGGCCTGATTGTCCATGGCAGAAGCCTCAGAGTCAGGGCAATCCAGCATGTTGAAGTCGGCACCATCAGGGACATCGGCCGTTGGAGAGGACGACTGCTGGGAAGCCTGGCAGCCCAAGATGAACTCTGGAGCCTGGGGGTTGAGGGTGCTGGAGACCTTGAATAAAGGATCCTTCACCCCAATGGACTCCGAGTTCATCACCTCGTCCACACCAAACTCAATGCGTTGGTAGTCTTCCCCTGTGAAGAACAACATTTCAGTCAGGTAGAAGGAAAAGACCAAAATCCCCAAATCTTCTGCGCCATGTACTGTACATGATTCAATATAGAAAAAATAAAATAAAACAAATATTTTTTTTTACATCAGTGTTTCCAAATCAGTATCGCTGTAAACCTTTCCGGTTGCACAAAACGGTGTCCTCCATCAAGCTTTAAAATCCATGGAGGGCCTTAGGATGTTTACAAATAAACCTTGGGTGGCTACTGGCTATGCAAAACTAGTTTTGAAACACTGATCAGCCAAATTCCAATATATCAAGTTCACATGTATAAACAAAATATAAATGTGGGCATATTTTCAACACTGTTTATGGAGCAAAAACAATGCAATGGGAATACATGCAGTGCTGTGAAAAGGTTTAAGCACACCCAATGAAAATGATGACTCTTTCAAATATTTACGGAAATGAAGGAAACCGTAATACTACTATTTCAACACTACTGATTGTTAAAGATTATCCAATTCAACAAACGGATAGTGGAAAAAAGATACATGCAGTCATTTAGTTAGCAGAAATTAAGAGAAATGCAGTTTTTTTGAGTGGGGAAAATAGATACACCTCAAAAATGTCTTGTATCTTTGCATCCGTCTCTTGCATTGATTGAGAGGAATTCTTGCCCACTCCTAATTTATTATACTTGAGGTTTCTTGCCTCTCAACATTACACCTCACCCCTGTGTTTCTATTGGGTTAAGTCATTATTTTGTGAATTTGACTTTTTGCGGTCCAGTTATGACTCAGCTTAAGCTATTTAATAGGTGGCCCAATATATGCTCTCTGGTAGAGAGGAATTCCTGGATGATGTTATGATGGCAAGCAGGCCAGTCGTGAATCGCCTAAGTACCTCAATCCATAAAGCTCCTTCCATCATGCTGTACAAATGATATATAGTTCTTCCGTTTTAAAATGGTATACCCACTGTCCTACTGTGGATATATAGGACACTTGTCACTCAATTTGATTTAATGCATGATCTTTTTTCCATTTTGTTAACTGTTTATTAATTGATCATCTTGTCCTTGAAAGGCTCATACAAAATAAAACTCAAAGGCATTTTTAGGATTTAGGTTTAAAGATAGGGTAAGTGATTTCATTTAATTCAAATAACAACAAAATGGGTCTATGTTCTGATAGTTCTAGTTACTATAGAGTGTTTGCTCCATATTTGGACTTCAGCCTTATCCCCTGTGAGGAGGCAGTTTCCGTTTTGGTGGAGGAGACAGGATTCCCCCAATCATGGTCGAGTGGGGGCGGGCCTTACGCGCACCAAGGCCAGCCCCCACTTGATCATTATTGAAGGAAGGCCCCTGCCTGTCACCTACATGAAAACTGAAACTTAAATGAAATCACTTACCCTACCTTTAAGTTATTGCCAAATAACTCAACCTTGGATTAATCATTTCAAAGCACGTTGTCCCAATACTGCTGTTCTTCACCCTATTGTTGTCTGGCAAACTACTGCCATATATTTATGGCCATTATGTATGCTTCCCCCTAAAAAATGACCTATGTTGATCAAACGATGGTTACCTTGTGCAATTTAATAGACTCAGGTCAAAGCTGGCTGTAGATCTCTTAATGTACCCTGGAGTTCTTAATCACATTAAGCCTGGCCTGTTGTCCCTATTTTAGACAAATGTTTCACATTTCCCATTAAATATGGCGACATGTCTGACAAAGGAATGGTTGGGACTTCAGTTGTAACGGACATGACTGTGAAACCCCTCCCAGACACATGGGCACATTTTCATCTTGGCATGAACAGCAGCATCTAATCCAGGTTTCCAATGACTATGTGAGGCAGGGACAACCTTATTACCTTCTCTAATGATGCTCTAATTATTGCCAACTGCTTTAACTTCTGACATTTGATAGGATGCGTTAGATTATGTAAGTTTTCCCACAACTATATTTGTCCTAAGGTAAAGGAAAATGATTGTCCAGTCATTTTTTTCATTAGTACTTTTTAACAGTCAATAAGTCTAACCAGTCCCACCAGAAAAAACCTGAATATGCAATCGCATAATTCAATGCATAATCAGCCAAACGTCGCATATTATGTCAAATAATTGCGTAATTCCGTGCAAAATATGTGAAATACAGTATGCATATTATTATAAGTGACTGGACGGTTTCAATGCCACACCATAGTCACACACGCTCAACTGTGTCAAGTTGCGCAGCAGATAGTTATGAGCGCAGCTTACACAGTCAGAGACATCATGATAGCGCACTGCACTTGACTGACTGATTAAAAAAGTCTGACCAGTACGTGACCAATTGGGCCCGGCCCAGCCCGCACAGACACGTCAGGCTCGGGCTGAAATCTTTGGACCCCCATGCAAGAGGTTTTAAAATGTTTAAAAAATATTTTTCAACTTGTAATTCATTTCTATTATTTATTTATTATTTATTATGTTGTAGATCGGCTATTCTCAAGTCATCAATGTTTATATGATTTAAGTGGTTAAATAGATTTTTATGATATTTAAAAACATTCGGTTGGGGCGCCCTGGAATCTCCTCAAGGACCCCTAGGGGTCCCCGGACCCTAGCCTGGAAACCAGACAAATCTGCCAGCTCTGCTGTGATTGGATTTCGCGTTGTGGGGCACCAATCAGGGCCCAGTACGCAAATGTAGGGTGGGTTTATCATCAGAGGCCCTTGGAAATGCAGGTTCCAAACAGAGATTACTGACCAATACCTAAGCAGTGATATTTATCTGGCCATGCCAGGCTACCCGGACCACACTTTGAGAACCAATGAAGTCAACTATTTACTACTATATAGTTGCCTAGTAAGTGAGAGAATCACCTTTTTTCACAATTTCACAGCATAAATGTATAAATCCCCCAGATATTCCATTGCATAATCAAAGTTTTTGCCCACAAAGTCAAGGGTTTTTCCTGCATTTTATTAAAGGGACTGTCTAACTATAATGAAAAACACAATTGGGTGTACTTCATTTTTCACAGCACTGTATGTCAAGCTTATTCTAAAAATTAGGTTAATAAATACCCAGAACACACAATCTGTAAAAAGCACATGTACTCTGTATCATTTGGTTATTGCATGGCGGTTTTTAACTTGGAAGCTATTAGGCAGTGAGATGCGCCCAGTGAAAAAGTCAACAAAAAGGAAAACATTAGTAAGTGCAAGTCATGTAAAATCATCCAAGTGCCGATGAGTGGTCATCCATAACCCTCAACTGCAAACCCTGAAGGACTGCAAGGTATGGTTAAGAAGGTATGAAGACAACACAATTACTTCATCTACCGGGATTAGATGGTCCTCTGTTAGTGTTTTATCATTGTAATTTCAATCCAAGGCGGCAAGTGCATTCATGGGTAGAATTTGAACAGTGCAAGACTACCCAGGTACATAGATGTTAGCAATCCTGTAAACCATCCCTATGCCCATTTAGTCAAATAGAGACGGATTGCTCAGTTCATGAAACACATCTGTTAAACTCAGAACACTGCTGTGGAGCAAATGCATTAAATGCAAGAGAAGATAAGAGATACTTAACTGTTTAAGAGCATGCAAAGCCTTACAGATTGTACAAACAGGCAAGAGAGAGAGAATATAGTGGCAAGGTTTAGAAAGCCACCGGTTTTTAAAACCTGAGATTTTTCCAGCAAAATTACGACAGCTAATCAAGCCAAGGAGCGTCGGACCCAAACTCACCGCAAACCTGCCGTTTCACAGACTCCATAATGTAAGGTACAGCAGGAGTGCAGTAACTTCCTAAATGATCAATACAAATCAACGTGAGGATAAGTGTTATGAGCAAGATGACACCATCTTATGGAGAGGCAGCCAATATTACACATTTATGTTGGTTGCGTGGGAACCAATACATGATAAGGCTGCATTGACGCATTCTAATGCGTAAAGGGGGAAAAAAAGACATCAGTCCTGAACTCTACAGATTACAGATAGAAGGAAAACATTTAAAACATATGCCAAGCATCTCTGCCTGGCAGCGCAGATTAGCCTGCACTCAATCCAACTCAGGTATTCTGAGTGACTGTCATTATCATGTAAGGGCATGAATCTATTATGCCCACAAGACATGGCACAGCAGTCTGCTGCTGATGATTTTTTTCCAACCGTTTCATCAGATAGAAATTAATAATAGGGAATATAGTTAACAGGCAATGGACTTACCGGAAGACTGACTGACGCAGGAGACTTTGTCATTGAACGGCGGAAGCTGTGAGAAGAGCATAGAGAAGATTAGATATGAAAAGGGATATTCTTGCATTGTAAAATTGTATATAACTGAATTTCAGTGTACAGACTGATGCCGACTGTTGTGTTGCTACTAGATGTTTTGCACCAGTCTGCTCAATAAGATCAGACATAAGATGATCAGTGTCTTCCTCCAATTCAATATGATCACAATTATCTACATAGGGCAAGGCCAATAAACAGAAAATATATCCAACTCGTTATTTAGAACCAATAACCGACTAGGAAAGATTCAAATTGATTTTGTTTTAAAATAGACTAAATCAATTAGTCTGATTAACCACTTAAACCTCCATTTTAGGTTGTTGTAAAATTAAGGCATACATAAATAGCTAATCTAAAGGCTCACATGAAGCATGTTTGTAGATTGGCTACTTTCACTTTATGTATACATTTAAAAAAAATCATTAATCATAATCAAAATGTTTGGAATTTATATTGATTTGAAGTCATATCGTCAAGCCTTATTCTCTAGCATTCACTTTAATGTTTTTGTACCTGTAGGGCTGGCCCCAATATATTATATCATGATGGGTAGATTTTGGATATTGTGATAAGGCATAAGTGTTTCGTTTAACTTTTCTGACAGAGGACCAACTTTTGCTTCAGAAGACACTATTATAATAAATGCATTATTTGTATTCATAAATATCCAGTTGTATGCTAATAAGACTTTATAAGCAATGCTATAGGAGGGAATTCCATATGGGGGTTGGCTGCAGAGAAGGGAGATTTTAATTTGGTGTGTGGACTATTTGAGGTTGGAAAAGGCAATGGTCCAAAATTAAATCACAACCAAAAACAGATTCTCAGTTGTCCAAAGATTTATTTGGCCAATGGGTCTTGTGTTTGACACACCACAAATGAGCATGGGAGAGAGAATGTACTCTAAGCCAACACAATAATTAAAGCTATGGTACGATACATAAGAAACAGTAAAAGTAGAACACTGTATTAATACTGTGTTTACTCGATAAGAACATTTTTACGGTCATGAAAATAAGACTAAGAAGTTCATATTTTAGATTCTAATTAGAGAAAAGAAACATTTGAGTGTCAAAGTGTTTTCATTTACTGCTAATAATAATAATAATAATATAGGCCCCACGCATTGGGGACTTGTTTGTCACAGTACATTTGCACATACGTGAAATTTATTACCCATCCTATAACGATTAGGAGCAGTGATCAGCCATATGTGGCGCTCGGGGAGTAATTAGGGTTTAAGGGTCTTGCTCAGGGACACATCGACACATAGCTGCCTGACCGGAAAAATCGTACCTGTGACATCCAGGGGCTCTGGCTCCCCAGACAGGCTCCCTAACCACTCAGTTACGGCCACCCTGTGCTTTCCTATGGTTTTAAGGATTTTAATGATTCTGATTTCAGTGGGTGGGGGCAAGTGGCTAGACACAATAAGCCCATTCCCAAGATGCACCGCAATCTTTCATGGGCAGATGTGAGTTATGGGGGCTAGTACTAGTGTTAATGTAAATAGTAATAAAGAAATCGCCTGCTTATTGTGTCTAAAAAGACATTTAGCCACTTGTACGAACTACCCACTGAAATCAAAATAGCTAACCTCGCAAAAATGATAGAAAGAAGTTTTCTTTTCTCCAATTAAAATCTAAATTATGAACCCTTGTTGTAAAAAAATTCAAGTTGTCCTTTAAACATGTACATACTCTCATATTCCACCCATTCCAACACCTTACCTCAACATAACATCGTGGAGTCACGAAGAACTGATTGATTTCATCAGGGCTGAATTCCCCGAAGATGTACTGTGGGAAGAAATAAACATTGTGTAAAAGATCAAGATTTTCATGATTGAAACAAAATCTGTTTTGTGGTACAACTTTAAAAAACCTGGAAACTGAAAAAAAGGCTGCCATGAATAGCCTGTGGCACCATGAAAACGCCACTGAAATATAAAACCAGAGCTGGAGTTCCCTTTCCGACGTGGAGTTAAGAATTACACAGGAAGGCTGTGATGTCATATTTAGAACTCATTTAGAGGATGGTGCTATTTCAAACCTCGCAGGGTTCCAAAGGGAGTGTCCATCATCAGCCAGCCAAGAATGCAACATTGGTTTGTATAAAAGTAACGGACAGCATGGAGAAGTCATGAGTCATGCCTTATTAGGCAAAACATCTCCCAGCAGGCCACGTCTAAGAGAGCAAACATGACTGGCCCATTGGCCTTGTATTGTAGCCTGGCATTAGCCAGACTGATAACATGGATTCACTCACACGTTCCTCCACGTTAGCAGTCTGGACTTCGGCCCATGGGAAACGAGTATGAGAAGTCAGAAATGACCGGGCCAATCAGTGACTGTGTTTCAACTGAACAGCAGTGATGTCATTAAGTACGCGCCCCGCGTATTTCACGCATATTTTTAATTCAGGACGCATTAATCCAGTCATCACAGGGTCCCTCGGACGCACACAACTTTAGTCTGCAGCTACAAACCACAGGAGCACATTCGCTCTGCGTTAGCCTCTTGCTAAGCTACTTTCTCCGACGGTCTGAGGTCATAAAGTAATTAAGTCATAAAAAGTCCAGTTTTCAAAGCGGAGAATCTAAATATCTGTGATTTACAACCGCTGTGTTCTACAAGCGTCTCCGACTCTCCGTCTCTCTCTGAACGTTCTCTAGTAACGTGTCGCTCTCACTGCAATGGGGGGCTACTCAACTAGTCTGGGGCACAACGTGCGACGCGGTGGAAAAAGTAAAATAGTTTCATTTTCGGTTTTAGTCCACGCGGCCCGCGCTCCGCCAGTAATCCGTATGAATAAAAAAAGATATGCCACAACACAAGGTATATATTAACATCCTTGTGTCGAGTGGATTACAGAGAAAGTTTATGCTGCTCCGTCATAGAGTTGTGCTCCGTACTCTACTGCCCTGTGTGCACTGTGTGCAGGTCTGTGTCTGAGTGACATATGTGGCTTCCAACGTGTGGTACACGGCCCAGAGCAGAGCGGCATGGAGCGCATGCGGTCCTCGCTTCTCCCCCGTTTTAAAACTCGCTTGTTTTCCAATAAAAAATAGACCTTTTTTTTGTCTTTTTACCGCGGTAAGCACAATGACACCGCGGTAGACCTCGGTACGGCGGTTACCGCCTCCAACCCTAATGACCATCCGTGGGTCCTGGGACCCATTACATTAAAAAGCTAGCAACATCACTGGAACAGTGTAACAAAGTCACTGATTGGCCCAGTCTTTTTCAGATTTTCATACTCACTCCCTATGGGCTGAAGTCCAGACTGATACTGAGGAGGAACAAGTGAGTGAATTAAATTTATCGGTCTGGCTAATGCCAGGCTACTTATATTGGGCTGCATATTGGGCTGCAACTACCTCCAGTGGCTCAGGAGGTAGCCGCTTGGGAATCAGAAGGTTTCCGGTTAGATCATGGGCCTCCCTGGGTGTCAAAGAGTCCTTGATAGAGATGGCCATTTGGAAAAAATGTATTAACCGGTTACCCGAAAAATGCCCCATTTACCCATTAAAAATATCAATACACTGGGTATTATTTCATCATAAAATGTGCCCTTTACACAAAAATACCACCAATACAACGAGGAAGAATAGGGAAGAAGAGGGATACAAATTGTTTTCTATAAGAAATATGGTTTTATTATAGCCTTATAACTAAATTAAATACGTTTTCATCTTGCTTTACAATACACAAAACAATGAAAGCGCGAGACCGCATCAGCAGCACAAGCCCTAGAACAGATCAACTCCCAATGTGTTAAGAAAGATGTTAATGTAATAGTAAAATGTATAATAAATAACTGCACAAACTGATTCAGTTCACTGTGAACGCAACAGTTAGCTGCCATGTCTGCAGTGGGTCTGTCGGGCATAGCCTCTGTGTAAAAAGACTGTTTATTGCGACTGCCAGGTCGCAAGTTACTATGAAAAGCTCCACCGGCTGTCCGTCAGTCGATCTGTCGGTCCGTTAAGGCACATGGCCCTACTCTTATCTCCGGCACCGTTGCCCCTATCCTTGCCAAACTTTGCACGCACTCTCCTTGGCTGGCAAACCACAACCTCGGCCCCTGATTTCTCACATGCCCCTCTTCTAGCGCCACCATGAGGTTGGTTTTTGCAGACAACATATGCGACCTGCCGGTCGCTTATCTCCCGATTAGGGAGTCTTACTGGTTTAACATAGGAAAATATTAACTCTAGCGAGTTGTGTTTTAAGCTCTGTTTTCCCCCCATTTAAAACAGGATTCAATTTGACAGGTGATGGGGAAAACCCAACCAAAGCATTTGCGCTGTTTCCTGATGAACAAGCTCTGTCAACGCAGAGGCGTGTAATGTTACACAGAAATTGGTGACCGGGTCACCACATGTGGGTTGACATGTGCGCGCGAGCCGGAACATTTTGCTTAATTAATTAATTCGTTTGCCCTCAAAATATTAAGTGAAGTTAAATAAGAGAGAGAAGTTGCTTATAACAAACAAATCAAAACATATTTCGATTTTTGATTAAATCAGTTATCATTTTTGCCCTCAAAATATGAATGAGTTTCATGAATCAACATTGTGTAGCAAAACCAGTTTAGCTACTTTGACCCTGTACATCTGCTATTTGAAAATAGCTGATCTACAAGCTCACAGCATCACACAGCTAAACCAAACGTTGGCGAGGTTGTTTATAGGCTACTTTACATTTAAGTACCAATCGTTCTTATTTTGTTTTGAAGCCCACCGATAGGCTCTTATTTTGAAGCCTATGTATTGACCGGGTTAACAGGTTTACGTTGGTCTGACATGACGAACAATAACATAGCTACCTAGCTTGCTAGTGCTTCTGTGTGCTGGTGATGAGTGATGACCAGTGATCGGACGCTATACTATCGTCGTAGGGTTAGGTAACGTGGTATTGGCGCTGCTATGTTTAATCTTACACATTAAACCAACATAAATAGTAAAGCTTTTCACACGTAAGGCTTTATTGAGCAATGAGCACCCGCACAAAGTCCTGTGAAACTAACTCACGGAGTGGTGCGTGATTCTCATGCAGTAGCCTACACACGTAACACATCCCTCCCGTGCTGGAGTTAAATACTTTTGCAAGTTTTTCTACATGAGTCGCGGGTAACAGCCAGGATTTCCACCGCGGAGGTAAAGGCTCAGCCCTGAGCCGCTCAGGGCACTGGGCAGGGCTGCATTGTGCCAGCCACCCTCTCCTCCTCTCCTCCGTGATATGAAACATGCTCGCGGGAGGCGGCGCAGCGCAGCGTGGTGTAGGCGAAATGTGAAGTCCATCTACTGTATTAGTCCCAAATCGCAAAATGTACTATAGTGGTTTTAAAAGAAATCTACATCTCTTCCTTGCACCGTTAAAGCCCCGGTAAACATTTGTGACGGTGGGCTGCTCTGGACGTGTGTATGTGATGAAAACAAGCATGCACTGGTGACGTTTAGGGCTTTTCGCTATGTGTCTTGGCCGGGCGCTAAAGATTTCAGACCAGGCGCAGCGCCTGGCTTGTAAAGTGCTGCCGGAAACGCTGGTGTGTGTGTGTGTGTGTGAGTGTGAGTGTGAGTGTGTGTGTGTGTGTGTGTGTGTGTGTGAGAAAGGGTGAAAGTAATGCAGATTGTAATGTAAAGAGCTTTGGATAAAGGAGCTATATAAAAGCACCATTTACATTTATTTTACAACAATTTTTTCTGACTAACCGAGAACCATGTCTTTAACAATCATCGATTGCCAAGAAAAATGTTGGCTTTTGTGGTCGCCTGCCACGATAAAATATGATTTCCGTACCTTTTTATGTGATCGCGGCTTTTCCCCTGTGCATGAGGCACGTACGTGCACGATCGCTAAATCTGTGTGTACAATGCCATACAAGGACGATCATAGAAGGATTCATGCTAATGGCGACCTTAGCATGCTATAAGCAGACAAGCTAGCAAGAAATCTTGCAGGCCATGTGACAGGATCAGTAAACTCAGGCCGTGTCAATCAATGAGTTAAATGCATTTAAACAGAACAAATGTATTAACCACTTAAGCGTTATGTTAAGCTTTGTCACCATTAAAAAATATATATATATTTCTTTTTGGCCAATGCCATGCCCTAAATAAGGATTGATTATTAATGAAATTATTGATTTTGTATAATCTATTATTTTCATTAACTTTTTGTATGAAATGGTGAACCATAGGTTGGAGGGGACAAATAATAAATGAAATGCCAAATTGCACAGTCATTTTGGTTGCAGCCTGTCCCTCCTAGGTAGGTATGCAGTAGACTGGTTTCACTTGACAGCAGGTTTTTTCTACTTGTCTCAGGCAATCGGACAACCGTTAATGTTGGACGCTGACAGCAGATACAAATTTAAGCCAATTGCTGTGATCTTGACAGTAATTGGTGCTGCTTCTATGTTTTGAAACATTTAAACAAAGAAGAACGACTTAATTGAGATCACACTTCAGACTGTTGCTAATATTGAAGCTCCCACAGAAGCATGAGCCATTCTATAGTAAATTAGTCTAAGCAAGACCTTTTGTGACCCTAAAATCCCATGGACTCAAACAGGGATTACCTCTTGCTGCAAGTTCCTCACTGACTTGTTGGAGGTGAGCACAGACATTTTAATTGTCAACTTAAACAGCATTAGTAATTTTTTGCTTATCGCACTGAACCTTGTTATATTTAACCAAATTAATAGTAATACAAAGGGCTGCCATATGTAAATCAGTGTCGCTACTTTAAATATGAACATATGCATTAGTAAATCAAGAATTACAAAAGGGATTATCCCAAATGAGGGAAAGCGAACAGCAGAGCTGACAAGGCAGGGACCTTGGCAGTAGAATAATACTCCATTCCATTACATGCATTTCCTACTCATTGTTTTGTGAAGATAACCTGCTTTCTCCCCACTGGCTATATTTAACTTAATCACACTGTAATTGCAGATGTCCTGTTGTTGCAACACATTGATCACAGAAGTTAAAGTACCTTAAAATTTCATCCAACCTATTTTTGGTTTAGGAATATTAGTCAGTAATTTAAAAAGTACATGCTAGATTTATTCTTTATGGAAATAAAGATATATAATATCAAAAATATTCTGTTTTAAATTAAATAATTACACTTTTACCAGAAGCACAAAATAAATAAAAATGTGTTGGTGACGTGTAGTGGTGATTGTCTAGACTCTAGAGCAATGGAGAAAAGGTGAAATGAACTCACTAGTCACACAGTTAATCCTCCCAGCGCATTAAACAGTGGGACATGAAAAGGGAGGTACAGAGAAAAGAAAGTGCAACTCAAGCATATGTAACTCTTTGCAAACGAGGACCCACACCAGGGCCCACATTGCTGAAATGGCACTACAAGCGACAAACAGCCAGCTATAATCCAACGGCCTCAGGACGGCTAATACAATCACAACAGAAAGAATGTCCCTTTGCCTCTTTCTGCAGGCATGCCACACGTACCACACTAAGCTTCCCTTGCTGTTCGTTTGCACTGAGGATTACCACAAATTAGCCATCTGTATTATTTCAACACACTCCAGTGACGACACCACATACACGCACAGAGAGAACAGGGCTAGGTGGACCTAGCATAATAAAGTGATAATGAAATAAAGAATAATGATTAGGATAGATAGACAAGGAGCTCAATTAGCCATTAATGACTGCGTTGACACCTACAAAGAGTAATGTTTTTATTTTCTGATAATTAATAATGAAACTATGGTATAATAGCAATAGTACATTGGAGGTCAGACAACTTTGTGTAATACTGGCACTTAGGCTTGTGTAGATGAGGGATGTGATCGATCGCACATAGATGTTAGGGAGACTAACTATGTACACGTGGTTACCTCTAATGGCATGACATCACGCGGCAGCCCGCAGGGGTTAAAGCCAAAATAAATCCCAAGACTGAAATTTATTTTCAGACCATGTCCCAATATGTGATTTTTGAAACATGAAGCGTGCAGCACACACACCTCCCCATTATTTATTTATGTATTTTTTTGCGGATCTGTACTGATCTCAGAAATATCCCCTATGGAATCCTCAGGACTGAAATCAGTCCCCAGGACTGAGAACTTTAACCCCTGCGGCTTCACACACACACACACACACACACACACACAACTGCTGAATGTAAAGTGCACTAGTGTGACCAATGTACATTTTTAGTTGCGCTGGACAGATATTTGGTCCCAGATACGGGTGCACTCTGGAGCACTGCGTCTTAATGTGCTTGTGTGCACTGATGCACAAATTTACATGGGGTGGGAAGATTCACTTATCTCCCCATATACCTGGGTGCTTATCGATTTATATTGCGTTTCAATTAGGTATAGCCTAATTGAACTATTGAACTGCACGCGCGCACGCATGCATGCGCGCCGTCAAGATGTGTGACGGCACGGTCCGCGCTTCATTCCCCCTACCTGCAAGGCCCAAATTAATTTCTACTGGGCAAAAAAATACAAAAAAAAAAATCAGATGGTGTTGAGACCCAAACAGAGGAAAATGTAATGTTTTTTTTATTTACTTTTTTATGTTTTTGTAAGATTTTATAGCCATAAATCATAAGTCATGCTCTAATTTACATTTTGGGGATATTTTTCACAATAATAACATGTGTACATGTTCTAGACATTCTAATGATCACCAAAAAATATATATGTTACAGTATGTTTGGGTAACTTAGGACGGTAAGAGTAAGAGCGCTTGTTTTGTCGTTCACCACACACTAATCACCACCAGATGGCGACGACAGCCCATATACAGCCATTCACTAGTGCAGGCGCTGACGTCACTCGTTTGCGACTCTCTTTCTTTATTTACTAGCCTAGCTGGGCGGTGTTTAGCCATTAGCTTAGCCATTAGCTTACTATGAGCGTTTATCGTGGGCTTCGTGGGCTTGCCCAGGCCTTACGGCCTGGGCATAAATATAACGATTGCATTCACCACGGCTTCGTAACTCACCCCACTCGCGCCTGCGGCGCTCGGGGGCGAAGAGCAGGACCAAGGTCCGCTGGCCTTCGCGCCGCTTGCAATGTCGTGGACAATCGAGCGGCTCCGCCTGGAGGACGTTGTTGTGGGCGACCGCTTGTTCCGCCCCGTGCGGCACCACGAGTGCTCCGTTTCTCGACCGTCCTGTTTCTCTAACAAACCGTGACATATATATATATTACAGGCATTTTACTTATGTTTTTGTGAGGAATAGCTTCTGTGAAAAAGTGAGATGTTGTTTGTCCAGACTATGGAATGCCAGCATCTGCGGGGGGTATTTATTAGTGTCCGACCGATAGACTTTTTTTTTTAACCGATACGATACAAGAGATACCGATACCGATATAAAAAATGAAAAAAAAAATGTTTTTTGAAAAAGAAAAATGGCTGCCAACTCGGGAAACTTGGGCGGGGGCAGCAAATGAGTTATTATTATTATTATTATATTTTTACACACAATCCAGGAGCATTGACAGGCCTGACATTGACAGGCCTGACGAGGCTCGGCTGACACAAACACACTACGTTGTCAATTCACCATACAGTAAAGGAGGGGAGCGCACTTTTTATGATCTATATACCAGTTTGCTTTTTTCTCTCGCATAAATCTGGCAACACTCTTCTTTCCACTGTCCACACAGTGTTTTGTTTTATATACCAGTTTGCTTGTTTCTCTCCCATAAGTCTGGCAACACGCTTCCTTCCTCCTCTCTCTACTGTCCACAGTTTGGCTAATGGCTAATGCTAGCTCCGGTAGAACTGGTTGTTTTAAACTCTATAAAGGGAATTAAAAATGCTATCCTTAGATCGCCAACAAGTGCTGTCCCTATACTCCCATGGACTTTGTTTGGAATTATCTTTGTTGTTCTTCAGCAACGTGAGACGTTATGCGAGTTAGCACACACACACACACACACACACACACACACACACACACACCACTGACCTGGCCTCAGTGTGAAGGAATGGTGCTCTCTGCTGGACAAAATATTTCATTACACTACCATTCACCAGTCCACACAGCTCCCAGCACCGGACAGTTTTTTATTTATTTATTTTTATATCGGCGGGAAATTTCACTGATACCGATATAAACCGATATGCCCAAATAAGGTCATATCGGCGGCCGATATATCGGTCTCTCACTAGTATTTATATGCAAATATCGTGGCCAATGGCATTGTAATACTAAACAATAGGATCCAATGGTGATGTTAATGTGAACAAAGAACAGGAAAACAAATTATTTAAACTATTTTTGATAAAATAAAAATGTGTCCAAAAAGCGTCAATGTGACAGGGGTCTGTTTTTGGAAAATCCAGTCGGAGCATTTGTTTTCTGATGAAAAAGTCAGCGTGTACGATTCCAAATCAAGCATCAGACTCGCAGTTGCATGCATGCATGCGTTACACAGAAATGTGTGACCGCAGCGCGTATAGTTCCATGGTTGATGACTTGATGTTGCATAGACATTGGTGTACGGGGCTTTTGGTGTGACACATGGGTTGCTTTTCTCCTTTTCCTTTTTTTATCGGTCACCATTAACTCTTTGCGTGCCAGCGCCCTCTAGGGGCCAAAGAATGCCAGCGCATCTCTCATAGGCGAGCGCTTTAGCTTCCAGGACTTCAGCTTCCAGGACCTGACGTGCTCACGTTGATGCACGGCATGGAAATGTCCCGGATGAAGATGCTAACAGAATGGCTATTCCCATTTTGTCATCTAAAAGATCATTTTTGGGCGATTTCGCCGTAAATAAACCTCGCGCCGCTTTCCTAAAACACAAAAAAGAGATATAAGCCTTTAAAGATGCGGTCTTTCATTGGATTAGGCGGAGATTGGCGATTGCGTTCGCAAATTACGGCCGGCCGGGACGTTGTTAGCTTTCGGCTAGTAGCTACAAAAATCAAGCCAGGCTTCAGAAGGCCTCTTATCAATTTATTCATTTAATTAAATAAAGCCGAACTACTTCGGGATCGGCACACTCGTGTACTCATCGGAAGCGGCGCCGAACATCGGGTGAACATTGGGGAGCTCAAAAATGTATTTTAAACCATTTTTAATGGAATATATCGTCGGACAGAGTAGAACGGCTAGCTGGCTAGCGGCTAGCAAGCCAGGACCACCCACGACTCTACAAGCAGCTCGGGGTAAGCGAATTAATAAAAAAAAGATTGTATTGGATTGAAATAAAGCCGAACTAGTTCGGGATCGGCACCAGATGAGTTAACTGTTAGTGCTTACCGGTAACCAATTTCTTATTGGTTAAACGGTAACGGTTAACCGTTGGCCATCCCTAGTATAGACGGTGGGAAATCAGAACCGCGGAATGTAAATAATAAAAAAAAATGTGTAAAAAAAATAAACAGCAATTAATCGATTAACATCCCTAACCAGGCGTAGGTTATTTTGTTAATTAAAGGTCACAATGTTGAAATGTATATGTTACAGTTAGTTTGGGTAACTCAGTTAGATTGGGGTAAGAGCGCTCGTTTTGTATTTCATCACACCCCCCTACCACCACCTGGATCAATTCCCTTTGATAATCACTTATCAACACACCTTTGTAATTCCCAGATGATGCCATAACATGGCGACAACACAGCCATTCACTGCGGCTCACGCTTCACTGTGTTGTCGTTGACGTCACTCATCTGCGTCCCCTCTTTGTTTATCTACTAGCCAAGCTCAGCTGTGTTTAGCCATTAGCTTACTATGCCTAAACTCTAACCCTAACATTAACCTCAGTAAAACTATGCCTAACCCTAACCTCCGTGGGGTGAGGCGCTATCCTGCCGACGCTCCATTGTCACCCAGGTGGGCACATCAAAGCGTGTGTGGATCAAAGCGACCGCTTTCTCCGCCTCGCGCCCCACAACGAGCGCTCCTGGTCTCAATCTAACTGAATCTCAAACTAACTGTGACATATATATTGTATAATTAGGCTGTAACTGTTGATTACTATTAGGCTTGTGACGGTTTCCGGTTTTACCGGTTCGATCCGGTTTACTTGATGGTACCGGTTCAGTTTATGAATACCGACTAAACCGAGTTGGGAAAAAAAAAAAAAAAAAAAAAACGAGTTGGGGAAAAAATACAAAAGTATCCAATTAAAATATAGCTTACAAATTTAAACGTATGCTGGCGTCGTCACGTGTATTTTCCGACAGCACTAAATGAATTCTGTATTATATTTATTATGCTTATATACTGAGTGAGTGGAGGAGCGCAGTTCTGCTGCTACTGTTGACAGCTCACTGCTGTGGCAGCGCAGCGACCCGCCTCCACTGACTGTCCTCTCCCTCCGTTCTCTTCATTCAATCACAACTGGACACACAATCACATACTAACGCTGATTGTTTATAGATGTGGACATTGGACAACGTTTTAGATGCACACAGGTCTTCATCGCGTCTTTACAACAATAGCGACGATTAACGTTGGGGTGAACTTGGTCAAATAACTTTTACTGGCCAAAACACTGAGGTTGCAAGCTAGCCTAGCATGTATGCTAGGCTAGGCTATATGAGATACAGTATGTATGTAGCCTAGCCTAGCTCAGCTGTTTGATTGATTATAGCGTTTTTGTGGCGGCGTCGCTCCTTTGGTGGTCCGCCGCCGCCTGCACCTTACCCTCCCGGATCCGTGGAGGGGCGCCACGTCCCTTGGGGTTGGGATCCGGAACCGGTTCTTTCGGGTACCCGGTTCCGAAATTGAAGAACCGGAGCCGGTTCCATCATATTTTTGTGACCGGTTCCTATACGGTTCCTGGAATTTCTCATGAGCGTTCATTGGGCCCAGCTGTGTGCATTGCAAGCGACTGTGGTGACGTCTCGCTACATGTGTGAGTGAGGTGGATACACCCACTCTCTATGCCCACACTAGAGGATGACACGGGGGTGGATTTTCAGTCCTGTCCCGTCCCACTCCCGCAGAAAAAATCCTGTCCCATCCCAATCCTGGGCCAGAGTAAAAAAATAAATCCCGTCCTGTCCCACTCCTGTACAATGTATCCTGGTCCCATCCCGCTCCTGGTCAAAATCACTCCCGTTCACATCCCGCTCCCGAAAAAAAATAAAAAAATAAAATCGCGCAGATGTTTTTCTATTTTGATCCATATTATATTTGATATCATGTTTATTATTATATAATGTATAATTTTATAATGTTCGCAGTTCAAAGACCTCACTTTCCTGTGCAATTTATTTCTGCGATTTGATGAACTGGTCTGGGATGATTCCTGCTCCTGCCCACTCCTGTTGATTTTCATTCCTGTCCCGTCCCGATCCTGGCATTAATACAAATTTGACTCTTGTCCTGCGGGAATCCCACGGGACCCACGGGAATTCCTGTCAAATGTCATCCTCTAGCCCACACTCTACGCCTGCTGAACGACGATCAGAATGCTAGGCTAGCGTCCTTCGAGACAGACGGAGCTAACGTTAGCGCAGCAAGCAAAACTACTCACGAGTGTGGTTACACTTTACAAGAGAGGGGAAAAAAGCATGCCTAGTGCACGAAATGCAGTCTCCTAAAATCTGTACCAGTGACTGCAGCTGCTGCTCAACTTTCTTCAGTAGCCTAGCTAGCTACTAACGGAGTAACCACTGACGGTGCAATGTCCATTTCACTCGGCTTGTACTGCAGTTCATTCATGGTGTTCCATATGACGGATGCGACGATTATCTGAGGTTTTACGAATAACTGGAACTAGCAACAGTCAGCAACTCACTCCTTTCAGCTTTCACGCTGGTAGCAGCTGGGATGATGACAAAGAAAGACTAGCCGATCTACAAGCTCACAGCACGTCGCGTGCAACGCGTTGTGAGCTTGTAGATCGGCTATTCATCGTGCCGTTAAATAACCATGTATTCTCCACTGCTTGAACGTCCACCCTTAACCATGCATTCAATTGTTATTGTGGTTAAGTTGAAATAGTAGTTATACAAGTTGCTGTAGTAATCAGGGAATCACTTTATTATAATAATTAAAGAAACATATCGATCTATCTACATATCGATCTATCTATCTATCTATCTATATATATAGGCCTATATATACAACTTCCGGGACAGTTATAGGAACCGGTTCTACCCGGAACCGATATGGGGGCACCGAAAAAGAATCGGACTCGGTTAAAACCAAACGGATCCCAACCCTAACCTCAGTCAAATTATTCCTAGTTCCCTGAAGGAGGCACCGCCTGCTCCACCTTGTGCCCAAAAAACGAGCGCTCCTGTTCTCAATCTAACTGAATCTCAAACTAACTGAAATGTCAGATGGTCTGTGTAACAGAAAGGTTGGGAACCCCTGGGCTAGAGCACACAAGCCCAGCGAGCAGCACAGCTCGAGCTCCACGTCTCATTATTAACCCCACCCCTGGGCCCGGATGATGGAATAAAAAATTTGCTCCAGGAGCTTCAATGTCCAAAAAGAGGTTTGAAGGTCAGTCTAGACTGACAGATATTCCTTTGTTCCCAGATAAACTCCAGTGTCTCTTCAGCTGTGAATTCTATCAAATCATCCGCAGTAACCATGTTCAGCGGTCGAGTTTCATCTATGTTTTGACGTGGTACATTCCTTATAAATAGCAAGGTCACTCATGGTGCCACTTGAGTGCATGGTGGAACTTCAGTTGCACCTACAGTATTGGTCAACTGACATATAAACCCTCAGGGAAGATACGGTAGCTGACCAATCAATTCCAGCTTATCACCTTCTGTCCTTTTCACCCACACCCCATCCAGGCCAAATAAAGGCTGGGTAAGTGACAATAACCAATGACAATCCTATCGTGAACGGACAACGACAGACATTCGCAGAAACCTTTGCCAATATTTGGGCCATTTGACCATAGACCATATTCACACCGCGGCCATATTGGATCACATGACTTCCTGGGATGGCAGCCTGCATTACTAACCATTGTGAACAATGGAGCGATGGTCCAAAATATGAGTTCTGTTCAACCAATTTCTTTTTAGCAAATTGACAAATGGGCAAATGACATCAACAACATCCCCAAAATGATTAAATATAAGGGCTACAGTAACAGGATTGATTACATCCATGTTAATGATATTCAAGGTAAGTTAGGTTGCAACCTTACTGTGTACAAAGACTTGCTATCTGTGCAGTGCTTGCTCCACCATCATATTAACTATTTGTTGTTAGATTGTTCCTGATTAATATGCAAAAATCACGATACAGTAATATTAACTATATGATGGCAGAGCAAGCACTAGTCTGCACAGATACTGTAGCAAGTCTTTGTACAGAGCAGACGGTTTGATTTTCTTTTTAACCGGTTCGGTAATTAATTAAAAACCGGACTGGTTGCCATCCCAGGAGGTCATGTGATCCAAGATGGCCGCGGTGTGAATAAGGTCTATAATAAACAGCCCAGTCAGCTATGGTAAACACGGATCTGCCGACATTTTGACGACCCCCTCCACCCCAATCTCAGTTAATGCCAACAGGATGATCTCAAAATAGAGATGATTGCCCAACCACACTACACAAGTGTCTTACAATGTGAGTGAGTTTTAGAGAACTCGAGGGAAGAGTAGGGTTGGGTATCGTTTGGATTTTTACGATTCCAGTTCCGGTTTCGGTTCTGCTTATCGGTTCCGGTTCCAAACGGTTCCTATTTCGGTTCCAAAATGGTTTGGTTTTTACACAATTTTTAATTTTATTTTTTAATTTGAATGTTTAATTTACAGTTTTAATGAATCATTTAAAACATAATGTTTTAATTGAATTTGAATGTTTAATTACAGTTTTAATGAATTATAACAAGTGTTAGATTTGCTAGCTTAGATTTGACAAAATAACACAGCTCAGCGAGCGAGCGACAGAGAGCTGAGCCCGCAGTCGCAACATAACCCAGAGAGACACGCGGGGGGTCCGCAAGGACTGTTGCTGTTGCCGTACAGTCTTTCAGATGAATGCCACGCTGTCATAAATGTTTCGACTCCATCTCACGTCTCTCTGTGGCTGTGCAGGGCTCAGCTGTACTGGTGGATGGGCTGCTAATTTTGCTAGCATCGCTGTTGTTGTTGACTTGAGTGGCAACGCAGTTGTCTGTTGTCCCCCGATTGTGTGTGCGCTTGTGTGTCTATTGTGTTGGAGGAATACAAGAGCCGCTTCCCAATTCAGTGTGCGCCCTTCGTAGTGTAGCCCGTGTGGGGCTTGTCCTGTGAAGTGCACGTAATGTAATGTAGCCTTTTTTAAACGGATAGCACGTCTTTTTTTTTTACTGGTGCGTCTAGGAACCGATAAGCGGTACCGAAAGTAAATATTATTTTTGGGTACCCAGGAACCGTCATGTCCTTATCGGTTCTGTCTCGGTACCGAATTTCGGTACCCAACCCTAGGGAAGAGTTTAACAGTAATGGGAAAAAATATGTTTTTAAACATTACCCACAACAGCAGCTTTGAGATTGAAATAACTGATCCATATTTGTCATCCAAAAACAAAATACAAACTAATAATAACCATATCAAAATACAAAATAATCTAAAAACTGGTTGCTTCCAAATTATCAATGGCAATAAGACAGGGGACAAAGCCAGGCTTACTCTAATGGTTCTCTCATAGTGGAATGCCAGACATTATTAATGGACAACTTGGCCGAGTGTGAAAATGCGGCAGTGCCACTACAAATAAGGTCAGACACGTTTTGAATAAATCTCTGGAGCATGCCTGTGCCTGTGTTTTGCATTCACTATAAAACACAAGGAGCTCTGGTGAGGTACAACGGTGACATACACACAAAAATATTTAAGCCGAAAGAGCCCATATCATTTTTGTTTCAGTTTAAAATAAGAATTGTCTCAATTATGTCTGTAGCACCATCAAAGACTACGTTTTCAATGCTCTGGTACAGAAACACTCCACAGCAGTTTCACCAATTACAGGCCATACACTGTGTGTTGCTATTTCAAAATTGTATTTCAAAACACAGCCCATTAGGTTTAAGTGTGCTTGTGAAAGGAATCTATATAACCTGGAACACACCTTTTAATTTCCCTGTGAAAGCCATGTGGAATAACTGTGATAACATGGTGGTACAGATGTAACTTTCTCATGCTGTGTAAAGGCTTCAGTCTCTTAGTAATTTGTCTTTTTAGAGAAGCATGGACGTTTGAAAAGTGCATCATTATCATTGAACACTAAATTCTACTGCAAATAGTTTCGTTAACACATCTCTCTCATGGCTCTTTAGCCTTTGTAAAGTGTCTTGAGATAACTTGTTATGATTTGACACTTTAATAAAATTGAATTGAATTGAATTAAGTCACAAAACTAGCATATTATGTCAGAAATATGTAAGGTGAGAGGAACAAGACATTAGAACATTCCCTATCATGGTCCTACCACCATTCATAATTCATGCCATACAATGGCCTGGAAGCTGAAGAACACATGACCAGCGAGTGAAAAGAGCCACCTCACAATGAGTCAGTAATGCCAAGCTAACTGTGCTACATAACAAGAGTTCACTAGTGGTTAATGTTTCAAATCCCAGGGAGATAGGCCTAATACGTAAGGTTTCACACCTGCACAGACATGACGAGACACTGTGCATTAATACTGAGATAAAACCTGAGCAACAGGATGCATCACTTTAGGCCGAGGCTAGTATGGGGGGTGGCCTTTCCAATAGTTTTGTGATCAAGACGGATTGTGTCGTCCTGAATAGAACTGTTGATAACTCAGGATTTCTGGGTTAAGTTGACCTGTGTTCTTGATGGTTTGCTCTATCAAAAGGGGGAGGGAGACCAACGTTATTGTCACAGCACAGGTTTACAGGTGTAAAACAGTGGGTGAAATTAGTTTTTGTTTTTTCCATAAAAAGAGAAGGGGGAGGAGAGGGGGGATAAGGGATAGCAAGGAGAAGAGAGATCCGAAAAAAAGAAGGGGGGGAAAAAACGCTTTTGAAATTAAACACTTTTCTCTGCCATGAAACATGGCCCGACAACATAGTGGTTTAAAGCAAATGCAAATAATTAAACACTATCTGACCAAACCTGCTCCTCCCACACTACTACATCACCAAAACGGAAACTGCATTTCTACTACCAACAAGGACAAAAATAGTTTGGGGTTAGTGAAAGCTAAAATATTTATGGCTGGCAAAACTTTGCTTATGTTGGCTTGTTAGCCAGCAAGTAAACTTGAGTTATACCATATGTGCAACTTGCTGGCTTAATAAATGATCATTAGCCTGTTGTCCACTAAATTAGCAAAAAAGTGCTAACATGTCTCACATTAATCGTCAGAACAGCAGTGCAGTTTGTTTTAAAGCGACAAAAGGTATTACACACTTCACAGATGTTCACACAGACTAACATATAAGCAATATAGTAAAATCCAGCCTCATGTTGACTACTAATTATTATCGGTCATGAAGTTTTAAAATAAATGATGCAAATGATTCATCATACAATGACTCCAGAATAGAATGCATTTGCCTTACAGAATTCGACTGAAAATGATTTACCTACCCCAGCCCTAAATGATCACAGATTCTGTCAGTCACATGTTGATGTTTTATATCAGACACGGTGTCAATGTACTCAATTAGCAATGTCCCCATTTGACTATCTGTCGACACACACAAAGTGGCAGTACAGCTCAAGTTTTTAAAGTCAGCCAAAATTGTCCATTTCCATTAAATGTAAGTAACATGTAAGTGTTTTTCAACTTGAGGTACAACACACACACACACACACACACACACACACACACACACACACACACACACACACACACTTATTTCATCTTAGTCTTGGTCAAACATGACATACTACATAAAGGATTGCAATAGTATGCAGAACAAGCAGCTTCAGGGCCGTTCATTTATTTAATAGCATTTAACCAGTATCTTGCAGCATGTGACTACGCTAAGTGAGCTTCACTTGTCTAAACGGAAAGCAAACTGGCAGCCTGTCTATTTCGATCAGGTAGATTCCGTCTCCATTTTAATGCATTCAAGTGGAGTTCAACTTTGTAAATAATCGGTAACTCCTGAACTCGCACACTTGATTTCCATGAATAGCACGAATCAGTAATGGGCCTGGTTTCTACATGACAGCAAAGTTCCTTGGACATGACACCGAACAGCTAAGTTACAACAGCCAACACAAGCGTCCACGTTACACGTGCAGCACGGCACAATCCAGCACAACAACTGTCAGAATCATGTCAGGAGTCAATAAACGTCCCCTTCTCAGAGAAGGCCCACGCTGTCGCATTTCATCTACTAGCTTACCTAGTTAGCTTGGCTGCTAACAGCAGTCATACCACCTGCCAGAAGCTGCTTCCTAGCTAGCTAGCTACTCGGCTAGCCAAATGCTAACATCTCAGAAATAATGACAAATCATAATGTTAAATCCACGCGCGGAAACTCTGAACACGTCGCTCAAATGTTATCACGACATCCATGTGGGAAAGCAGACTAGAACTCGTGTAGCCTACGTGCTGAACACAGCGCCCGAGTGGTTGTAATAAAAACATTTTGTTAAAAGGCCTCTGTGGGCCATCATCATCATGCATTGCACAGAATCACGCAGCCACTTGAACAACGTTATGTCACCTCGCTGTTATTTTAGTCACACGCGCGCACACACACACACGGATACAAAACTACTGACACTTGTGTGATCTCACGTCAGTCAGAGTGATGGTGTTTAGGAGATAAGACTGCGTGTTGTTGTACTGGACATGACTTTGATAAACATCCAGAATAAACGGCTGGGTTGAATTGAATGGATGGATGGGGGAAGGCTCAGGTCGGGGCCTGCTTGCCCCATGCAGCTCCATGCTGCTTGCCTTGCCTGGAGTTTCAATGGGTCTCCAAACAGGCTTAGCCTTAGGGAAGCATTAACGATAAGTTACTTTAAACTTGGACCGTGTCACTCGGCCAAAACAACGCGTTTTCAATTAAATTACGCTACTCTTGTACGAATTAACCCTTAGCGAGCACTTTAAGTGTTTTTCCCCACCAATGACACGACCAGCTTGTTTTCTTTTTGTTGAAAACAAGTTGTACATACGCGGCTGTTATATAAATAAACTATAGCTGTTTGGCATCGTTCTCGTTCTATTTGCTGTAAAAATGAGTTGACAGTTGACACATTATTGGTGTGAGTGAGTTCTTTTGCAAGCTAATGCTAGCCTGCTAAGCTAGCTATACCTGGTTACTGTGAGAAGCCATGCTCCCGGTGAGACTCGTTCTCTCCTTTTCCACCTAAAAAGATGAAAACTCTCCCGCCGGGGAAAACGTCGTTAGGTTTGTAATGTCAATTACAAGACGGTCCGTCCTACTTCGACATCATTTCCATCGTTCTCGTCCCCCCCGCGACAACAAGGTTCCCGACAGTTCGTGGTGTTTTAGGTTCCTTCTACTTGTGTTCAGCAGATCATGCTGCTCCCCTTGCCGTCGCCGCCATTTCTGTCTGTCATCTTCCTTCCTCACTGGTAGAGAGAGCAGCACAGCAGCGCGCTCCGCCAGGGCGACAGAGGAGGCAGCATAGCGTCAACAAAACGACGACTTCCGCTCTGCGACTTCACAGTAGAAGTCATTCCACCCGGGCAAACGTCTAATTTCTCTATTAATGTTTGGGAATCATAGCTCAATAAACCAGCTTAATAAACCAGTGGTGGTCAAACTTGTTCTCAAATATTTTCATGGCTGCACGGACCCCCATCTGAAAATGTTTTGTGCCAGCAACCCCCATACAAGATGCCCCCCCCCATAAAATAATAATAATAATAATACAATAAATAATAAAAAATAATAAAAAACATACAGAAATAATTAATCGATTAAAAACACAGTTGAATAAATGAATAAATATACAAAAAATAATTGTATGTATTTTTTTCTTTGGCCATGATCCTGTTTATTTTAGCGAAATATGTCTGAAGTACAAAAGCTAGAAGACTAGAAGCTACATTACGTTCACTCTTCCACAACAACGCTTCGATTTGACACTTATTTTGAAACGTTCATGCTCCTTTATGGCATAAACGAACTTAATTTTCGTACACTGACCGACCATGTTTCACGTCCGGGTGGAAGTAGGCTAGTAACAGCAGATTTGGCAGGCACCAGGCAGGCGTATTCGTATATAGCTAAAAGAAAAGTTTAACCTCACCCCTAAATGAATAATCCACACACAAGCCCTCGTGAAAACGTGCAATAAAGTTGGTAATACATTGCCAGTGTGTTGGCCGCCTATCTGAACACATTAAAACACAGACATCATCAGACAAATTGATAAAGATTATATTCTTATATGTGCCATGATAGTGCATCTGCCATATAATATTATCAAGTGACAGACAGGTGCAAACTGCAAAGTGCAGCATAAGCAGTAGGCTAATTACAGTAGTGTAAAGTAACTAAGTAGATTTACTCAAGTCAAGTAGCCAATTCTGAGATACCATTTTCTGTACTTTTACTTCTATGCCTACTCCACTACATCTCATTTGAAAACTTAGTAGCCATATAGTCCATTTGAAAATAGCTGATCTACAAGCTCACAATGAATCGCACTGCGACACATTTTGAACTTGTAGATCTGCCATTTAGAAAGATTTTACATTTTTATACATTTTATGTAGACCCTATGTTTGAAAACGTGTGAAATGGGACATTCTGCATTATGAGTTTTTTCTACTTTTGGTACTTTAAGTACATTTTGATACCAATACTTTCGTACTTTTACTCAAGTACATTTTTAATTCAGGACATTTACTTGCAACATTGTTGCAGCATTGATAACTTTTTCCACCACTGGTAGACTAGTAGTGGTGCACAAAGTAGGCTACAGCAGTACAGTTACGAAGTAGTAAGTACAGTAAGTACAGTAGTTTTCCATCTTGGAATCAAACATTCGTGCAATGGCAATGCAACTGTAGTGGGTGTGGCACGGCATGGGACAGCACGGCACGGCACGGGACAGGTGGGTTGATAGGAGGAGTTCATGCAACATCGCAGAGAAGGGGAGAAGGGAGGCAGGAAGCCAAGCCATAACAAACGATCACAATCTGTTGTTGTGTGCGGATTGCGGAATCCAAAGGTAAGCAATAGCAATCGTTATTTCCCTTCTCAGATAACAGTTTGGTTCTCAAACTTTGTGGGTCCATTAAGTTAGTACTAGTAGTAGTGGACCCACAACACAAGCGTCCATTTGATTCCATTTCTACACTCGAGTTACAGACCTGTATTTGGGACCTGTAAGCGATGACGAAATTGTACCTCAGCATGGCGAAACAGACGTCAATGTTCCTCATCAACGTTTCTTTGCATTCTCTATTCACGCGACCAGTTTACCCTGTCGTTTGTTGACGAGGGTTTGTGCCATTTTACTCTCATCTTGCATTTCGCAAATAGCTCAACATAAGAGCGTATGCGCAGTGCTAAATGAAAATGGCTAAATTTAATTTAAATTTGTATTTATTTTGTATTTTTTTTTATGTAGGAGTAGTCTAGAGAGATGCCAGACCGGGGCAGACATCAAAACGGTGAGAAGTATGCAGAACACAGGAGCAGAAAGAGAGAAACATCACCCAACACACATCACCACTCTACTGATGATGACAGAGATCGCAACAGAAGAGACAGAGAAGAGCGGACCTCCCCCTCTTACAACGATCCACCCGCTCACAGAGATCACCCAGAGCCCCCAAGAGTGTAAAAGACCTATGCTCTCTTTCTATAGTCTGTACAGCGCTGGTATTTTCTTTACATCTCAGAGGCAAATATTGTACTTTTTATAATTTCTAGAATGACCCCTGTCTGCTTTTCCGTGTGGAAGTAGGTCTTTGCTGTGTTTAAAAACGACAAAATTCAGTCGAATGGATCTGATGATCTGACAGCTGATTTTGTTTTTGTAGGTACAGAGAGACATCAGTCTACTCATCTGAAGGGGATTATTATGAGCCACAGTCTGTGGCTCATACTACACAGCACAGAAGAGTACTTTACAGACTTGGATACATCCTATCAAGCAGAGGCAAGTTGTTTTTACGTTTGATTATTGTCACAAGTGAACTAAATAAATAAAATAGTAACTCCTGAGCCATTATTGTCCCCATTCCACAGAATAGTGATTAAACTTCACGTGCATGTTGCCATATGTGATGTATTTTGCAGTATGTGAGTGGTTTTGACTGAGTATGCTTTGTTTTGTGCACACATCCATGTTGGCATATACATCATTTGATGCTCTTTTTCTAGGTCTCTGCCAGGCAATGGAGGTGTGTGTGAATCTACTTATAGTCATCTGTGCAGGGGTTCCATACAGCAATGACGGAGGCTACCGCAACTTGGCCAGTCTTGGAGGACTCTACCATTATTATTATGGTGGAGCAAATGCCTTCACTGGGGCGGATGCAGACAGGGTGATGGAGCTGGACCGGCTGTATCATCAGCTGAAACGTCCTCCATATGTCTTCACTATGGCTTGTGGTGGAGCGCTGATGGCCTATGCGTGTGTGATGATCGCCCTGGGGGTCTTCAGAGTGCCTTACCACTGGCCCCCTGTGCTGCTGGGGGAGGCTCTGCTGAACGTCCTGATTGCACTGGGTTACATCCCTGCACTGGCCTTCTACTTCATCAAGCTACAGGAGACCTACGACACTGCCATCTGCAAGGAGAGAGAGGAGCTCTACAAGGGCAAAGGCCATCAGGGCTTTACGTGCCAGTTCAATGGGGCAGATATTGCAGGGGGCCTCTTTGCGATTGTTGGGGTCATTCTTTTCACCATAGGTGCCGTTCTGGCCATCAGAGCATTCAGGTCAGTACGCAAGTTAAAGAGTCAAAGGGCAACAGAGGACAATAATCTTTAAGTGGCCATTTCTCCTCCTCACTTTTGCACAGAACAAGAATGATCGAGAGATGTTCAATCCTTACACACAATACTAAAAGAAATATCCCTTAGTTTTTTCTTATCTTTTTATTAGTATTTCTTCCTGCTACCTCCTTTTTTACACATACTGTATACTACTGTATAACATATGTTACATTTGTTATAAATATGTTATCATAAATTACTCAAATGGTAAGTAAGTTCTGAAGATCCACTATCACTGAATCTAGGGGTTTCAATCCACTGTGGTGCATCATTTAATTTAAATCTAAGGATTTTCCTGTGCACAGATTTAACTTCTTACATTAACTCTCGTTTACTGTGAATGTATTTTTAACCGTTTTATACATTTTTAAAATAAATATTTTTGTCACATATTTTCCCACTATCTAGGGGTTTCAACCCACTGTGGTGCATCATTTAACTCAGAGTTAATTCAAATCTAAGGATTTTCCTGTGCACAGATTTAACTTTTTATATTAACTCTCGTTTACTGTGAATGGTGAATGTATTTTTAACCATTTTATACATTTTTAAAATAAATATCACTGAATCTAGGGGTTTCAACCCACTGTGGTGCATCATTTAACTCGAGTTCATTTAAATCTAAAGATTTTACTTTGTACATATTAAACTTTTTTTACATTAACTCATTTACTGTGAATAGTGAATGTATTTTTAACCGTTTTATACATTTTGAAAGGAAAGATTTTAGTGATTTTAGTTTTTTTTTCTTGCTACCTCCTTTCCTATAAAATACTACTGTATAACATCTGTTACATTTGTTATAAATATGTCCTAATAAATTACTCCAAAACAACAAGTAAGGTGCTCAGGTGGTGCATTGTTAAAGTACCTGGAAACCATCACGGTGACAAGGGGTTCAAATCGGTTCAAATCAACTGTGGCGCATGTCCGGCTTGTCGAGCCATCTACACCAGGTGTTTGCAAACCCCTAGGGGTACTTGTTGGTACTGCAAGGGGTTTACAAAATTGAGGAAAAGGTGATTGAATTCTTCTGTTCCCCCCTGTACACAGTAGAATGTCAAAAGTATACATTTTATACCTTTAAAATGAAAATGTATTCCTATTGTGCAAAAAAATAAATCATATAGGGTGTACTTCAGTTGAACCTTTCAGACAGAAGGTGCAGCCTGATCCACACTATTGTACCTGTCAGTGGGCGGTGTCCTCCCAGTGGGGGCTCGAACTGGCAGGTGAGCAAGTATACTTGAGTACAACAGCAGTGGCAAAACAAATGTGTGGGGAGGACAAAAAGGGGTACAAATTGTCTACCTATGTCTTAAATTACAAAAAATAAAAGTACAGTAGATTCAAAATTCAATACTTTATTGCCATGTCAACAGAGTTGATTGGAATTTGTCTTAGTGCAGCTCTTAAAACATACAGAGAGTAATTTTGGTTTATCTCTTAAAGGGATCCCTGGCCATTATAACTGTCCTCTATAAATACAATGTAAAATTAAAAACACCTTAATTATTTTATTTCTTCTAGAAATAGCTAATCTTTCACTCAATAGGGGAAATGCCCGTCGCAAGTTGATGATATCATAAATGTAATTTGTGATCTATCCCTATGGAATTTATGGCATGCATGTGCAAATAAAAACAAACGTAATACTTCCTATGGTTAATATGAGCATCAAATAAATATTTCAAATGTGTTTTGTTTTTTTGCACATGCATGCCATAAAAATTACACATGACATTTATGACATCATCAACTTGCGACAGGCATTTCCCCTATTGAGCAAAAGATTGCTCTATTTCTAGAAGAAATTTTACATTGTAGTTATAGAGGACAATTATAATGTATTAAGGCATATTTGTTATATTAGCCTGGGATCCTTTTAACAATTTCAAACAAATGTAAGGGATTTAGTGGCAGGTATTTAGTAGGTGATAATATCTGATCCATAACATAATGTAGGCCTACTGGGCAGTGGCTCCGGCAAACGAAGTGCCATGAAGAGACAAATCTAGCCCTTGAGAATTTGGGGCCAACACAAACATTGCAAATACATATAAAATTATGCTAAAAGTTACATATTTTTATATGCTCTATATCTGTAACTTAAGGCAAATTGTCAGTTATTTTACATTTTCTTAATTGTTCAATGAAGAAGGAAATAGGCCTACATTAGCATGAAACAATTAAGTACAAAAAAAATGTCAGCTTGTTGGCATCGAGATAAAATATTCAAGCATTTCTAGAAAATATTGTAGGTACAGAAAGAAACAATGAGATTTAATCATGGTTACTTTGGTCATAAATAACTGGAATATCTGTTCCTTTCACCATAACCACATAGAAATATTCAATACAATGCATTTAAGAGCATCCATGAATACATACATACTGGCATAGCCTTATGACACACACACACACACACACACACACACACACACACACACACACACACACACACACACCAAACCCAATTAACTAAACATGGAGGTACATGCAACATCAGTTTCTATTTTTTATTTTACTTTAAGTAGTTTGCTTTCCAGCTAGAATATAGGCTATCATTTCAGAATAGACTGTATGCCTACTTTGCACTTTGCCTATTTAGTGCCTAACAATAGTATATCATATATAGGCTACCAATCGAAAATAATATTTTCCCTTTTTATCTGGGGTCCAGGGACCCTCAAGGTTCTTTGAGGATGGTTCAAATGCATGGTCTGTAACTCAAGAGTTAGGGGTCTTTGAAATTAAAAAGTTTGAGAAGTGGTGCAATCCAAATGCAGTGGGTATGTCATGGAACAGCATGATACAGGACAGGTGGTGGTGGGCTGATGGGAGGAGTTGATGATGCACAGCAGGAAGCCATGAAACAATCACTGTAAAACACCCCAAACAATCTGTCTGTGCTGAATCCATTCCAAAGGTAGGCTGCTGCTATTTCAACATAATCTAATCGATTGAAGTTTCAATGGCACATCAGCCGTCAATAAAATCAAGTCTTCAGAGACTAGATGCATAGTAGGCTTCAAGTATATTCACTTTATTTAGTTCTGTACGTTCATTTTCATGTTTACCTGGTAGCCTATTAGCCTACTTTGAAGCAATGAATTGTTTTTCTTTGTGACTATTTACCATTTATTGACTGTGGTTCATGCCATTTTGACCTTGTACTTTGTAAGTTGCTTTCTGCTTCCAACATTTACATTTTCATATGTTACTGTTCTATGTAGGAGTAGAGAGATGACAATCCGGGGCAGACACCAAAACACTGCAGAACACAGGAGTAGAGAAACTTCAGATGGGAACAGAGACATGGATGAGCAGGACTCCATTGATCAGGACAGCTCCCCTTCAAAAAATCATCCACCTGCTCACAGAGATCACCCAGGGCCCTCAACAGTGTAAAACACATTATGCTTTCTTTTGGTAACCAGAAGAGTGGGGACCTGAAAAGTCAGGAAACCAGACTTCTCTTTTGGGGGCATTTCTTTCCCTGCACTCTTTTTATGCCCAGTTTCCCCGTTTCCTGATCTTTGCGGTATCTGTTTTATTAAGTAAGACTGGATTTGATGTGACAGTTGCAATGATCTTTTTGTAGGTACAGAGAGATGTCAGTCCATAATTCATCTGACGGGGGTTATGATGACCTTCAGAACAGACAGAGAAGCATTGGTAAGTCATTTCTACAGTACGTGTTATTTGATTACTGTCACAAGTGAACTGGTCCACAGCATCTTGATGAAACCTCATGTTTCTATACTTTACCCTTAATTGAGTAGGAATGTTGCCAGATTTGATGGTGGTGCATGTGAGTGGTTAGACCCATATATAACCTCACCCTCTGCTGTCTATATGGGGCTAGTTAGTGGTGTTTTGTATTACCCTTTCACTGCTTTGTTGTTATCCTTATTTATGTAATACATATCTTTTTAGCATATCCTTCCACTGATGCCATGTCTTTCTTCTTTAGGTCTCTGCCAGTTAATTGAGGCATTCGTGAATTTTCTTCTAATCTTCTGCGCATGTGCTTCATATAATCTGGCGAGTCTTGGAGCACTCTACCATTATTATGGATCAAATGTGTTCAATGCATTCACTGAAACCTGTACCATTCACTGGGACTGATGCAGACAAGGTGATGGAGGTGGACCAGCTGATGAATCAGCTCAAACAGCCTGCATACATGATCATCATGGGTTACGGTGGAGTTCTGATAATCTATGCCTGTGTGATGCTCGCCCTGGGGTTCTTCAGCGTGCCTTACCACTGTCCCCTTGTGCTGCTGGGGGAGGCCCTGCTGAACATCCTGATCGCACTGGGTTACATCCCTGCACTGGCCTTCTACTTCATCAAGCTACAGGAGACCTACAACACTGCCATCTGCAAGGAGAGAGAGGAGCTCTACAAGCGTAAGGGGCGTCAGGGCTTTGGGTGCCAGTTCAATGGGGCAGATATTGCAGGGGGCCTCTTTGGTGTTCTTGGGGTCATAGTTTTCACCATAGGTGCCGTTCTCGCCATCAGAGCATTCAGGTCAGTACGCGAGTTAAAGAGCCAAAGAGCAGCAGAGGACAACAATCTTTAAGTGGTAATTTCTCCTCCTTACCTTTACACAGAACACGAATGATTGAAACTTTGAATCCTTACACACAATATTGTTAATTTACTCACAGTTAAGGGGGATGAGATTTCCTTTTTTTTTTTTTTACATTAAGTTTACATTGACTCATGTTTAAATGTGAATAGTGATTTATCTTTTGTATTTTAATTCATACTTTTGACATTTTATATATTTTAGGAAGGAAAAATACACGAGTGATTTCCTTTTACAATAATATAGTGCATTATAACACCTGTTACATGTTGGAGGTTGAGCAGGGATCTTCTGTCAGGGCATGCGCGGTGTGTGTTGGAGCATGCAGTGTGTGTGTGTGTGTGTGCCTGTGGAGAGGCTCAGGTTGGGGTCCCTGGGGAACTCCCTCGTCAGTGGTTCTGGGACCTCGGACCTCCTCCAGGCAGACCTGGGGCCTCGCGGTACGACCCACGTTCAGCCTGGCTGGTTACGGACTGGCACCACTGGCAGCCCAGCAGAGGAGACCGGGTCAGCCTCTGGCAGCGCTCAAGGAGGCGAGGAGGAGGTGGTCCGGGGCGGTGCTGATGAAGGCTGTCCTCATAAGTTACTCAAACACTGTATGCAAGCATTTTGTTTATTACTATGGGTTTTAACTATTTTCACGATGATTTCAAACAGATATAAGGAGTTATTGGCAGTAATTGAGCGTGATTGTTGGTGTTTAAAATTGATTTTCAATAAATGGATCCACAGCTGCTGCACTAACATGGTTTTTAATCTGCATTTAATGGTCTGAACATTGGCTGCATACATTAACACATTTAATGACATTATTCCAGACATCCTTCTATAATCAACCTTCTCATTATGAACCAATAGCCATGACTTCTATATGTAAAGGGCTGTAAAACAAGATGCAAATTAAGAGTCTGGTCATGACCAAACTCCTATTGACTAAAGTTATTGGAGAAAGCTACACAGAGTAAAAGGTGAAAGAACACAGAATATACAACATTTTACAACTAATAAAAAGCTCATTTTGTAAGGATATTTATTAGGATAAGCTCATCTGAAAGGTGTGCAAAATGGACAATGGACAATAAAACAGAATTTCACAGTATAAATCTTTATTGCTACTTGGCTTAATGTTAATTAAAAATACAGCTTTCTGCTCCAAACTAGACATAGCAGCTTTTCAAATAAAACAAAGTTTAAGGGGGTACGATTCTGGCTGACAGACAGCAAAAGTGCTCATTGTTAGTCCTATTCCTAAATAAAACAATTATCTAAACTAATGAATAAACATTGAACATGATGTTTTTTGCAGTATTCTGCATGCTAAAATAACAAAATATTGGATATGCTCCATTTTGTACAAACAAATCACATTTTGTATGTACTGTATGTATTTTATATTGATTTATATAGGGCATGCTTTAAACATTAAATACAGCAATAATTAGTACCTTAAAGTACAATGTGTAACAATTACTATAATTTTCAATTCTGTAATGGAGAAGGAAATATA
Organism: Nannobrachium achirus; assembly: GCF_963921795.1. Classification (NCBI taxonomy): domain Eukaryota; kingdom Metazoa; phylum Chordata; class Actinopteri; order Myctophiformes; family Myctophidae; genus Nannobrachium; species Nannobrachium achirus. Next base: position 33,981,353 of record NC_137816.1, on the reverse strand, counting down.
AATTTGCATGAAACAATGAAGTACAAAAATAAACATCAGCTTCTTGGCATTGAGATAAAATATTCAAGCATTTCTAGAAAATAATGTACAGAAAGGAACAGTGATGAATGATTAAACATGGTTACTTTGGTCATATGTTAAACAACTGGAACATCCTCTACCAGTTTCTTTCACCATAACCACTCAACAATATGCATTCATACTTGTATGTGTGCATTTAGCCTAATCTCGCACTCTCTCACACACACACACACACACACACACACACACACACACACACACACACACACACACACACACACACACACACACCATGTACCATGAGTCATGACACAGGCAGCATGTTCATCTATTAAGAAATACAGTGAAAGAATGGATTGGCAATTTGAAAAACACTGATAGCCTTTTAATCATTCCCAACCTTTTGTGGATCGAGGCCCTCTTGAAAATCTTAACTCCTGCTTCTTAACTGTGCATTATTAAGCTCTGAAGTTTCAGCGCAACCTCGCCCTTAGGGAGAGAAGCAAAAATGTCAAGGTTTAAAAGAAAATACAACTTTTTCTAAACATTTTTTCTACATTAATGTATTATCAATAAAACTCGTAGTGTATTTGTGGGCAATCCTCACAGCCCACCAGTGTGGTCCTTGGCCCATAGGTTGGGAATGGTTAATATGCATACGCTTGTACACAGTTATGGTGTCTTGTCCACTAGAGAATTAAAGGGAATCAATCATATTATCCAAAACCTTGGACTTCACTGTACCCTGTGCTCCCTATAGTATTTATTTATACTAACTTTAGGCATATTTAAGTCTCTGTTTGATGACTAAATGCACAACAAATGTTTCTAAGTCTGGACAGTGATTAAGAAATTGTTTCTATGAAACCAGGGAAGAGTGAGAGAGAATGTACACATGCAGTTAAACTTGACTAATGGTCTGCAGATCCTAAACAAAACCCACATAATGCAAAATGTTTGCAAAAATAAAACCAAACACATACACGCACATTTACACAGGCACACCATCAGTTACTTCATTTTCATCCAGCTTGCTTTGCATATCTGTATGAGGAAAGTCATCAAGTCTTCATATTTTAGTGCCTCACTACAGTATGTGTATACAATAAGACAAACGAAAAGGCCCACTTCCATTTTCAGGAATGAATAAAGAAAAGCCCTTGTCCCAACTTATAAATGCAGTGTGAAAATGCCAAATGTGTGCAAATAGTTTTTAAAACATTAGCATCCGTCCCACAGCTCTAGCCATTCCAACATACCAGTGTAGAATGTACACAATATGGCTACACTTATAAGCACATCATATGTAGCAATGGTTTTGTGCCATTTCTTTACATTTGTCTTTTAATGGCCAAATTTCAAGTCCTTTAAGATTCTGTTTCAGAAGTTTTTAGCATCCCAGGGTTCTGTTTGAACCCTGAAATTTTGAGTACATAATTTGATGAAGATTGTAAAGACAAAATAAATCATGTTTCTGCAACAGTGGCATTTGTCACATTTGTGTCAACCTCTATGGGTCAACTGTATGGTACATGTTCATCACGACTCCAGAAATAACGTGTAGTGATTTGTGTGAGTTTTGGTCAAAATCAGTACTGTAGGAGTAGTAGAAAAAAGTATTTTGAAGAAATGGGCATGGCCTACTGTATATGGACAGTTGTGACAAGAGCCATGGAATCCAGGGGAAACTGGACTGGGCTGGTATAGCTGGTTTTCCGAAATTGGATCTGGACTCATGCATATTTGCACACACGCATGCGCGCGCGCACACACACACACACACACACACACACACACACACACACACACACACACACACACACACACTCTTCGTCCAAGATGTCCTGTAGTTTCAGCAACAAAGGGGCTTAGTACTCTTCTAAAGGAATTATCTAAGTAGTTTGTGACCTTAGGAGAAATAGTTCAGTATAATGACACAAAGACTTCCAAATAACAATTGAGAAGACTGCACTAGTGATACCTGTACTGTAGCCTAGGTGTATTAAAGTTAAATAGTTTTAAAGCAAAGCCCAATTTCTTGTTGTTTGTGGTGCTGATACCAAGATTCAAGAGTTAACCACTTGAACCCCAGCATGCCTATACTGGGGGAACTTTAGCAAATAAATAGCAACAAGCTCAAGTTCTCTCACAATGTTATTCAGTCAGTTCAGTTGAGATTAGGCTGAAAAAATACACTTATAAGATGAGTCAATTAAAAAGTTGAAGTGCTATTAGATCTGACTTCTATTGACAGAGTTTTACTCACATATATAAATCTGATACAGTGAGAGGTCATAATAATCCTAATTTGCATGACAGAATGTTTGTGTGTGTATGTATGTGTGTGTGAGTGTGTGTGTGTGTGTGTGTGTGTGTGTGTGTGTGTGTGTGTGTGTATGTATGTGTGTGTGTGCGCGCACACACACACACACACACACACACACACACACACTGTATATAGTACAAAGTTCTTTGAACAGTGTTTACAATTTTTAAATGAAAAATTCTTGAATAGCAAAATCAATCGAGTAATGAATCTATCAAGGCCTCATGACTGAAATATTTAACCAATGATTCCATAATAATGAAGAAAGATTAGAAGGGTTGGTATTTCTTCTTTGTTTTCTTTCCTTCTTTTTTGTAATAACCATAGACTGCAACTTAAATCCTAAATCCTCCCTCTATTTACCACTGATGCAAGTCACAAAGAGAAAATGAGAGGGTATAACATAGAACAGTAGTGCTTCTTTAAGGCGATATGGGAACATTGGAAGATCCAGCTACTGTATGCAAGAGCTACAATAACCAAATAATAGCTAGATGGAGCAACCACTGACACTAGTAATTACACCGGTTTGGCCTCCCTACAATCAAAGCAACCCTAGGTGCTGCTTTCTCTTTTGGCACAAGGCGAGGTGTGAAGGAATGGCTAGAAAGGGTTTTCTAGAACTACACAATAAGTGTCTGACAAACCAATGAATACTGCAATCTGCATTCAATTGTTTATCACCTATACTTGGCAAACATACACCTTCAGACGATGTAACTTTAGAATGATGATGTCAAACTATTGTGATGACTATTCAAGGTCAAGCTCTCAATTTCACTGTTTCTCAACAACAAGGAGTCCAAATGGACTTTTACATGGACAATTACAGGTCTGTAACTCAGATAGTGACCCTTACGGTTCCATTTGTAAACTCAGAGTTAAAAGTGAGGACTTTGTAGTGTAGATTTGGGTTCCAGTATTAATAGTTCTGATTCTCAACCTTTGTAATTTCAATGACTCCCTGTTATATATGCATTAGGCGGCTCAGACCGCTGGTCTAGCGGTCCGGGCACCTAGGCTCTAATGTAGCCCGCCTAACCTCGCAGGTTCGAGTCCCGTTCCTGACGATCTTTACAGCATGTCTCTCCCCTGTTTCCTTTGCATCGCCACTTTCCACTATAATAAAGGCAGAAAAGCCCACCAAAAATTAAGCCACTGTAAAATCCTCAGTGTTAACTTAACTCTGTACATGTGTACACTCTCTGAGTTACAGACCCGTAAGGATCCATTTGAAACCCTGGTGTTGCCTGGAATCCACTTCGAGAACCCCTGCCGTGACTGAATGGAGACACTTTGAAAGTAAAGCAGTAAAAGCACTGTACAGTATTTGACTGTATGGATTTTGAAAGTAAAGCACTGTACAGTACTTTACTGTAGTGTACGGAGAATGTTTGTAGCATGTTCTCTTAAAAGAAGGCATGATAAACCTTGTGTGGGAGACATGGACTGAAGAGGAAGAGCGGTGTCCCAATTATTATGAATGCTGTCGTTTGTTCAAAGACAACAACAACAACAACAACAACACACAGGGGCGTCACAAGGGGTAGGAAAGTGGGACTGAGTTACTGGGGCCCAAGGTGGAGGGGCCCTAATAACTTTAACTATTGAAAAATAGCAGGTATACAAGCTCACAGCGCGGCACTCGGTGCCGCGCTGCGAGCTTGTAGATCTGCTATTTTTGAAAAGTTGTGAAAATGTGTGAAAATCATTGAATACATGTATTTTTTAAGCGAACATTTCTAACTCAAATTTTGCTTCTGGGGGTCCCTGGAACTAAATATTTTGCGATCGGGGTCCGTGGCCAAATACATATCATCTTGGGGGTCCTTGACACAGGTTTCTTGCACACATTTTCACGATTTTTCAAAAATAGCAGATATACAAGCTCGCAGCGCGGCACTCGGTGCCGCGCTGTGAGCTTGTATATCTGCTATTTTTCAATAGTTAACATTCATGGGGGGCCCGCAGTGAATCCTTGTACCCAGGGCCCAGAATTTGGTGTGACGCCCCTGACAACACAAAAATCACATCCACCTATTGTCCTGGACTGGCACTCTCTCCATTTGGGTCACCCTACCTCTAGGGACCAGATCCTACCACACAATACAACATGTTTCTTTCCTGTATACAACAGGACCGACAACCATACTTTTAACTTGCTGCTGTGGATCTGTTGATAAGCTAGCCAGTAAAACCGTAAAAAAAAGAAGAAAAAAAAAAAAGACAAGATAAATCTATGGCTTGTCATAGTTGTCAGTCACTGCTGTAGATAGTTTGTCACACAGACTAACTGAATGCGCCGGTTAAGTATATTTTAGTGGAGAACTCGAGATAACAAATTTCAATGGGTAGCAGCCTCAAAAGAGCAACAAAAACAGTGTGTGTATTGACTAGAATTTGTCATCTATGTACCAGCAGAGTACACTGATATTTCATAACATACATACATATAAAGTATGTTTATTTGACATGTCTCTAAATAAATCCAGCCATGCCCTCATTGCGTACAGTACTTTGATAATTGTTTTGTTCAAATGACTCTTCCTAGATCTTCATTTGATTCTCTGATGACCATAAAAGATAATGCATTTGAATTTAACCTTTTGTTTTTCCCATGCAATTTGTAAGGACACTAATGAATCACACACCATCTCAAATTACATTGTTGCAAGGATTCTAAAACACATTGGCTTTACACGGTTACGAAAATTATGTTCTTATTATAATTTTTGGCAACAATTCAAAATTCATGTCCTTGCTAGCAAACATCCATGATTCCACGTGAAGTTGTGAACCAGTGCCTAAATTCAACAGACTGAAGCTCGATTCATACATGGTTGCACGACGGTGTCGCACGGCGAGAATAGCCGACATACAAGGTTTGCTATTCTCGGCCAACGGCCGTTCCCTGCCATTCCCAGACGTTCTCTGCACGTGACATGTCGCGCGACGGCGCATAAATTAGGCTTACGTTGAAACGTCACAACATTTTGAAGATTGATCACATCCTATACACAGGGCTCGGCACATACTGAATGGAAACATTTAACAATCCCACAGTAGCTTTTCTGGTTAATGTAAATGCAGTGATTTTGTTGTAAGTCTTTCTGTTCCTATGTGCCTTAGTAATTTGTACTGTCTCCTTTATTTCCACGGGATAAGGACTCTTCAAGCTAGAGTCCTGGGTGGCGACAGTGCAAACAGCTGCTCTGCAGGTTAGAAGGGTTGTTAGAGGAGGAGAGCAGCAGCTGTACCAGTGGTGTCCTCTTGGAGACACTGTCACACAGTGTTGTTCTCTTACACATTTAAACAGGAACACACGCATCCACAAATACAGTGCAGCTGGGAATGTCAATATGCTCTGGGCTGATTCATCTGCAGTAGGCACTTTTTCACCTTTCCTTTCTCAGGGATTTTCCTCCTGGACCTGAAAGACCCCCGGACCCCTGGAGAGGAGATTATTAGAGTGATCACACTCCAAAGGATCCCCAATTCAGGACAGCAATTTGATTGCTAGACCTTCCAAGTAAAGGGAAATGTTGCTGACTTGTTCTGCAATGTTTAATTCATGAGGTATTCCAGTTCAGGTATGGGGCTTAATTGTCCTTTGGAACATGTATTGCCGATTCCTTTCCACAACCTTTTTCATGGGTTGTGCCGTCGACGCCCCTCTCACACAGTTCCACCAGATTCAAACCGATTCAGATAAGTCGTTAGCTTAGAACGACGTGCTGACAGACATCACTTTCCCATCTCTCAATGTCCAACATATCTACCGTGTCTTGTTTGAATGGCAACTTGAATTTGAATATCCCACAGGTACCAGAAAGGCCTCCTCTGCTCTTGTTGCCATTGCGTTGGTGCTGTGCTCTGGCTCCCCTCTAGAGGGCAGTATCATACACCTCCTGCTGTAGGATGGGAGTGGGGCCTGCAGAAGGGGCCAGGAAAGAGGTATGGTCCCGCTGATGTAGCATGGGAGCAGGAGGGTGCGGGTGGTCCCATACGAGGTCTCTAATGGAAGGGGGAGTGGATGGTACTGGGGGACCTGAGACCACAGGGCTCTGGCCTCGCAGCTGCTCCCGGACATCCTGCTCCAGACTCGGGGGCACAATCAGTTGATCCTCTGGGTCCTGCTGGGCCGGAGCAGTGAAGTAGCCTGACTTCTTTTTGGGAGCCTCCAGGGCCACCTCGATGACGTTATGGCTGTCCTGAGGGTAGGGTTGTCATAGGGTTGATACATTGTTTATCTTACACGTCTCTAAATCAGGGGTCTTCAACGTTTTCAGGCCAAGGACCCCTTAGTCGAGAGAGTCCTCTTTGCCAAAAATAGCCGATCTACAAGCTCACAACGCCTCGCAACGTAGATCTGCTATTTTTGGCAACAGTTCTCAGAATATGGACACTAGGGTTCAAGTTGTTAATATAAAAAGGATTGGAAGATTTGGAGGACCCCCTGTAGTAACTCTGAGGACCCCCTAGGGTTCCCGATCCCCCTGTTGAAGACCCCTGCACTAAATAAATCCATTGATGCGAGTAACAATTTAACTGTTTTTGGCATAAAAATATATAAAAGACATATAAATGAAAATTACTTTTCTGTTTGCCTTTTAAGCTTTTTAAACACAATGACCATTTTATGCTTCCAACGTTATGCAAATTATTCCAATTATGCAAAACATAACTGCAATTATCCCAAATGATTGCGAGGAGGAGATCATGTGATAGTTATCACAGGGCTACCTGAGGGGCGACCACAGAGCCGTTGGACAGCTTCTTGCCAAAGAGGCTGGATGTGGACGGCGACTTCTTCAGGTCCGATATCTCTCTGCCGCAGACGGCCAGAAGGCAGCCGTTAGTGGCAGACACCACCACGCTGTTCTGCCTGCGCATCTTACCATTGGGGTAGTCAGAACCCCGCTTCTCCATGTCTGTGTCTTTGGGTTTCTTGGGCGCCCCAGACCGCAGCTGGAAAGCACAGCAATGGATGTCAACCTAGATAGGGAGAGACAGACAGACAGACCTTTATTGATACCACAGGGGAAATTCAGTGGCCAGAGGCTGGACAGCAGTTAAAGTACACCATTGTTGATGGTGGTTAGCCCATTAAGAAGACAAATGCCTTCTAAAACAGTAGTGGTCGCACTTTCAAGATTTTTCAAAAAATGTAAAAGAATAGCAGATATACAAGCTTGCAGTGTGGCACGAATTAACACGCTGTGAGCTTGTATAATGTGCTATCTTTGACTAAAAAAACACCAACGAATGATCGCATGCGACAGTATCTACACACCCTTTACAGTAAACTGCGCTATCCACAAACAAGACACACCCAATCACAAAGTGTCATCACAGTATCCCGCACTATGCATAAACAACTAGTGTTGTTATAAGACATCAACAGAACAAACACTCTGGTGTCAGTGCAGTGTCGACAGTACCTCCACCTCTAGCTTGCTGCCATTGGAGATCACACCTTCAAGTGGTAACTCGTCGTCGCTGTCCAGCCCGTTGTCAGACTGGTTACTGGAGAAGGTGGCGCTGGAGGGCTGCCGCTGGAACAGGACCGGGTGAGGCCCCGGCCCGGCCAAGCCGGGCACCATGACCCCTGCCAGCGTGGTGGCAGCGGGATGCAGGCTGCAGCGTCTCTCTGGCCGGGGCACAGGGCCTGAGTAGGCAGGGTTACTATTATAGTTAGTGGAGCACGTCACCCATTTTCAACTTTATCATCAGATAATTGGTTCTCATGCTCGTTATACATGTAAGATGGCCCCATTTATGTCTACTCACTCTGCGTCATATTGGTGGTCAGCACAGAAACCTGCCTATCAATAACATCATCGATGGGGATTCCGAGCTAATAGAATTACAAGGTTCTTGCATTAATAAAGAAATAAAACAAAAGTTTGAAATGACCAAACCTGCCTACTGATGATGTCACTGGTAGGCAGGTTTCTGAACTGTCCCTCCTCTGAGACACAGAACGAGTAGACAGAAATTGTGCCATCTTATAATGGGCAATTGAGACCAAATGAAAATCAGTTGAAAACTAGTGATGTGCTCCTTCAACTCTTTCACTGCTAGTGACGGGTATGTTTGTCAAATTGCCAGAGGTCCACAGTGGTTTACGATAGTGGCCACTCTACCGCACCGTCAGTGTTCCCGGAACTACAATTCCCATGATCCAAACGGAATTTACGTCATCCCAAAAACCTCCTTTCGGCCCAGACCAATGTTATGAATTTCAGGAAAATGAATATATCTCGGATTCTTTCTTTCTTCTGCGTTTTTGGTCAAAACAAGCATTTTTTATTGGACCATAACTAAAGCACGGATGATCTTGGTTATATTTTGTATTTTCCGGGAAAAAAAGAAAAGACGATCGCCGGCCCCTGCAGACAGCTTGTGTTTACGTCTGGTCACATCATGGTGTCAAAAAAATAAATTCTAAAAGCCCACAAAAAATGAATTCTAAACTATAATAACCTTGTGAGGAGGTTTGCTCATCGGAGGCGGTGGACCCTGCTTCACTGCCCACCTCGGAGGCCGACGTCTCACTGTTGAACTCGGACACGACGCCGCTGCTGGATGAGGGAGTGACCGGGTCACCACCTGGGCCGGGCATCAACGAGGCCGGTAAGGCGGTGGGACCCGGGGGCCCTCGGGGCTCAGTAGCGGCGGTAGAGAGCGACGGCTCACACGTGCAGCCGTCTTCACTGAGGTGTAGAGACACCACCACGGCTCCGATGTTGTCTTTGCAGCCATAGCTCTGGGCTAAGGAACAGAGCTTCTTAGCGGCAGCGCGTGGATCGCGCACGGCCTGAACAGTACGCACAGCCTCGTGGTAGGAGACCCTTTCAAACAGAGCTCGGTTACCCAGGATCAGGAACTCGTCTTGGGGACAGAGGGGCTCGGTGTGCACCCAGGGCCTGGGCAGTACCCATGGAGAGAGATAAGAGCAGCCCAGCAGGCGAGAGCAACACGTCACTCCGCTCACCTTGTTATCCTGCAAACATTGTTTTAATATTCTAATAAGAATAGAGATAAACATGTATATTCATGAGTAGAACACAGTGTATGGTGAAGGGTTTAATTCCAAAGGTGAATCTGGAAAAGTATAAAGAGTTTGCTACCTATAAAGTCAATATTTTCATAATCTCTCAAGTAGACAGATAAAACTTTATTTTTAAACTGAATGGGTTCCCAGATTAATATTATCATAATGCTGATATGGTCATTTTATCCTCAAAAACATGTTTTATAGGCAATGCTACTTATTAGTTGAGCCTTGATGCGATTGCTAAACTATCGTAAATGAAGCTGTCTAGTTATGTGCTGTACAGTATGTCACTCTGTCACTCTAACTGGGTACACTGTATCACAGGGGTCAGCAACCGTTTTGAAATGAAGTGCCATGTTTTTATTTTCTAGATAATCAGTGTGCCATGTCAACATACATTTTAATGACACACCATCAAACATTCTGACATATTTTTGATTGGCAGGACATTGTTATAACAATCATTAGACTCAGCAATAATCCACCTATCTCCCCGACTCCCTTCCCAATCAGAGTTCAGAGTCCTCCCCTGTGCCAATGTTGGCACCCGTGCCTAAGGTTGCCTACCCCTGATGTATCATAATCAAATCACTACACACCTTATAATGAGTCAATCAATATCTTACAAATGGTGTAATTTGGTGGTCAGAGGTCAGGAAAGTGTGTTATTGATTAATACATTGTTGTAAACAGCGGCTCTAAAAGTTGCATTGTGATGCGCCGTGAGCTTGTAGATCAGCTATTTTCACTATTTTAGAAATTTTGGGAACCGTTTAGCCTATAATTACATGCCCAAAATAGAGATTGATTACGATTTTGTTTTTAAATATTCGATTAAATCGATTAGTATGATAACTAGTGTATTACCTCAGTGATGATGGCTTTGGCTAGTTTGACCCTCTCCATCTCCTCAGCGCTGTTCTCCAGGCTGAGGACCTTAGAGAGGGCTAGAGGCTGGCCGTCCCGGCACAGTACTGCCTGGCAGGTGCCCACGTTAGCCACGGTCAGGCTGAACAAGCCTCCTGGCTCCCCTAAAGGCTCATGATGGATGTAACACAGCAGGGCAGAGGCTCCCAGTTTCTGGCCAGCCATGCCTAGTTTCCTGTACCATACAAACACAAACACAAACACGCGCACACGCGCACGCACGCACGCACACACATTACACCAGCTTCATAGCCTTAAAGCAGCTGTTCGCTGCCTCGACATCAACACAGCACAATGATCAGTTTGTTAAAGAGAAACATTGTTGATATACTGATGACAATAATTATCTACAATAGTTTTATGCAGATGTATGTACTATATTAGATCAAGATGTCAAGGGCCCCCAAATAGATATGTATATGGCCTCAGGACATTTTTTCAACATAAGATATCCAGTCATAAAAATGCTATACTATCTTTGTAACTACAGGAAAGAAATACAAAAAACAGCCATGCAGAATTAGTATGCAAGTATAAAAATATCAAGGAAATTGCTTATCCTACTCCAGCAAGGAAGGGACTATTATAGATCGTATGCCCCGACACAAGTTATCCAAACAAACAAAACAAAAACAAATAGGCAGAAAGGAAAATAGATAAAATAAAATAAATAAATGAATACTAATAATGATACACGTAGATGGCCTAATTTCAAATAGCCAAACACTAAAATAGGTTTAAGTTTTAAGTTTTTAACAATCTTCCTCATTTTGCCGGGGACACCCTGAAACCTCCGGGTCCCCAGAGACCACTTTGAGAAGCAGTGTATTTATTAGATAATCCTACCTGTGTGAGGTGAGAAAGGTATTGCACATGTACACGCTGTCCACACTGGAGCGCTGTAATTCCTCAGATAGCACATCTCCCATGGTGCACTGCAGTAGTCGAGGCACTTCCTCATTGCGGTCGCCGTCAAAGATGCCATAAGCTGCCTCTACACCACTGTCCCCGAAACGATCCACTGCCAGCACAGACACACACAACCTGTCCACAGCAAAGCACATACATTAACAAGGGGTAAGTACATTTACACTTAGTGCTGTACTTAAAGGGATATAACACTTTCAAATAAAATAAACATTAAACAAATATATACTGTATATACATAAAAAAAGTAAAACGTAATGGAAAAATCAACGCCCTCTCACAAATTATAATATCCTTCTAATGGGTGAGGGGGCTGTGATTTTCAATTTTACAATAGTTTATACAGGCAAATATTGCACTTTTTACCCCACTACAATTATTTGACACTCAAGTTACTTAGTTTATTCATACAAAACATATATTAACCACTTAAGCCCTATGTTATACTTCAGCTTTTTTTAAATACACCTGTCACATTGCGATGAGTTATAATATATATATATTTTATACCAATAGCTTTGTACGTAAAAGTTTGAATACAGGCCTTTTACTCGTAAGAGTAATTTCTATGTTGTGGTAATGATAAATAAAAGTAAAAGTACTTCTTCCACCACTACATACAAATGACACAATCCCTCTCATGCTGTAGAGATAGAGAGGTAAAGCTCATGCATACTTCAGTATGCTTATAGAAACACTATGGGGTGAATGCTGATACAAGACACTGCTGCGTGGGCCCCATGGGGTGGCCAGGAGCCCTGAAAAGCAGCCAGGCAACAGTAGTCTCATCATTAATGATGCACTACAAGCTGTTTTATAGCCATTAGATGCACAGGAAGTATTTGACTACACCACTTTGTGTACTCAACTTAAACAAGACCCACAGACGGATGAAAGATATTCCACTTCTATCAGGCAATGTATTCACTGGCAAGTAACACATCCACTCTCCTACTGTACAGCTATTAAGCACAATAAGGATAACTATAAATATGTTGTTTAAAAAATTGTTCTAACTGAAGTGGATGGCAGAGTCTAGTCTACACCACAGCTGTTACGACAACGAAAGGCGTCAAACTAAACCGATTGGATCACTTTCAGAACGACTTTATGAACGATGCGCTTATGAACGCATGTGTTGAAAGCTTGTCGATTTTTAATTTCACCAAGGCTTGTAACACTGATAATTCTACTGGGTAGGAGTTAAATCATCACTAAGATTTTTTTTCTCAAACAAGGCTTCACAAAATGATGAAACCAAGACAGTGGAAAGTATGGTTTGGTTTCCATTGCTCACTTGTTTCTTTGACCACTCATTTCAGTGTAACCATGTTTCCATAGAGTGGGTGTGACCACTGAGTCTCCTGTTGTGGTGGCTGACTTCTGGTCCAGCTTCAGAGTGGTGATGTGACTGAAAACACAACAAAGAAGGAAAGAAAAAAGAGTGTATTATGAATCGGGACCCATTTCTGCATCATGCAACAATTCTTATGGGTTATGAGTAAAACAATAATTTTACATTTCCTATATTTAGCTAAAGTGTAAAATAACTAAGGCCCCTCCACCTTGGGCCCTAGTAACTCAGACGCCCCTGGTCTCACCTGAACAGATTGAGGGTTTTGTGTTCCAGGATGAGGCTGCTGTTGGCCGTCAGGTCCAGCTCCTGCAGGGAGGCTGGCAGCGAGTCAGGCAGCAGGATCTCTGTCAGCTCATTACAGCTCAGGTCCACCAGCTACAGCACATGCACACACAAAAGATATATATGACAGTTTGCTTTCATAACTAAACACACACGCAAGCATGCACGCACGCACGCACACACGCACACAGATATTTCTACTTTGGCTATTTTTTGAAAAATCTTGAAATTGAGAGTGAAAGTGGTTACGTTAAGCGTGGAAAAATAACAGTTTTGGAGATAAAAGGGCTCCTCCAGACAGCGAACATTCATATTAAGGGGCGGCATTGCTGAATGGTTAGGGAGCCTGCCTGGGGAACCAGAGCCCCTGGTTGTCCCAGGTTCGATTCCAGGCCAGGGTAGCAATGCCGTTGTGTGACCCTGAGCAAGACTCTTAAATCCTAATTGCTCACACGCTCCTTGTGGGCAGTGGGGTTGGGCTGAAAATACTGAATTTCCCTCGCGGGAGGAAATAGTATCTATGATATTGTGGTTAGCCACTTTCAATCTGACCTCTCTATTTGAGGGAATGTCATTATAGGCAAAGAATTACACCCAGTGTTAAGTGGGTGGTGCTATTTATGATTTCATTAAGTGTCCCACAAAGCTTGGCCAATGTGATCTTCGGCGTCCCTTTTCTCTCGACAAAACGGACAAAGCCAGATGTACCGGTAGGAGCGGTTGGCTCCTTACAGTCCTTACAGGAGCACCACTAAAAAATAGCATGTACAAAAGATATCACCACCTACAATAGACACCAACCCCTATTCCACGACCACCTAAACAGGCACACGTCCTACCGAGCTAGCACAGTCCAGCTCAGTGTAGTGTGTGTAAACCACGTTTTATCTGTCAAGTAACTTACAACTACTTGCGACAATCACACCTGAGTGTCACAACTGCAAACCCTGCAAAACTAACAGATCTTCAAGCCCACAATGTGTTGTGATGTGGGCATGTCATAAGCTTTTATTCCCACCTTTTTTCACTATTTGTATGCAACACTCTCGTAAACAGGCCTTAAGCGGTTAAAGGAGTAGTTCACCCCCAAAATGACTTTTTTTCTATTTATTTGAGATTTGAGTTCAATAATATTTTTTGTATTTGTGGCATTCCTAAGACAAAAAATGTATTATAGTAAATGTACCCCCATTGATTCCGGATGGGGACCAAAATGCATTTGGGTCCCCATCCGGAATCAATGAGGGTCAATTTATTGTAATCAAATAATTGTCATAGGAATGCAAAAACCTAAAAATATTATTGAACTCAAATCTCCAAGGCACGAGTAATCAATAGAAAAAAAGTCATTTTGGGGGTGAACTACTCCTTTAAGAAACAAACAACAAAAAAAGCAGTGTCTGACCTTGATCTCAGGCAGGTTGAGGATCTCGGGGAAGACAGTGATGTGGTTGGAGTGTGCTATGAGGGTGTGCAGTCTCTTACAGCTGGACACAGTGGAGGGGATGCTCTTCAACTTGTTGCCACTTAGATTTAACTCCTCCAGTAGCTCCAGTTTGCTTAGCTTACTGTGCACACAAAGAACAGTGGCGGAGAGTTAAACTGCAGTCAAATACAGATACATTTGGGGGTCCTTGAGATAAAAAGGCTATATGTCACCTAGCAGGAAAGGAGAGAAGTTGGTTGTAGGCGATGTGCAGAACTCGTAGGTTGTGGTGTCCCACCAACACAACAGCACAGTTCTCATTCAGCTTGTTCCCCGTCAGGTACAGTTCCTGGAGTGTGCTGAGGCTCTCCTCTGATTGGCTGCTGGGAGGAAGAGTCTCCAGTGCATTGGCCGACATGTTTAGGTATTTTAAACTAGGAGACAGGACAGACAGACACGCACACGCAAACATTATCTTAAACTGATAAATACTGTAAATAAACACTGGTTTCACATCAACATTATATTTAAATTTAACCTTTAAACAAAATAAAAACATATCTCTCCCAAATACTGTTACAACTCTTAGGAAACTCTGCCCAAGAATCCCACATGGCACAAAGTGGTCGTGGTAAACCGTCATAAAAGTGCATTAGAGCACTTTAAGTAGTAATGGGTGTTCAGTGATTTACCGTACAGGAAAAAGGGAGATACCTAAGGTTCAGGTTACTGTCTGGACTGAATCAATGGGACACTCCCTGACCCTATTAGACAATAACCCCATAGCCCAAATCATTATATCTCCTTCTCAATGGGTTTTGTGCTAGATCAATGGACTGCATAAAGATATTGTTTTGATATTGTATAGCGAACTGAATTAGACATTCTTACACCCACATACCTGTTGACAGATGCATTCCTCTGGGCTAAGTTTAAAAGAGACACAGTATGTCAGAGCTAGACAGTGAAATCTGCAGTGTTGTTTTATCTCTGAGCTTTTACATTGATATCGCAGCCCTGCTGGTAAAGTGGAAGATAGATGAGGAGAGAGAGAGAGAGAGAGAGAGAGAGAGAGAGAGAGAGAGAGAGAGAGAGAGACAGACAGACAGACAGACAGACAGACAGACAGACAGACAGACAGACAGACAGACAGACAGAGACAGACAGACAGACAGACAGACAGACAGACAGACAGACAGACAGACAGACAGACAGACAGACAGATCTAGAGACACTCACTTTAAGGCCTTGTAGAAGAGGCTATCAGGAAGCTGGGTGATGTTGTTGTGCTGGAGGTCCAGTGCTTCCAAGGGGACGTGGTCCAGCAGGTCAGGAACACTCTGCAACCGATTGTTCCCCACCAGCAGCTTCCTGACACTCAGGCTGTTCAGCAGTCTACCACACAATGATAAGACCATGCTGTTAAGCAGTCTACCACACAATGACAAGACCAGGCTGTTCAGCAGATATACATGATCTTCTCCAAGACACAGGCAATGTGACTGCCCCTCGCTACTGGAACAGTCCCAGAAACCTTGGGTTTGAACCATCTGTGGGTGTTGCATGTTGCAGAATGTTGCAGAAGTCATATTTGTGTGCTCAAGCAGTCAAGCTCCCCCCCAGTTGTCAATGTGGGCCACGTCTTCCAGTGCAAAGACACTGTGTTGAAGACAAGCATCAATGTCGATAACAGAGCCCTCCAAAGGAGGACGTCTTGTGTCCTACTGCCACAACATCTTTCTTCTCTCTCAACCAGTTTCTGTCTTTGACTGTGAACGTCTAGTCATGTTCAATATATGCAAAAGCTTATACAGTAGTATAAGTATAGTCACACACAACACATCAAGTCTTTCATGACATCCAGGTTTGTCAAAATTAGCTTGGGGGTTCTTTCCTTTCCGCTGTCGCAAACATGCTTGCACTGGTTGTGAGGGATAACGTCTGGGTTTCTGCTCTGCTGGTATTCTGTCCCCATAACCCTAAGTGGATATAATACATTTTTACGGGCTTTTCCTCCTTTATTTTACTGTGGAAGAGTGATAGGAAACAGGGAAAGAGAGAGGGGGAGTGACAAACAGCAAAGATCGGCGAGCTCGGGAATCAAACCCTGTTACTGGCCCTAACTACACAAATGAGTATGACTTAATGATGTATCATGTATACAGTCTGTGAGTGACATCATGCAATATCATTGTCATAATGACAGGGGAAACAATAGCCAAGCTTATAGAGCCAGGTTGAAAACAATCTCCTTTTACTTCATGTCACTCTGTCATCTCATCACGGAGACGCAAACATAGATATTTTATGTCTATTTCTTCATTACAAGCGTGTGTGTGTGTGTGTGTGTGTGTGTGTGTGCACAATGCACATGGGTGTGTCTACAGGCAAACATCTTGCAAGCGCTACATAATCAATTAACCAAAGAAAAACATTCTGTAAGCCAGTTGATAGCATAATATTAGGCACTGAACATCTCTGCGTGTACATATTAGCTGCATGCTTTGAGCCAAGTACTCAATTGCAAGACAGAAAGTCAACATTGACTCTAGGGCTGCAATTATCGATTATTGTATTGATATATATGTCTTTTGTGGCAAAAAGCAGATCTACAAGCTGACAACGTGTTGCATCGTGTTGTGAGCTTGTAGAGCAGCTATTTTCACATCGCCAAAGTATGACCAATTTCACATTGGCCGTGAAATGACCAATTACAAGCCATCATAATCTATAATTGTGTATATTTGGCCCAATTAAATGATTTTGAGCATGAGAAGCAGACTTTGTTCTGGGTCACTAACCTGGAAGATATTTCAGACAGGAGGTTGTGTGTGACGTCCAGCACCTCAACCTTCCTGCTGTCACACACCCAGTCTGGAAGGTACTCCAAGAGGTTCCTGCCACAACAAGCACACACGCACACGCACACGCACGCACGCACGCACGCACACGCACACGCACATGCACATGCACACGCACACACACACATTCACCCACAAACACACATGCATGCACAGAAATTAGGGAGGTTAGGCAGAAATGGGCGTGGCTTTACATCATGACCAAGGAATCAGGGGGGATTTGGGATTATATGACCTACCATTGAGTTACAGTCAGCACAACTTATACAACTAATACAAGTCTGTATAAGTTGTGCTCCTCCCTTGTCACAAGTAAGTCTGAAGAAGAGCAGTGTGCTCGAAACGTCACAACCTGTATTTGGTGCAATAAAAGCACCAAATTTTGTGAGCCCTCAGTGTGCTAGCGTTTTATTTATTTTTCTAGTATCTACTCGTCTCAGCACCTGCCCAACTTGGGTCATGGATGTGCATGTCATACCTCTTTTCATGTATTAGTGTGCATGAGAAGTTCATTTTATTACATTTTGTGTAAATGTACTAATTGTTTTATTAATTTGGTGTGTAATAAGTTGGATAATGAATGTTGAGAAATAAACCCCTTCAGGGTGATAAAGACTTATTACCCAACAATGTCCTGCAGACCATTCATATTGTATTGTTGTTGTTAGCACCGTCTTGTGGAACATGCCCCACTCACATTTCACTGGACCCTTGATTGATTCTTGACATGAATCAATGTTAAAATCTATCCTGTAACCACATTGTGTTGCTTGCAAGCCCCTTACACCTTTCAATATGCCAATCATAGTATAAACCCAGTATGATTAAGAACATGATGTTTTTAGAACCAGATGTTTTTAGAACACATGTAAAAACAATGACAGCCCTCACCGTGATAGGTCCATGTGTGTCAGCTGGTTGGGCACTGGGTACACATTGATTGTAGTCAGGCCTGTCGGTAGATAATAGTAAAAATCTGAAGTCAGTAAGAAGAATACATCAAGGATTGTAGGGAATGTCTTTACAGGATTTAGAAAAACTTGTCCATGCATTCATCTTCAGTAGACTTGACTACTATAACGGTGTCTTTAGAATTCTCCCTAAAATAAAATCGATAAAATCGACACATCTGCAACAAACTCCCTGCGAACTGCAGGTCTGCTACAACTCTGTTCTTTTTGATCACAGCTATATATCTTTCTGTTTGCCGCAGCCTAATGTTGAGATTTATTTACTTTTACTCCTTTATTTTATTGCATTCAAAAGTGCTTTTATATAGTGATCAGGGGTCACGTTAGTCCGGTAATTGCCGGTTTTGACAGATATTTTATGACAAAGACCGGAAAATATAAATCTTTCTGGATATCCTGATAAAAACCAAATATCAATCAAATGATAATCTCTCTCTCTCTCTCTCTCTTTCTTATAATCTGTGTATATATCTGTGTATATAATGACACAAAGTGACATAGCTCTGTTTACACAATGCTGTACCCCCTCCAACTATATATACGACACGTTTACCAATTTTCAACATTATTATATTTTTACACTTGCTTTGACAATGTAAACGTATGTTTTCTCATGCCAATAAAGCCCCTTAAGTTAATATACTGTATGTCCCAGACATTTCAAAAGAGAAGGCACAACCACTAATTAACAACAATGCACACGCATTTGAAATGAAACATCCAAAAAACACGGATGCTTAAGACCTTTCACAACAATGGACTGTTGCATCCAGATGAAACACAACCTTAATCATAAAGGTTGACGCGTTAAAACGTTACCACTTGATCAGCTGGGCCACGTTATGAAAGATTAATCTGAAGTAGGCCTACCCATTTTTGAGCAGTAGGCTACCCTTTGATTGTTTGTTGTTCTGAAGGAAATGTGTTAAAACGCAACGTACAAATTATTGAGAAACCATTGCACATGCTCAATGTGCAAATGGTAATGTTGGTAATTAATGTATTTGTGCAAGATGACCCTGATATATAATGTGTATATACTAATTATGTTCAATCAGTTCAATCCAAAATATAATGCTTAGGCTGTGTTAGGCTGCATTTATGCACCTGCTTGTCATTAATGCAAACAAATATCTGTAATTATAACTGTAATTTTTATCAGATGTCCGGTAAATTGTAATCATGCCGGACATTGGGACCGGCAGTTTAAAATCCTAGCGCGACCTCTGATAGTTATAGTGCTGTATAGTGCTGTTATAATGCATGTCTTCTCCTTAATCTTTTATAAACAGTAAAGCACATTGAATAACTTTGGTGTTGAAATGTACAAATAAACTTGCCTTGCCTTACAGATCGGTAGTCAAGCATCTGAGCCACTCATACGTCTGTTTATTATGTAACTGTAGAGCCAAGGGGCCTGAAGCCACAAGGGGGGTAGAAGGTAAAATACAAACAAGCTAAAATTAATTTCCCTTACGGTTGCTGCTGGCATTAAGCATGCGCAGGGTGAATCCACTGAGAGTCAGTGTCCCCAGTTGGTTGCGTTGGCAGTGCAGGGTCTCCAGGCTGCAGACGGGGCTGAGATCCAGGCAGGACAGGCTGTTGTCCCTCACGTCTAGCTGGGTCACCTGGTTCACTGTCACCAGGGTCTCACATCTCACCCAGCGCAGCCCGTTAAGTCTACATTAATGGAGCAGTCAGGGGTGTCGCAAGGGGAGGAAAAGTGGGACTGAGTTACTAGGGCCCAAGGTGGAGGGGCCTTCATTATTTAATACTTTAGGTATTGAAAAATGGCAGATATACAAGCTCCCAGCGTGGCACTCGGTGCCGCGCTGTGAGCTAGTATATCTGCTATTTTTCAATAGTTAAAGCACAAAATAATGCATAATAATTCGTTCCCAGTCTAAATGGGTTAAACCCCCTCCCCCTATGAAGAACATTCATGGGGGCCCCGCAGTGAATCCTTGTACCCAGGGCCCAGAATTCGGTGCGACACCCCTGCATGCAGTAACATTCATACGTTGCTTTATGATTCTGCCACTTGTGGAGAGTGAAGGGCTCTGCAGAAGGGGTGAGCGAGCGTGAGACACAAGTTACTGCGCCTGTGTCCTCGCTTGGATCAGCAGGGTCGCACAATCGCACTGCACTTATCATATCAACACACAGACAGAAATATTTCTCTGCGAGTAGACGGCAGACAATCTAAACCTTCTTCAGCTGTGTCAAATCATTGTCCTGCGTGTAGACTAGAGTAGAAAACACTTGACCACAATCCAGCTCTTGTCACGTGTGCGTGAAACGAGCATGAACGCAACAGTTTAACAGGACTGCAGACGATTGCCGCTCCACATGACAGATTGCCCGCATCTCCATACCTGCTCGCCTCTCGTTGAAAATGAATTAAGACGTGTCTCATTTCAAAACCACAGGTTAAAGACTTTAATACAATATGAAAAAAGCAAATTGGGTCTTTACAGGTCAATAGGATCCATTCATTTCCGAAGCACTTAACTGAGACTTGCAGCAATTAGAATGGTTTTGACCCCGTAACCGAGGGACAATATTTCGGATCCGGCTAGAGTCTCGGGTCGGGTCCTGTGCTTCCCTCTACACTAGGGTCAGATGTCAAAACTAGTTATAATCTTTCCAAAAATGTACTTCTAACTTTTGTTTTAGATATTTTTTAAATTTACTGTATATTGAATGATCATTAGCACATAAAGTAAATGATGCTCATTCTCTCATACAGGCTGATGTCAGTTTATGTAATGTTCACTGCTTTCACAGGCAGAAGAGATGCAGCCCCTGCAGACCCTCCCACTCCCTCTAAACAGAACAGAACCGCTGCTTTTATATGGCAGCTAGGGCTGTAATCTAGCCCTGTTTTAGGGATTCGAACTTCGGGGGGATTTTCGGAACGAACCATCGAACCTTCGATGGTTCGTTCAATTGAATAAAAACCGAACGTTCGGACGTTCGAACCATCGAACGTACTGTACCTTTAAACAGTGTAGGAAACTAGGAAATGTTTTAAATGCGCTGTTTTATCCATTGAAAACGTGTGGATGCGTGGCCGCATTAACACCTAGGCTAACACTTGGAAAATCCAACCCAATCGGAGAAAATGTCGCACAGTTTGTTGACGAACAGGCTCAATGTATAGCGGAGTTGCACGGATGATGATGATTAGACTTGGTGACTGCATCGGAGCTCGTCGCGTTCGGGCTAAACTGGTCTCGATGTAACAACCCCATACATCGCATTGATTATAGATCCTTTAGGGGGTTGCAATGAAATCCATCTTTGCTCATGCTTAGGAGAAAGGGATGTTTAATCTTTGGGTGCGTGGATGGCTGGGTGTTCGCTGTTCAAAGCACACACGTCTCTCTCTGCCCAGGACAGCTGCTCTCACTCACTGTCAACAAGCGTGTGTCAGCGAGGCTGATTCGCCACCCGGTTCGCGGCCCCAAATAGGAGCGCAATTGGAGCGGAGGACGGTCCTTGATCGCTCCAAGCTGTTCTGGTGCATTTTATAACTACTATAACGGTCACCATTAACTGTTAGTGTTTACCGGTAGGCCTAACTTATTTCGTATCTGGCTATCTCTACTACTGTGATATTCTGAATAGGCCAATCACATTCTGATAATTATTTTTCGTGTAAAAAAAGAAAAAAAAAGAGAAAAAAACCTGAACCCATTAATTTCGAACTTCGATTGCCAACGTAACGAACGAACGTTTGAACCTCCGAAGGTTCGCTTGCAGCCCTAAATTAGGGCTGTAATCTAGCCCTGTTTTAGGGATTCGAACTTCGGGGGGATTTTCGGAACGAACCATCGAACCTTCGATGGTTCGTTCAATTGAATAAAAACCGAACGTTCGGACGTTCGAACCATCGAACGTACTGTACCTTTAAACAGTGTAGGAAACTAGGAAATGTTTTAAATGCGCTGTTTTATCCATTGAAAACGCATGGATGCGTGGCCGCATTAACACCTAGGCTAACACTTGGAAAATCCAACCCAATCGGAGAAAATGTCGCACAGTTTGTTGACGAACAGGCTCAATGTATAGCGGAGTTGCACGGATGATGATGATTAGACTTGGTGACTGCATCGGAGCTCGTCGCGTTCGGGCTAAACTGGTCTCGATGTAACAACCCCATACATCGCATTGATTATAGATCCTTTAGGGGGTTGCAATGAAATCCATCTTTGCTCATGCTTAGGAGAAAGGGATGTTTAATCTTTGGGTGCGTGGATGGCTGGGTGTTCGCTGTTCAAAGCACACACGTCTCTCTCTGCCCAGGACAGCTGCTCTCACTCACTGTCAACAAGCGTGTGTCAGCGAGGCTGATTCGCCACCCGGTTCGCGGCCCCAAATAGGAGCGCAATTGGAGCGGAGGACGGTCCTTGATCGCTCCAAGCTGTTCTGGTGCATTTTATAACTACTATAACGGTCACCATTAACTGTTAGGCTAGTGTTTACCGGTAGGCCTAACTTATTTCGTATCTGGCTATCTCTACTACTGTGATATTCTGAATAGGCCAATCACATTCTGATAATTATTTTTCGTGTAAAAAAAAAAAAAAAAAAAAACCTGAACCCATTAATTTCGAACTTCGATTGCCAACGTAACGAACGAACGTTCGAACCTCCGAAGGTTCGCTTGCAGCCCTGGCAGCCATTTAATCCAACACAGCTCCACTGAGCTGATCTATAAATCCAGCCTGCCGGCACAAGTCAATAAAGCTCTGAGTTTCAGGCTGCTGAGGCAGAACTGGCTGGGAAAGGACAGAGAGACAGAATGAATAATGGCTAAAGTTTAAGCCGGTGACAAGAGGAACACTGTCGGTTTTAAGGAATCCATTTGTCTGTCCTAATAAAGTTAGATTTAGAGATGAAAAGAGTGGTATTTGTCTTTCATTAATTAAAGGTGCAGTAAGTGATATTTTCTTTCGTTAACATAAGTGTTAAATAGCTCTATATTCTGATAGTACTCAATAGAGTATTTGTTCGGTAAAGGTGGTTGGTTTTCCCATCTCTCCAGCTCTTTAGTAAACGGGATGCCATTCGGGATACCAATTTTATCCAATCAGGAGAAAAAAATCATACATGATACACTGGAAGTTATGACACAACTAAAGGAGCAGATCGAATTTGGAAGTGGAACACTTTCGGCAACCCAACTGAAAACGCACAGTTTATTTGTATTTTTATTAAGAGCTGGAGAAACGGGAAGAACCCTGTTACTGAACAAAAACGCTATAGCACTCATTACTATCACAATACAGAACTTTAACCTTTTTACAAACCCCTTTTTGTTTGAACCAAATACAGTAGCCTATATGGCTTACACTCCTGGCCCGTGCTACCCCAGGACACACCACCGAGTCAGGCAGCTGGCATTGTGCATGTTGGCCCACTGGAAAGACTCGGTTACACTAAATGAAAGATCCTAAATTAGTATCATTGTTAACACCTGTGAAGGAAGTAAGTGGCCCAATTTCTTGCCAATAAGCCTGTTGTGTTCATTGGAGCACCAAGCCAGAGGCGCCGCGGAGGATTCAAACCCTAGTCTCCATGGTGGTGGTCAGGAACTTAACCCCTGCACCACCCGGACGGCCCATAAACCTTTATGTTTGTCTCCCCTGGTCTCTGTCTCTTCCTTTGCTCCCATTCACTGTGTGATTTACTAACATGGGGGGGCTCTCTCGTTTCATCACTTGTGGATTGATACTACATTATGCATGCACTGACTGCTGAGGAAGGATAGACGATGAGAGAGACAGACAGACAGAGAGACAGACAGACAGACAGACAGACAGAGTATCAGGGAGAGCAAGCAGAGAGACAGAGAGCTCTCTAGGGGTGCAAAGGTTAAACTAATTGATTTAATCAATTAAAATAAAATCAATAACTTACTAAAATAAACAATTCATAATCAATCCCAATTTTGGGTGTGCCATTATAAGTGTAAAGGTGTGTGTGTGTGTGTGTGTGAGTTTTAATAATAGTTTTTTTTTTACCGTAGGTCGACGTTCTTCAGGTGACTCATTCGGGCCAAGGTGCCCAGCTCCAGACTCTCCACTCTGTTGCCAGCCATGGCCAGCTTGTCCACCCCGTTCAAGCCCTCCAGCACAGCAGGGATGTGGGGGAAGTTATTGAAGGAAAGGCCCAGGCTGTTGAGCTGAGACAGGCCTCCCAGTTCCTCAGGCAGGGAGCTCAAGTGATTTCCATCCAGAGCGAGGGTCTGTAGGCTTAAAAGACACAGACAGAAAAGGCTAGCCAACTTTAACTTGCATTTATTTATTTATTGTATTCGGCCACTGCTTCTCAGAGTTCAATAAAAGGTTCAAGTATGTGCTTGTGGATAATGTGAAATTGCATTCATTTATAGCACACTACACCACTGTTTCTCAACGTCGGGTCCGGTCACCACCAGCGGTCCTTATGGACCCTTACGGGTCTGATGAGAGTTAAATAAACACTGGAGATTTTACAGTGTAGATTAAGGTTACTGGAACCCTAATCTGCACTGTAAATAAAACCTCAGTGGTGTGCAATGTACAAATTGAATTTAAGGGTCCATTTGTACACTCTTACAGGCCCATATGGGTCTATTTGGACACTTGATGGTCCCCAGACCCAATGTTGAGAACCAGTGAGCTAGCCAACCTTTTATTTTTATTCTGCCACTGCAGCTCAGAATTCAATAAAAGGTTCAAATATCTGCTTATGGATGTGCAATTACATGAATTTATTGCATATTACACTATAACATGAAGTGTGACAGCAGCATTAAAAATGGCCTAGATTAGATGCTTGGATGATTTAATGTGGTTACATAATGAAACAGCTGAACTTTACACATTTCACTGACTCCATTAAAGCTGCCATACAGATGCAGACTACGTTAATTTAGATTATGAATGCAAAGATTTCTGAATGGGGGAAATGGAAAAATCAAATTTAAAAGAAATCTCTGTTTAGACATTAAGAATACAGTAGCTTAACAGTTTCAATATACATCAAATATTTACCGTACTGAAATGAGAGCCAAACCAGGAATGAGCAGAACAGAATTTACATACATTGGATAGTCTTGTCACTTGCAACTAAATCTAGTTATTCTGATTATGGTTTATACTCTGTTTGTTCAGTAACAGGGGTCTCCTTGTATCTCCAGCTCTTTAAAGATGCAGTGGCATGATTTTATCCCCCCTAAAACATGATTATCAGGTATTATGATTATACTAGAAGGAAGATTTTTTTTTTCAAAAAAATGTTCAGTAAGACAAGAGTTAAAATTAGGTTTTTAAGTGGCCACACCCACCAGTTCATTAAGTATGCCTGGTTGTCATGGTGGGTGGAGACCCAGCTGAAGTTAGCCACGCCCACAGTGTTGGGTGAATGGTAAAAGGGGAGGGGATGATTATATGATGTCATTTAATGTTTTTGGATCGGCACTTTTAACCCACAAGGTGTCAGCCTCCAGTAAGAAACCCCAAATACAAAGGGAATACACCAGGGGGTCTAATGAAGTACTGTCAACCTCCTAGACACATGAAAACCAGAAAAAGTACAAATCTAAGGCACCGCCTCTTTAATAAACAGAAATGTCATTTTCCGGTGCGTTTGCCAATTGTCTGCTCACTTCTTTGTGTCACTTGTTTATCCTGTATGAGATCGCTCTCCTGATAGGCTAAATTGGTATCCCTACCTGCCTGAACATTAATTTTATGTTTGCTAAAAGCTGGAGATACAAGGAGACCTGTTTCTGAGCAAATCACAACAATGAACACCTTTAAAACGACATTGGGAGGAAAACAAATCCCATCTTTCATTATTCTATTCACAGTCTCACTCTCACTGTCTTTCACAAAGTTTCACTGACACTAGTTTCACCCACACAAGTACAATCTCTAACAACACGATTATTGCAGTGTCCATTTAGGTAAATCAACAACGAACATAAAATAAAGTACAATAGGGTCGGGCAATTAAAAAAGGCATCAGCAGTAAGGAAATGACCAGTGAAAAGAAACAAATATTGAACAGTTACACATGTGGACGGACACACAGAGGGCCTAATATTTAGAGTGAGTGTGCATGTTGGTGTGCCGCACCTTTGCAGGTTGCCTATCTGCACAGGGACTGTGTGGAGACCATTGCAGGAAAGGTTGAGTTCAGTCAAGGTCCGAATCTCACACACAGACTCAGGGAACACACCCAGACGGTTGTGAGACAGGTTTAGGCTCTTCAGCTGGGAGAACCTGACATGAAGAGAAGAAGGAAGAAAAGGTTATCATGTTCTAGACTAGAGATTAGAGTTTAGTCTTCGTTGGAACAATGATAAAAAAGTGGAATGAATGAGCCATCTATTCTTGTAAATGTATTCCATACATTGTCCCAGCCAGGCCAAAGGAGTGGCTAAGACTATGTTTTGGCACGATTATTGTGACCAAAGAAATTGCGACTTACGATATTATCGTGATAATCAAGATATCTCCAACATCCATTATTAGTATTTCCAGGTCCGTTTGACCAATTATAGAGGGATTAAATGCTACTAGATATGCAGCTCGGCAAATAAAAGTTGAATTGATCCCAGTGCATGACAGAGGATAATTTCACGATAAATTTAAATCTCCACAATGCGATTATTGTGAGTGTTTTTTATCACGATAAACGATAATAATGATTATCGTCCCATCCCAAGTTTTGGCCCCGATCCATCTGTCAGTCCGTATATGTGTGTGCATTTGTCCATCTGTGCACAACTAATTTCCATTCCATTTTCATGTTTGATCGATGGGCGTGAAACTGTGCACACAGTGTCCTTGAAGGCCAGAGCAAAACTTCTGCCCCAAAATGTTATACATCGGCCTGTTATAGCGCCACCACAATTTTAGTGAATATATATTTTTTACATTAGTGCAACAGATTTTGTCCAAACAACACGCAAAACGGTACACATTATCTCTATAGTCATGTCTTATCTCTATAGTCATGTCATCAAGACGGACCTGTCCGACATTTAAATAGCCATTTAAATAGCCTATCCTTTTTACCCTTTATCCTTTTATGCCAATTATTTCCTCCCCAAACATGTGTTGCTACTAGTGGCTTACCTACCAGTGAGGACCCCCACCAGGTGGACATAGCGCCTCATACAACATTCCCCATTGACAGCCACCACCTCAGCCTATTCACGTTACCTTTTCCCCGCTCAATATTTTTTAAATAGCAAATATACAAGCTCACAATGTGTCGCAATGGGTTACATGGAGACATGTTGGAATGGAGATAGGTCCCCGTCGCAATGTGACACATTGTGAGCTTGCTGATCTGCTATTTTCAATTGTAAATGTAAAGTAGTAGGCCTAATAGCCTAGTTGCTTCTGTTGGGCTTATTTCTTTGGCAAAATCTGGCAACAGACAATTCCCTGTCACTTCCTTACTTGGGAGGAAGTGAAAAGATGTTTTTTGAAGCAGCACACAGAGAAAAACTCTCTAGCGCCCTCTGTAAAAGAAAATGGCAGCCTCCATAGAGAGGGCCAGGAATATGGGGATATTGCAGTGACAAAGATCATCCTCCTTGTCTGTATAGATGCTCGACCAAACTGGATGCACCGCGGTGGATTCCTAGACTCTGTGGTGGTGGACAGGTACTTTACCACTGCACCACCCAGGCACCTAATTAGCGTTAGTTAAAGTCCCCCGTCAGATATGTTTTAAAGTATGTAAAAATAGTATGATCAATATGTTATCTAAAATAATAACAATAATCCAACACTAATTGTTAGCTCGTTCCACCCAGGATCATAGTTTTCAGTTTTCACACTCTGATGTGACTGCTGACAGTTTAAGTACTAGAAACTCATGTTTATCCACCAATGTGGAGTTATGGAAGGCTACATTTAAAGCAGATATGTATCATCCTGAGAAGAGAAAAGAGGTGATTTACTGTAACTCCGTGTCGGATCAAATCACTACAAATAGAGAACACCTTTTTTAAGAAGCCTGGATATGCTTGGGTAGATTTTATCATGTACAAGACCCGATATGTGGCAATGTTTGTTCCTGAAATTAGAAATATTGGTTTTCTTAACACTTATGTTGCAATGATTTTTTCTGGCCAATGTCCCGCGTTGCCATGGTTACCATTAGGGTTGCCACCTTTCAGAAATTGAAATAAGGAACACCTCTTCTGGGCACGCGGTGCGTGCGTTCCGTGCGCGTGGCACAGCCGCCGGCCGGCGAAGAAATGCAGTCCCAAACCCATGAAATGCATAGAATAGTTATAACTATAACACACAACATGGTATAACCTATATTGTATTTTTGCTATGTTTGATTTGTTCTTTTCTTATTTAAATAAAAAATGAGAACTTCCCCATAGGGGTGCTGTAACACCTGCAGCACCCTAGTTCCCATGCTGTTCCCACGCTCCTGCACAGTGGCCACTGTGCCAAAAAATCACATTCACTTTCTCTTTCAGCGGAGATGCGTGGAAGCAAAGAAAGTCACCACAGTTTGATTTGATCATTGCTTTAGTCAATTATGAAGGGATTTTAAAAATTAAAACGTCTCCATATTGCTTGGGAAGTCTACTTCGCAGAGAAACCGTGGCCTTTGCGATTCGCTGATCGCGGGATTTCACATCGCGATTTCAGTTTGAAAACGATTAACCAGATCTAGCACTAGTTCTTTTCTGCTTTTAAAGCGCACGGTGTGCATCTGCCTGGTGGAAGGAGGAAGTTCAGTGATCACTGACTGTAACTAGGCAACGGTGATTGACAGCGACATGCAGTGCATATGCAGACAGGGGCCGGGCGGAGAGGAGAGGAGACGAGACAGTAGGCAGAGCGTAGAGCGCACCGCAGCGACTGCGAGCCGCCGCACAGGCGGTCCTTCGTGCCTCTCCCTCCTTTTGCTGTCTTTTCCTGTGTTTTATTTCATTCATTATTGTTAAATTCTGTGTTGAGGTTTGTGTGACAGACCTTTATGGGGCATTTGGTTAAATACGGAACAAACCGCGTTCCGTATTGGTTCAATACGGAACGCATCTTTTAATTGTCCAATACGGAACGATTCCGTATTATACGGAACGGGTGGCAACCCTAGTTACCATAGACTTCCATGTAATTGTGCAATTGTGTAAAAAGTGCACGCCCATGCCTAGATGATGCACCACGTGTGTGCACACTGTTCACAGCTTTCAAACAAAAAAATCTGCTTGGAAATCCGTTCAGGCATTCATGATTTATGGGCCATTATGTTTTCTTCAGATGTAAACAAACATGGCTGCCATGTTTGAAAGAATGGGTTGGTATGACATGCATGCCTAATACATTTCTGGAGGTCCAAAAAAAAATTTTGAAAAACATTTTTTTTAATATTTTTATTTTTATTTTTATTTTTTCAAAAACGGCCCAAACTCGGGAAACTCGGGGTTGGCACAGCGTTGGTATCAATACAAACTCGGGAAACTCGGGGTTGGCACCAGATGTGTTAAGAGAGAGATACTCTACTAAGAGACATACTCTGCTGCAGGCTGGGAGGAAGAACATTTACATTTCAGTGCGTAACATAACATATATAATGGTATACACTTTCTTGCCTCTACCTGAGCCTCCTTCCTCTCTGTCATTACCTCCCTTCTTGAATGTATTTTTAGAAACAGGATGTTTCTTTGGTCTGCATGGGTTGTGACTCATGGCGGCAGCCATCGCTGTTGCTGGCAGCACATGACAACATGGGTGACATGGGCTACACAGAGGACGCCTCTATGATGCCGTGTCCTCCTGTCCATTCCATTCACCACCATGCGTCACTTCATTCATCACAACCCAGTCATCTGGAAGGCTTTCACAGATGTGTCAACATGCAGTAGCATGTTATCATGCTGTATTTCAGATGTGTGTGAGCAGGCAGTAGCATTATTGCTTATGCTGTATTTGCAGCTGAGACCTGAGAATTGAACACTGTATGTAACAACAAAATATTTCAAAATAAGTTAAACAAAATGTGTGTGTTTCTTTTACTTAACCTAGCCCTACTATTAAGGCTGTGTCATCATCATGATAATATTTTAGAGATCCTTATAAGTTTCAACTGAGCAACAGATGCTGTGCTTTCTCTATGCAACTGGTAGCTCTCTCTTTTTTATTTTTTCAGTTGCTTCTGAAGCTCCTGTTACGACAAATGTCTGTCACTATTAAATCACTGACTTAACTTGTGGTTCATCTTGCGATAAATCAATGATATCTGATTTCTACATTTGCTGCTCTAGCCTTTGTTTTACAGAGTTTGCTCAATTCATGGGTTGCATTTGTAGTCCTAAACGGCCATGTTGAGGACCTGAAACAGGTGTTTCAATGTGTCTGATTGGCATATAACTAATGTTCTACACCAATCAGTACACCTGTGTTGGTCCTCAACATGGCTGGTGTAGGACTACAAATGCAACCCATGAATTGCTAGGGGTATATACCTTTTTTACACAGTAAAATCAGAGGCGGTTGGAGACGCTAGATGGGGTCACAAGTAAATCTGTTCTGAAAACCAAAAAAGCAGAGTAGAGTGGAGTCAAGTAGCAATCAGTCTCATCCACTGCACATTCCTACTGTATAAGAAAGAACCATGCCAAGAAGACTAATATGCAGGCTTCTTAAAATATGGGTAAATACGCAAAAGACTGGTGATTGACTCCTTTCCTATCAACGTCTCTTGTTTTTCTGATGTGTCACATGTGACATCACAATGAAATCTGAGACACAAAAAATAGTGATATACTCGCACTACAGAGCTGTAGGGCTGATGCAAATCGTGTATCGGGTCGGGTTGAGGCCAGGCACTGTACTACCTGCTGCGGCGGGGAACGCGCATGCCGAATTTGAAATAGGAAATGAATGCCCCACCCTTTAATGCAAACCCCATTATACCTGTTGTCATAGGACCCGTTTTGACCATCTGTTTGCCTTTGTCTACTTATGCCCATATATGGAGATCTCTGCAGACACAGTACGGTTTTTTGTTGACTCATGTGGTGTACGTGATGTCAGAGCCTTTTATGATGTGATGTCACAATGAGTCAGCCACAATGAGTCAGCGCTTGCGCCGATTTCCTCCGGAACAGGGAATAAATGCGCCACCCTTTAATGCAAACCCCATTATACCTGTTGTCATACAATCTGTTTTGACCATCTGTTTGCCTGTGTCCATTTATGCCCATATATGGAGATCTCTGTATCTGTCTGTCTGTGTCCATTTTATGCCCATATATGGAGATCTCTGTATGTGTCTGTCTGAGTCCCTTTTATGCCCATATATGGAGATCTCTGCCCTTCGGGTGGCCAATCTTCTAGTCGGGGACCGGCCTACTCGAGAACGATGTACATATGGAATGAATGCCCCACCCTTTAACGCAAACCCCATTTATCTGTTTGCATGTGTCCATTTATGCCCATATATGGAGATATATTTCTGTCTGCGTCCATTGTATGCCCATATATGGATATCTCTTTATCTGTCTGTCTTCATCTTGAGCAGTAATACGCAGCCTGCTTTCTTTGCCACCCATGGGGAATGATGCCCCTCCGGTTGTTAGGCAATACCCATCATGCCCGTTGTTCAGTTGGCGTATGTGATGTCAGAGCCCTTTATGATGTGATGTCACAATAAGTCAGCGATTGCGCCGATTTCCTCCGGAACAGCCTGATGTCAACAATCAGCTCCGCATAAGGAGATTCCGAACGTTTCGCGCCTTTTCGGGAAAACCGTTCACCGGGTCGGGTCGAAGCCGGTGGGACGAACGGTTCTCGAGATACGCGGATTAAATACAGACAGACTCACAGAGACTTCTCGCATTTATAGATAGATGAATTTATTTTGGTTCGGCTCTGTCTAAACTACAGGGCCGAACCAGGACTTTCCAGAACCAAGAACTTTCAAGAACCCGTGAAGTTCCGGGACCGGGAGTTTCCTCTTCCCCTCCAATCAGGAGAAGCTCTCTCACAGCATTGGCCGGAAAAGTGGCCAAAAATGTCTACTCGGGTGTTGTGTTTCCATCACTGCCGATCAGAGCTGGAGCCAGTAAATACCAGTGACTACTGCACAGTCATTTGTCCTGGGAATGAATGCAAATTGTAACCTTTCCCACAAAGACAAAAGCCAGATATGAGTGGGTGTACAGACTGTATACTACATGGGGGTTTTGTTCAGTGGGACAGGGGCTTGAGTGTTGGACTACAGGTCTGGTGCTAGTTTGGCAGGA
The DNA here is from genome assembly GCF_963921795.1 of Nannobrachium achirus. NCBI lineage: Eukaryota > Metazoa > Chordata > Actinopteri > Myctophiformes > Myctophidae > Nannobrachium > Nannobrachium achirus. The sequence goes on along the minus strand of NC_137816.1, from coordinate 33,948,914 downwards.
TGCGCGACAGTGGTGGAAGAAATACTCAAGACTTTTTCTTTTAAAATAGCAATACCACATTATAAAAAGACAAGTAAAAGGCCTGTATTAAAAATTGTACTTGAGAGTAAAAGTACAAAAGTATTGGCATAAAAATATACCAAAGTAAAAGTATTTTTTTCCAAATGTGTCAAACATTTTCTAAAATAGATGATCTACAAGCTATTTTTGAATAACCAAAGTATAAAATAAGAATTAATTTGTTAATGTGTTTAATAATAATATATAAAGTAGTAATTTATTAAAGTTGTCAAAAAATTGCAGTGGAGTAAAAAGTAAAGTGCTGATAAATGGAAATACTCAAGGAAAGTATAAGTACTACTATTTCCACTAAAGTAGAAGTAAGTCTAAAGTAGGTGTTTCCATGCAAGCCTTCTTCTGCCAGCTGCAAACATCACAACAATTCCTCCTTGCATAGTAACTCTTGAGCCAGTACCATGCAGTGGACAGGCGCCCCACTGCACTTATACTGCATGACAAAGAAGTGTGCCAGGTAGACAGCCCACTGAGTGTTGGGCTACAGGCCTGCTGCTAGTGTGTCTAAAGTGGATCTGGCAGGCTGTATGGTGTTTCCATGTCAGACCATATTTCTCTGTCTCTTTTCCCGCCAAACATCACAATTCCTCCTTGATTGACTTTATGTACAATGCAATGCTAAGGTTTCTCAGATCTAGCAGAGAAATTCTTTTTTATAACTAAAGGCTATGTATTATTCTGCACATTCTTTAATCATACAGAGCTTTGTTTTCAAGAGGAAAAAAAGAAACGAAATGATTTACAGTTCAGCAAACAACTGTAACATTATAAAACATGGCGTTCTTATTTGCAACCAAACTAAAAGGATATACAATAAAAATGTTCATTAATTTATAAGGCCTTGTGCGGCAAGCTTCCATTGTATTTGACTTTGCTTTTAAGTATGAAAGTTACCGCATGTGAAACAAGCTCACAGGCACATATTAAGACTATCACGTATGAAAAGTGAGCCAGGAGAGACCGCCTTCACCTTTTATGCTCCAGATAGATGGAACAATAATCAGAGGACTCTGAAACTAAACCGGCTGGTCTCCATTGAGATGTCCAGGGTGCTACTGATTTATGTAGTCCTCTTAATAATGTTATCTGCATCTGTGATCTTATAAGATTTATATTGTATTTCATATGTACCGCATGTTTGTATTATTGTAATTGATTTGTTGTACATGCTATAATCAAGGCATGCTTGTCCTCCCTGGATAAGTACGGAGAAGCTCCCCAAGCAGGGGCGTCACAAGATATACAAGCTCAAAGCGCGGCACCGAGTGCCGCGCTGCAAGCTTGTAGATCTGCTATTTTGAAAAGTCGTGAAAATGTGTGCAAATCTGTGAATACATGTGTTTTTAAGCGAACATTTGTAACTCAAATTTTGCTTCTGGGGGGTCCCTGGAACTAAATATTTTGAGATCGGGGTCTGTGGCCAAATACATATCATTTTGGGGGTCCTTGACATGAAAAAGTTTGAGCACCACTGACATAGAAACATAGGTTTTTCAACCAAAAACAAACAGCACCATTTAAAAAAAATAAATAGCAGATCTACAAGCTTGCAGCGCAGCACCAAGTGCCGTGCTGTGAGCTTGTATATCTGCTATTTTTGAGCGGTGGTCACAACGCTCCTATACGTGGCCGCGTGTGTGGGTCTGTCTGTCTGTCTGTCTGCGTGTCTGTCTGTCTGTCTGTCTGTCTGTCTGTCTGTAGCCTGCAGTAACCTTTTCTGACCACACATGTTAAGGGAGGGGCGCTGTTGTTCAGGCCAGGCCAGACCAGGCACACACACACACACACACGCGCACACACACACCCACACACACACACACACAGGGGGGAAGGGGGGGGGGGGGGGGGGGACCACCGCTCAGTTCACACGGGTGTGATTTTTCAATAGTCAAAGCTCAAAATAATGCGTAATAATGCGTTCCCAGTCTAAATGGATTAAACCCAGGGCCCAGAATTTGGTGCGACACCCCTGTCCCCAAGTATGGTGGAAGAATGTTAGAAGGGGCGTCTCTGGTGGCAAGTTCTGCATATAACAATCTGTACTCCTGTACGCCTGTTACTTGTTGGCGTTAACAGGGGTTTTTACCTGGGCAGGTTGTGGAGGCCTCCAGGCCCCTGGAGGCTCATGAAGTTGTGTCTCAGGTTGAGGTGAGTGACATCCTGGCTGTAGAACAGATACTCAGGCACTGCTTCCAGACTGTAGCAGGACAGATCCACCAGGCTTACTGTCTGAGACACCACCTTCAGTCACACAGGCAGGCAGGCACACACGCACACACACACATTTGTATTACTATACAGCCATTTCCATTTTCAACCTGCCGATTATGTGCATGTCCGTCCATTGTAGCTGAAAATTGGGACAACCAATAGAGTCACTCAGACAGTCCTTTGTTGCTGTTTTGTACGTTCAATAGACTCATTTCTCTGAAATCAACAGTACGGACACAATCTGACATGCTTACTGTGCGTTCTCTTTGTATGTCTTTGTCACCTGTAAACCTGTGATGCGACAAATACATCTGATTGTGATTCCGAAGTGGTTAATGGTTCAGTACTTGCAACACTACAGTACTGGCTGGTTGCACGCCCAGTAGTCATGTGACTTTACAGTACATTCCACGTCCTATCCAACAGGCACATCTTATCTACATGTGAGAATGTAGCTAAACCGCCTCGCTTTCATCCTCTCCAAAATATCACCAGTTGGTCGGTCATTACCACAGCCAGCCTGTTACATCTAAAGCACTACGTATTACGTGAGGGTGTCGCCTTTTGCCTTTTGTAAATTTGTTCTTTCTTGGCAAGAAAAACAGAGCATTAAATTAGACTTATTACAGTTTTTTCCTGACTGTATAACATGTAGGCTAGTCTCTTGTCCTGTTTTCAAATGGATGACTGTCTAAGCAACAATCCCTCACACGAGGCGCTTACTCAGCTGTGCATGAGATCATGTCACCGCTTTTAGACATGGACACAACCTCAGAGAACAGCTCATAGAGGAAAAAGTACAAAAAACACCACAATATAACATATATAGCCAATATAGCCAAAGGGCGAAAAGCGACATCCCGACCAACCCGACCTCAGGCAGGACGGAATTCCCACAGGACAGAATTCATTTGCAAGTGTGATTCGAGTTGCGCTTGGTTGTTTAAGTTGGACAAAATGTGGACAAAATATTTTCCCAAATATGGATATGACTGACTTATATTTGTCTTATTTTATAGACCACATGAGACTCACACAATATGTCCATATATGGGCGTTTCAAGCTAAGGGCTTAATAGTGACAAACGTTTTATGAATGGCTGATTTCACTTTTCTTTTTCAAAACATTTATAATTTTATCAAACTTTTTTTAAAATAGCACCACTGAGATGTATTAGAGTAGACGTTTTAAGTATCTTTTTTATACTCAAGTAAACTAAAACTAAAACAGTATATGATGGAATGTACTTAGTTACTTTCCACCACTGCGACTCATCAGCTAGCAGCTTACGTAAAATCACACCCGTGTGAACTGAGCGGTGGTTCCCCCCCCCCCCCCCCCCCCGTGTGTGTGTGTGTGTGTGTGTGTGTGTGTGTGTGTGTGTGTGTGTGTGTGTGTGTGTGGGGCCTGGACAACAGCGCCCCTCCCTTAACATGTGTGGGCAGAAAAGGTACTACACAGGCTTGAGGCTACATACAGACCCACCCACATACATACAAACAAACTAACTAACTAACAAACAAACATACCTACACACACGGCCACGCTATGGAGACGGTGTGACCACCGCTCAAAAACAAGGGTCTCTAGAATCTAGACTCTAGATCACACCAGGTGATGTGAAAGTGGACAATGAAAGAGAGATAAAAAGGCAATTGAAACAAGATAGGGGTTAGGTAGTTCTGCTGCTTCAATTCCAGGTATTGACTTTCAGTGTGTGTGTGTGTGTGTGTGTGTGTGTGTGTGTGTGTGTGTGTGTGTGTGTGTGTGTGTGTACGTGCGTGCGTGTGTGTGTGTGTGTGTGTACGCGTGCATAAGCACAGTATGTGTAATAGAGAGGCAATGGGGGGTACACAATATCAGCACAGGCTCCTCTTTCTAGTGTAAAGTCACAATCTGTTCAGATAGCAGCCCTTAATCCATAGAGGACTCCATATGATAGAATGAAGGGGAGGGGAGGGGGGGGGGGAGAGAGAGAGAGAGAGAGAGAGAGAGCGAGAGAGAGAGAGAGATGGAACAGGAGAAGGGGGACAGACAGACAGACAGACAGACAGACAGACAGAGAACGAGAAACATAGAGAGAGAGAGAGAGAGAGAGAGAGAGAGAGAGAGAGAGAGAGAGAGAGAGAGAGAGAGAGAGAGAGAGCGAGCGAGCATGAGGGAGAGCATTCATATTTTCTGCTCAGTCTAGCATGAACTCTGCCCCAAATCCCCAAAAGCCTTCTTCACTCATTATTAGCAATCTCCATAGAAACCTCTGGTGTATGAGGCCTGTATTCAAGCAACTTTTAGTTTGTAGATCGGCTATTTTTGTAGACCAGATATTTTTGAATAACCAAAGTATAAATTAGGGTTAGGTTGTGTTTGACTGCTCTAACCCAGTGATCCATGTTCACTGACTAAGAGCCAGTGAGCCATGTTAACTGACTGCTCTAACCCAATGATCCATGTTCACTAAATGGTAAGTGGTGCATTTATATAGCGCCTTCATCTAAGGCACTTCACATAGATTGTGCATTACATTCACCCATTCACACACACACACATTCATACACCGATGGCGGAGGGAACCATGCAAGGCACCTGCTCATCAGGAGCAACTAGGGGTTCAGAGTCTTGCTCAAGGACACTTCGACACCAACTCTTGGGGAGTCCGGGATCGAGCTTGGCAACCTTCGAGCTTGCGGCCACTCTACCCCTGAGCCACTGCCGCCACCAACCGACTGCTCTAACCCAGTGATCCATGCTAACTGACTGCTCTAACCCAGTGATCCATGCTTACTGACTGTTCTAACCCAGTGATCCATGCTTACTGACTGTTCTAACCCAGTGATCCATGCTAACTGACTGTTCTAACCCAGTGATCCATGCTTACTGACTGTTCTAACCCAGTGATCCATGCTTACTGACTGTTCTAACCCAGTGATCCATGCTAACTGACTGCTCTAACCCAGTGATCCATGCTTACTGACTGTTCTAACCCAGTGATCCATGCTAACTGACTGCTCTAACCCAGTGATCCATGCTAACTGACTGCTCTAACCCAGTGATCCATGCTAACTGACTGTTCTAACCCAGTGATCCATGCTTACTGACTGTTCTAACCCAGTGATCCATGCTAACTGACTGATCTAACCCAGTGATCCATGCTAACTGACTGCTCTAACCCAGTGATCCATGCTTACTGACTGTTCTAACCCAGTGATCCATGCTAACTGACTGCTCTAACCCAGTGATCCATGCTTACTGACTGTTCTAACCCAGTGATCCATGCTAACTGACTGCTCTAACCCAGTGATCCATGCTTACTGACTGTTCTAACCCAGTGATCCATGCTTACTGACTGTTCTAACCCAGTGATCCATGCTAACTGACTGCTCTAACCCAGTGATCCATGCTTACTGACTGTTCTAACCCAGTGATCCATGCTAACTGACTGCTCTAACCCAGTGATCCATGCTAACTGACTGTTCTAACCCAGTGATCCATGCTAACTGACTGCTCTAACTAGGGATGGCCAACGGCTAACCGTTACCGTTAAATCGATAAGAAATTGGTTACCGGTAAGCACTAACGGTCAATTTTGACCGATAAAAAAGAAAAGAAAAAGGAAATCAACCCATGTGTCACACCAAAAGCCCCGTACACCAATATCTACGCAACATCAAGTCATCAACCATGCAACTACGCGCTGTGGTCACACATTTCTGGGACACCAATGTCTGTGTAACATCGAGCATTCACGCAACTGCGAGTCTGCGACGCGAGTCGTACACGCTGACTTATTCAACAAATGCTCCGTCGTCGATTAGATTTGACAAAACAGACCCCGTCACATTGAATCCCGTTTAAGAAGAGCTTAAAACACAACTTTCTAATGTTACATGTTGATGACGTGAGGAACGCTAAAGTCGTCTTGGTTACAGAGTAGGATATGCGAAAATAACAAAGCTGAGCTCAGACTCGCAAATTCAATGATCGCTGCATCAGCACACACAAAACACGGGCGAGAGAGAAGAAAACTAGAAGCAGTGCTCTTCCGAGCACAGGTCTCCACCAGACCGTGCGTCCTGGTGAACTGATCGGTGGAGTTATAGGTAAAACCACAAATCAGCCTGTTATAGCGCCACCATGAGGCTGATTTAAAAAAAAAATACGTGGCATTTCTTCCTCGGCCTAGTGGGAACATGTGTGCGCGATTTCATGATAATTGCACTTTGCGTTTGTGATTTGAGGCATTTTGTTCAAAACGGCTCAATCCTACAAACTTTGGAAGCCAATCTTAGCCAATCAGGATGGAATATGCCAAATCGGACAGATCCGTGTCGATCACATGACTGTCGAGATACTGCCTACCGATTTGTAGGATTTTTGGACAAAATCTGTAAGAATAGTGCACAGAAATGTGTTTTGGAAACATCGGCCACTAGGTGGCGCTAGAAAAGGCCCATTTGAAAAATTTAGGGCAGAGGTTCTAGATTGGCTTCCAGGGAATGTGTGTGCTCACTTTGGCAGCGACCGGGCCAACGGCGACTGAGATTAGCTGCTCACAAACTGCGAGGACGCACGCAATCCTACAAACTTTGGAAGCCAATCTTAGCCAATCAGGATGGAATATGCAAAATCGGACAGATCCGTGTCGATCACATGACTGTCGAGATACTGCCTACCGATTTGTAGGATTTTTGGACAAAATCTGTAAGAATAGTGCACAGAAATGTGTTTTGCAAACATCGGCCACTAGATGGCGCTAGAAAAGGCCCATTTGAAAAATTTAGGGCAGAGGTTCTAGATTGGCATCCAGGGAATGTGTGTGCTCACTTTGGCAGCGACCGGGCCAACGGCGACTGAGATTAGCTGCTCACAAACTGCGAGGACGCACGGACGCGAAACATCGGCCACTAGGTGGCGCTAGAAAAGGCCCATTTGAAAAATTTAGGGCAGAGGTTCTAGATTGGCATCCAGGGAGTGTGTGTGCTCACTTTGGCAGCGTCCGGGCCAGCGGCGACTGAGATTAGGCGCTCACAAAGTGCGAGGACGCACGGACGGACGCACGCACGCACGCACGGACGCACGCACGGACACACGGACGGAGGGGAAAACATACTCTCCCTCAGCCTTCGGCTGGTGGAGACAATTAATGAAATGGACATCACGTTTAGCCGATTCAACCATTCCAAAAGTTATACGATTGAAAGTTATTGTTCTACATACGAGCATCTCGCTGCGGCTGTTTAGTTAGGCGATAGCCAGGGAGTGCACAGAATGTTGGAGAGGCATGGGCTGAATGGCCTTTTGGTGGACAATTCTGTTGATAAAAGTTAAGGGCTCCAGCCCCCTTTGCTGTATGTGCGCACGTGCCTGGCGAAAGCGCATCACATTACAGACTGATCATTTCAATGCCACCGTTTCTTTGCAAAAACACATTTCTTTTAGAAAACATTTGTATTCTTGTTTCTCCTAGTTTTATTGTTTGTAATGTGTAAATGCACTTTATTATGGGGAAAAACGGGTGTATTTTCCTTTTTTAAATCGCTAAAATAGCGCATTTTTGAACACATTTCCTTAACGCATTTTTTAAGACATTTCCTTAACGGTTAACGGTTAATTAACTGATAAGGCCTTTCGGTTATCGGTTAAGAAAAAATCTCCATTTGGCCATCCCTAGCTCTAACCCAGTGATCCATGCTTACTGACTGTTCTAACCCAGTGATCCATGCTAACTGACTGTTCTAACCCAGTGATCCATGCTAACTGACTGTTCTAACCCAGTGATCCATGCTAACTGACTGTTCTAACCCAGTGATCCATGCTAACTGACTGCTCTAACCCAGTGATCCATGCTAACCGACTGTTCTAACCCAGTGATCCATGCTAACTGACTGCTCTAACCCAGTGATCCATGCTAACTGACTGTTCTAACCCAGTGATTTACACCTGTAAATGACAATTAGTCAAAGAAGCAAATGTCATTTACAGTAGGACAAATGTACAGCTTGAAATTCAAAAAATACATTTTAAAATATATCTGTCCATTTTCGCCCGGAAATGAACAGATGACTGCTTCTGTTCGTGGCTATCAGGAGGCTGTACTGATTACAAACTCTATGTAGCGTTTGAAGATTGTGGAGTTGGCTTGCTCTAACCCAGGGATCCATGCTAACTGACTGTTGGTAATTGTCCATTACATACTATTACATTACTATGCTGTTTCATTCTCATGTCGTACAGCACTTTGGGCAACTCTGGTCGTTTTCATACATGCTTTATGAATAAAATTGACTCAGCTTGACTGCTCTAATCCAGTGAACCATGCCACTGTGGCAGAGACAGATCCTGGATTTAGCATGAATCTGCAACTAATTGGATTGTCCTTTTTTGTTCTGTTGTCCCTTCTTTTTCCTGGATCACTGTGTGTGCTTGGCTCTCTGTCAACAGGGGCTCTCACTGAGGTTGAAAGGGTGGACCCGTGACACAATTAATTCATTAATTAGGACATACGTTTCCCAACGCGGGGTCTGGGGAACACAAAGGATCCAATTGGATCTAGAGCCCTGCAAGTTTACAAATGGAACCAAATGGACCGGTTCCATTTGTACACTCTCAGAGTTCCAGACCCCTAGGTGTCTCTTTGGACCGCTGATGGTCCCCAGACCTGACTGTGTGAACTGTTGAATTAGGATAGCAGAGCTTTGCAGAAACTATGAGTATTTGACAGGACCAGACATGGTGTTCTTGTTTTAAAAGATTTGTTTTGGGGCTTTTATGCCTTTATTTGATAGGACAGTTGAGTGACAGGAAATGGGGAGAGAGATGGCGAGTGACATGCAGTAAAGGTGGTCGGAATTGGGATTCAAACCCGCGACACGCTGTCAGGCATCAGAGCCTATGTGGTATGCGCCTGGACCGCTAGGCCAGCGGGCGCCCCACAGACATGGTGTTCTGAAAGACACTCAACATTAAATGCAAATGCTAAATGATCTGGGGTCATCGTTGAGCCTCTTGTCATGTGCAGTTATAAGTCAACCATGAATTAATGACTACAGGACTTGACAAGTAAAGTCTAAAGCCTGAGTTATACTGTACTTAGCTGCACTTAGTTGCATTTGGTCCATATAAGCAAGCAGTTCAATCAATGCCAGACGGAAGCAGATGTTGGAAGTTGGAACAAGTACTCAGATTTGGACTGGACTAGTTACAATTGTAAAGTACCACTTTTCCGTCTAGATAAAGAGCTATATTTTCGTCCATGCCTTACCCCTTATCCCTAAACTTCTTTGCCTTTTATTACTATTTTAAAAACACATTTTAAGGGTGCCCGCTGGCCTACTGGTCCAGGCATACCACTTAGGCATTGCCACATAGGCATGGATGCCTGGCAGCGTCGCCGATTCGATTCCCGATCCGGACAACCTTTGCCGCGTGTCACTCCCCAATCTCTCACCCCATTTCCTGTCAGTCTAACTGTCCTATCAACAAAGGTATAAAAGCCCAAAAACAAATCTTTAAAAAAAAAAGAAAAAAACATTTTAAAATACTTCAAATAGCCGATCTACATGAACATGTTGTGAGCTTGTAGATCAGCTATTTGAACTATTTAAAAATGTTTTTCAAAATAGTAAAAGAAGGCAAAGAAGTTCATGGATAAGGGGTAAGGCATGGACGAAAATAGGGCCCAAAATCTCTTTGCCAAAAATGGCCGATCAAGCTCAAAATGCGAGTGGAAGTAAAATTATACTCTGTTACAAGTAAAAGGCCTGTATTCAAAATTGTATTGTATTGAAACATTCACAGTAAAAGTACCTCAAAATTGTACTTAGGTTCAGTACTTGAGCACTTAGTTGCTTTGCAGCACTACATAAGCAAGCAGTTCAATCGATGTCAGAGCAAGTGAGAGCCTGTCTCTCCAGGGAGCCAATCAGTTGCACTCAGATAGAAGCTTTCCCACTGGAGGATTCAGCAGGCAGACACTACACTAAGGTAAGTGTCCTCTAGATTCCAATCTCTGATGTCAGTACAGGCCCACAGGGACTAACTATGGAATCAGCACGCACGCACGCACGCACGCACGCACGCACGCACGCACGCACGCACGCACGCATGCACACACGCACACAAATACTTTGTCTCTTACTTACTTTTGATGCTTGCCGATGCCATCGCTGGTAGTCGGCTAGTGTGTCAAAGTTGACAAAGTAAGTCTGGGCCTGTGGTCCCGCTGAGCTGAACATCAGACAATGTTGTCTTCTCTTCACCTCTTCTACCTTCACAAAAAAACAAGCAAACATTATAGGTGCTTGGTCTACCTACGTTCTTTTTCTTAGATTACTATTTCTATGCATTTGATGTATTGATGTATTACATTGCTTATTGTAAGTCGCTCTGGATTAAGAGCGCCTGCTAAATGCCTAAATTGTAAATTGTACTGCAGGGCTTTCTCTCTGCAGCTGACGGTGAATTGTACACAGCAGTCCATCCCAGCTGTGTTGTCGTATCCGCACCCAGCTGGGTGATCGTCCCTGAGAGGGAAGCACCTGCAGGGCTGTTTGTAAAGCCATCGTCCCCTCCAAGACCCGGGCCGGACCCATATATTAGTCTGGACGATATACTGGCCATTATTGAGCGGTGCTAAGCGCTCCTACATCTGGCTTTGTGATGTATCATTCAGTGCGGATCTCCATGTATGGAGATAACTGACGCCACGGACAGCACGGCCCATACAAGGAGATATGCACGTGTGTCGTGTTTGCTTTTTGCGATTTTTTGCATTTTTGGATGATATAGGTCAGTGGTTCTCAAACTTGGGGTCAGGACCCCAAGTGGGGTCTCCAAATTATTTTGTGGGGTCCCCAGATGATTAGCTTAATGTAAAAAATAAATAAATCACTCAATGGTAAACAAACCTACATAAGTGTATACAGGGTAACTGTACACATTTATTAAGTGACAATTTAAGGACTTTCAAGACCGTTTTAATACCAAACTGGCCAAAGTGTCAAATATTAAGTAAGCAATAGTCAAAATAGCAGATCTACATGCTTACAACGCTGAGGCGTTGTGAGCATGTAGATCTGCTATTTTCACAATATGTATCTGTCTGTGGAACCGGGACAGATTAAATGTAATACCTACAATTCGAAGTGCTTGTCAGGGTGGGGGTCCCCAGTTGAGTTCATATATGTTTATTTTGGGGGTCACAGCCTAAAAAAGTTTGAGAACCACTGATATAGGTGATCATGCAACCCACTGTCTCTCCTCTCACCTTCCCCCCCACCAGTGGCAGGATGTGCATCTTCCCCGTCATGCTGTCTTTGACGGAGGCCACGATCAGACAAGTGCCACAGAGGATGACCTGCCGCTCCGCCCACTTGTGCAGCTGCGTCTTGCCCTTCCTGGCGTTGAACACGCCTTTCAGCAACGTCCTCTCCTGCTGGTCGGCGTTCACTGGACGTTCTGGGAAGGAGAAGACCCCCACGCACACGCACGCACGCACGCACGCACGCACGCACGCACGCACGCACGCACGCACGCACGCACGCACGCACGCACGCACGCACACACACACACACACACACACACACACACACACACACACACACACACACACACACACACACACACACACACACACACACACACACACACACACACACACACACACAGGTCAGGGGAGGAGAACATACAAAGATTTTGTCGAGTCAGGTCATCTTTATTTATGTAGCACGTTGAAAAACAACCCAAAGTTGACCCAAGGTGCTTTTCAATCAAGCGAGACATAAACAACAATATATTGACCACGATCCACAAAAGCAAAAATAATTCAAATATTAATTTAAATACAATAAACCGTATCAAAAACTATTTTTGTGTGTATTTTTGGATCAGCGGTGGACAGTAACTAATTAATTACATTCACTTGAGTACAGTACTGAAGTATATGTATTTTACTTGAAATATTTGTTATATATTTGGAAATGGGTTTGTATAGGAAGGGGCAAATGGAGGAAAATGCCTGATTAGACGATAAAATGACCAAAGTGAAATATCCCTTTAAACTGAAGAATAAATCTGACAGAGCAACTTCGACTTAGTACTCGGTTACTTTGTCCACCACTGGTGAGGACACACACGCACGCACACACACGCATGCAAACATGCACGCACGCACGCAGGCACACGCACACACACGCAAACACACGCACGCACACGCGCGCACACACACACACATTTTTTTTTAATTTAAACAAATTAATAGCATATGCTCATGAGTCATTTCCAAGCGTAGGAGGAGAGGTTTACAGAGTGTGAGGTCACCAATATCTCTTGTTCTCAACGTGGGGTCTGGAGACCACCAGGGCTCCAAATGGACCCTCACCTGTCTGTGCAGTAACTCTTGAACGTGCATAAATGGAACCAAATAGACCCTTAAAGGTCTGTACTGTAACTCTTGATTGTGTTCAAATGGAACCAAAAGTACCCCTAATGGTTCTATTTGTACACAGGATTTTATAGTATTGTGGTACCAGAGATAAAAATGCCAGCAAATTAAAAAGGTTGAGAACTTACTGGACCCCATCTACAGTACACTGTAAAATCCTCAGCAGGGCTTTTGTTCACTCTAGTTACAGACCCCGAGGGCTCCATTTGGACCCCAGGTGGTCTCCGGACCTGCCGTTGAGAAGCAGTCACATACATGTACTACTATGTCAGCATGATGTCATCCATCTATTAGTCAGTTCATTAGCGTGAATCAAAACACTGTTCCGGTTCCAAGGGCGGAGCGCTTGTTTTCGGTGGAGATGACAGAGGCGCGCCGTCTCAGGCGACCATGAGCCACGTGAGACTCACCGTGTCGAGCGTTGCGACGGTCGCATGAGCGACTCAGCGCCGTTACCGAGTTATGTGCCGTTATGGACAGAATATTAAAACTTCCTCCCCCCGACTTTCGGCACCTCCGCGCGGTCCAGGTGAACACAACGGAGGGCTCCCTACCTCCGGTTCAGCCAATCACAAGCTTCCATGGGCGGGTCTTAACTGGGACCAGAACGGTGTTTTGATACGGGATGGTGTTTTTTATTGGTGTTTCAGTCCGAGTGTGGGGAAAGGGTGCGTTCGGAAATGCGCACCGGACTGCGCGGGCGTTTATCGTGGGCTTGCCCAGGCCTTACGGCCTGGGCATAAATATAACGATTGCATTCACCACGGCTTCGTAACTCGCGCGGCCGGCGGAGCCTGCGGCGCTCGGGGGCGAAGAGCAGGACCAAGGTCCGCTGGCCTTCGCGCCGCTTGCAATGTCGTGGACAATAAAACGAGCGCACCCTTTCATACACTCTGACTGAATCACCAGTAAAAAACACTCTCGTTTTGATACATGCAGTTCATTAGAATGGCATTTCCTAGAAATGTCTGTATACTGAACTGGAGACCACCAGGGTTATTATAATGAACTAAAACTAACAAAATAACCAAAACTGCAATTGAAACTGAAACTGTTTTGTGTTTACAAAACTGACTAACTAAAATCATAGAGAAAATTACTTGTCCATGTCCATGTCCATAAATAATTTCATACATAAAACAAATATTTTTACTGAGTATGAAAACCCATCTTCCAATATGTTTTGCTATGCCAGTTTTAAGCCATATTGTAAAAAAAACTAAACAAAAATTAGCAAACCTGCTTTTAAAACTAAACTGAAATTGGAACTAAAAGTCAAAACTATAATAACCTTCTGTATACTGATCTTATATGTAGACTTATAAGGCTTTGGTTTGATTTCTCTGAACTTGACATTGATTGATTGATTGATTGATTGATTGATTGATTGATTGATTGATTGATTGATTGATTGACAAATGCATGAACATAATTTTACTAAGGCTGGGACTTTAACTGATTAATTGCGATTAATTAATTACAGAAAATTAACGCATTTTAATCGCACTTAGTTTTTGCACCACAGAACCTTCCGTTTCGGGCATACCGATCATAGCTATGCACCAACCAAGAAGAGACAACAAACACAAAGGGAGAAGTAGCCGATCAGAGCGCTTTGCTTGGCCCAGTGGATGCGAAATTTAGATTTAAAAAACTCACTCGTTGATTTACACGTACAACAAAATGTGTTTTACTTGGAAAAAAAAGCTTATCAGGTCAAATATTGATGTGCGATTAAAATGTGATTAATTGCGATTAATTAATCACAGAGCCTGTAATTAATTAGATTACAATTTTTAATCGCATCCCAGCCCTAAATTTTACATATCTGCCAGAAGGATAAAACCCCAAAAAGCTCAAGAGCATATTTATATTACAGGATGGTTCAAACAGTAAAGACATTGGTTGTTATTGAAGGAAGGGACTAGGTGTGGTGTGTGTGTGTGTGTGTGTGTGTGTGTGTGTGTGTGTGTGTGTGTGTGGCGGGGGGGGGGGGGGGTGCACGCATGCCGTGTTGTAGCTTCAAGCGGAGACATTCCTTTCTTATCCCCTCATTAGTTATTCTGATGAGTTAATGTGATTGGTTCAGGCGCCATGGCCGACATTCCATATCAGGACAGTTTCTCGTGCAATATCATCGTCAGATCACTGGCTTGCTGGCAGTCAGGATGAGATGTCACACTGACTGTATGTATGTACTGAGTGTGTGTGTGTGTGTGTGTGTGTGTGTGTGTGTGTGTGTGTGTGTGTGTGTGTGTGTGTGTGTGTGTGTGTGTGTGTGTGTGTGTGTGTGTGTGTATGTGTGTGTGTGTGTGTGTGTGTGTGTGTGTGTGTGTGTGTGTGTCTGTGTGTGTGTGTCTCCCTACTGCTGTGCTCTCCCAGGTGCATCTGTCAGCTTGATGAATCAGTCAGGCTTTCATCACATTAAATTTGCATTCTTTAGCTTTGGTCGGGTGATGCTGAAGGACACAACAGCGTTGTCCGTACTTAGACAGCCCTCCCTATAAAATGAGGTTAATGGGAGGGTCATGCCATTATAGAGAACACACAGCGTCAGTCTCTACTGTGCAGTGCCGTAGCCAGGGTTTAGAAGTTGGTGTGGGTGGTTTGGGGGTTTAAGTAATTAGCCTTGGGAACCAATGGTTCCTGAGCCAATAACCATAGGTCAGGAGCCGGTCTCCTGTTTCTGGAGTGTGAGGCAGCTTGAGCTTGGGCAGGGTGATAGGACTTCAAATAACTATCACAGTTATTCCAAACCTACTGTATGCCTCAATTACGAAAAAAATACAACGAACGAAGCATAATACAGGGTTAAGTGGTTAATCAGACTTAAAGATTTAGTCTATTACACAAAATCTATTAGAATGATGATTCATTGATAATATAAATACAAACTTGCTTCTCGATGATTCAATTAATCTAAATGAAAAGAATTAAACCGATTAATGATTCTAAACATATTTTTCAATATTTTTTAGTACAGCACATTTGTATAGCACATTTTTTATATTTGGAATTTCCAAGTTATTAATTGTAATTGTTATAAATAGTAACCTAATATTTGCCATAATGTTATTGCGACCGTAGGTCGCATTTACTACCTATTCGTCCGCCTTGGCGGCGCGGAGACCCCACCCCTCATTTCTCACATGGCCCTCTTCTAGCGCCACCATGAGGCCGATTCTTGCAAAACACATTTTTGGACACTGCTCCTAAAATCTTTGCCCTAAAATCACGCAAATCGGTCTACACTCATCCCATCAACATGAATCTGTCCCATATAGCGCCACCTGCAGGCCGATTTTTAAAAACACATTTTTGGACACTGCTCCTACAGATTTTGCCCTAAAATCACTTAAAATCACTACACGGTATGTCTACACTCATGTCATCAACATGGATCAGGAAGATTTTGGAAAAACAAATGTTTGCCCTATTTGTGGAGATAAGTGACCTACGGTCGCTTATCTCCCGATTAGGGAGTCTTACTGGTGTTAATAAAGTGTGTGTGTTTCTGTTCATCCTGATGTTATGAGAAGACAGGATGAATGCATAGTTAAGTGAAGTGGATAGTGAAGTTCACTCATGTAACTTGGAACCAGACAGTCCAGACCTTTTCGGGAGGACCATGGTTGTTTGATCCTCACCAGAGTTTGACCATAAAATATTCTTAGAATTACCACTGATGATGTCATCTGTAGGTACAATGTGTAACCATCCACAGTGCACCTCTGAGAGATGGAGCATGTGGACATAAATGGCCTGTGTATTCCCAGTTCCCACGCTGGGCTTTCGGTGCAAAGTCTATTTTAGAGTTCAGTTTCACTCTGCCCTAACACACAGGGTGGACTGGAGCAAGCAGGGGTGTCACAAATAAGGGGGGGGGGGGGGGGGGAGAGTGGAACTGAGTTTCTAGGGCCCAAGGTGGAGAGGCCTTAATTATTTTATACTTTAGCTATTGAAAAATAGCATATATACAAGCTCACTGCGAGCTTGTAGATCTGCTATTTTTTTAAAGTCGTGAAAATGTTTGCAAATCTTTGAATATATGTATGTTTTAAGCGAACATCTGTAACTAAAATGTTGCTTCTGGGGGGTCCCTGGAACTAAATATTTTGAGATGGGAGTCCGTGGCCAAATACATATCATTTTGGGGGTCCTTCACATGAAAAGGTTTGAGCACCACTGACATAGAAACATGGGTTTTTCCAAAAACCTTTGAAGGATTTAGAAGACATTTATAGATTCGGGTCAAAAATATTCGAGACTTGCACAAATGTTCCAAGATTTTTCAGAAAATAACGCTGTGAGCTTGTATATCTGCTATTTTTCAATAAAGCACAAAATAATGTACAATAATGCGTTCCCAGTCTAAATGGGTTAACCCTCCCCCCTAACCCTATGAAGAACATTCATGGGGGGCCCACAGTGAATCCTTGTACCCAGGGCCCAGAATTTTGTGTGACGCCCGTGTAGTCGTGCACACACGCAGTCGCACACACAGTTTGTCTTTCCTTTTCTCCAGACAGTCTCCTCTTTCCATCACACACACCCTCGCTGGATATCTCAGAGCCTGTGGGAGTTCTTCTCTCTCTGTTTCTTTGAGGGGAAGCCCAAGTATCAGACACTATCGATCCCCTCCAGCCAACCCATCTGCTGCCAGATGCACTGGGCTTGTTCATTATCATTGTTATTGGCAGGGAAACGTCAAGCAGCAAGGCTTCCATTTCATTTGGATGTCCTTGTGAAGTGGATGTGAAGACGCAGAGGGAGGGGGGGGGGAAGAGAGAGAGAGAGAGAGAGAGAGATTTTTGGGCCTTCAATTCTAGAATATATCCAATGTATGTCACTGAGGTCGGTGAATACAAATAGGAGTTAAATAACTGTATAAACAATGAGGGGTTGTGTGTGTGTGAGTGTGTGTGTGTGTGTGTGTGTGTGTGTGTGTGTGTGTGTGTGTGTGTGTGTGTGTGTGTGTGTGTGTGAGTGTGTGTGTGGTGAAAGTGAGACGTAGTACGAAAAGGGTAGGATGAAAAGCGTTTTCGTTTTTGATATTTACAACCTGGTGATACTGCCGTGACTGTGTCAAGCATGCGCAGTGCGTTATCATGATGTTGTATCTGTGACTGTGTAAGCTGCACTCATAACACTGACACAGTTGAGCGTGTGTGAGTCTGTGTGACTGACTGTGTGTGTGCCTGTGTGGCGGTGGTCGCTGTGGCGTGTGCATGCATGCACTGCCCGAGCGGAGTGGAGGACATTGTTGAAACAGCCCACAGACACTTTTGTATATCCTAATAATTTATAGACGTTGATTGAACTTGGTGTGCGTTCGGAAATGCGCACTCAACGCACTGGTGTGCCATGTTGTCGTTCGTTTATTCGGTGCACTTGGTGCGTTGTCGTTCGTAAATCCAGTGCGTGGCGCACCAGTGTGTTGAGTGCACGCACTGAGCGACCCTACTCAGAAGATGGGGTTTGATGGTGTGGTGCGTCGGTGCGCTGTTTTGATTGGTTGGTTTCATGGCCGTGTCTCGAATGCTTCTCAGCTGTGAACAATGGAGGAAATAACCACAAAATACAGCAGCTTAATTGGTCGTTTGGGCTTGATAGTTTCACACACATCAACATGTAAATTAACAGCAGGTATGCCAATGTTGTGAATTAGACCTACATCTCCTAATAGCAACGTTACGTTAGCATACTCAGCAACTGCTGCTTTTCAGAAAGTTTACCTTCAGAGTTCAGAGTGAAAAAGCACACAGCTCACAGCTGCCTGTTAAAACGGTAGGTTCCGTACGGAACCATTGTTTACTTAGATATGGAAGGATGACCTCCCACTTGGGTAATGACGCCCCCTGGCGATCATTCAGAGAAACTACTTCAGCTCCCGTACTAACGTAGGTAGGAAGGGCCTGTCACTCAAACCGGAGTGACCCGCCTCCAGGCTATATAAGCCCCCGGAGGCGGAAGTAACATCCTCTTAATACCACTCTCTGCCACATTCAGTGAAACAGAGGGGCATTACGTGGGAGGTCATCCTTCCATATCTAAGTAAACAATGGTTCCGTACGGAACCTACCGTTTACTGTCAATATTCCAGGATGACCTCCCACTTGGGATTCTTAAACTCCCCTCTAAGCCACAACCTACTCTCATACCCCCACACACCCCTCATACGGGTGAGCACAGCCCAAACGGGCGTGACCCATCACCCAGAAGGTCCCAGGCCCACCGGACCTGGGTGTGAAGGCATGAGAAAATAAAGAGAGACCCTGACAGACCGAAGTCCGCCTCATTCAACTAAATGAAAAGGACAAGTCCGCCTTATAAGTAAGACACACTATATAAGGAAAACACAGGGTCCCCCCAAAGTACCCCAGGTGGCTACATGCCCACCTGTGGGAGGGGAAGATCCGACTCCTCTATGACGTAGAGGAGGCAACTGCACCCAGAACCGAATGCGCTAGCGAAGAGGATTCGATATCCAGGTGATAGTAGGCTGCAAAGGTAGAAGGCGAAGACCAATTCGCCGACACACAAATCTCCTGAACGGAGACTCCCTTTGCCAGTGCCCACGAAGTAGCCACACCTCTAGTGCTATGGGCTTTAAGTGCCGCCGGCACTTCCACACCCGCACTAGAGTAAGCCAGCCTAATAGCATCCACAATCCACCTCGAAAGAGTGGGTCTAGACACCGGCTTTCTGACAAGAACATTGCCCATTTCTACAAAGAGCTGAGAAGAAGCTCTAGAACCAGCAGTCCTGTCACAGTAGGCCTTCAATGCCCTGACAGGACAAAGGCAATTCAGCCGTTCATCCTCCACCGAGACAAACGGAGGAGGATGAAAAGCCAGAAGAACAACAGGCTCCTTAGGAACCACCATGTTCTTAGGAACAAACTTAAGATGAGGCTTGAGCAACACCTTGAGATCATTGTTCATAAACTGCATGCACTCCGCAGACACCGAGAGAGCTTGCAGGTCACCAACTCTTTTAGCCGTGGCCAAAGCCAGCAAAAGAGCCGTCTTGAAACTCAAAAGTTTCAAAGGCATCCCTACAAGCGGCTCAAAGGGAGCCCGACATAGGCCCCCTAGAACCACCTGCAGATCCCAAACTGGGAACAAAGACCTAGTCACCGGCCTCAAACGTTCAACTCCTTGCATGAACTTGATGACCTCCGGGACTTTAGAAGGTGCCTTGCCCGCCACCCCCAGGTGACAGGCATTAATAGCCGCCAAATACCCCCTAAGGGTAGAAAATGCTAGACCACTTCTCAAGCGGTTCTGCATAAATTCCAGAATTTCCTGGGCTGACGCCACATGAGCCACCACAGGTGGAACCCGCGACTCACACCAGTCCTCAAAGGCATTCCACCTTCCATCATAAGACGCCCTCGTAGAGGGCGCCTTAGCACTCTGAATGGTAGCAACCACTTCAGAAGAAAAACCGGCTGCCAGCAGGTTTAACCTTTCACGTGCCAAACCCACAGGTCTAGGACCTGCAGGTCTTGGTGGAAGATCTCCCCCCTGGCCTGACTCAACAGGTCCCTGCACTGAGGCAGCTGCCAACCCGGTTCGCAAAGGAGAGGGGCGATCGCCGATCTCCACGTGCCCTTGTAGGGAGCCACCAGGAGCATCTCCAGACCGAACCTCCTGACTCTCTCCAGAGTGGGTCGGATTAAGTCGAAGGGGGGAAACGCGTACAGTAGACCTCTCGGCCACGTGTGCGCTAAGGCGTCCAACCCCAAGGGAGGACTGCCCTTCACCGCGAAGAACAACGGACACTTCGTATTCTCCGCTGACGCAAACAGGTCCGCCCCTGGCTGACCGAACTTGCGAAAAATCTGGCTCGCCACCCTGGGGTGGAGAGACCAATCCTCGTAGCGAGGACCTCCCCTGGACAGGAGATCTGCTCCGCTGTTGAGGAGACCTGGGACGTGTAAGGCCCTGATCGACTTGAGGCGCGACAAGCACCAAACCGTCAATTCTCGAGCCAGACGGTCCAGTGGCAACGACGACAGGCCCCCCTGTTTGTTGACATAAAACATGGCCGTCGTATTGTCTGTCCTGACCAGGACGTGACAATGCAAAATCCAAGGCTCGAAATGCTTGAGCGCCAGGAGTATAGCCATCAACTCCAAATAGTTGATGTGACGACCCCTCATCTCCAGAGGCCAAAGCCCCTGCGCTGTGCGCCCCTCGAAAGTGGCTCCCCATCCACTGAGACTGGCGTCTGTCGTGATCGACTTGCGGGAAACCACCTCGCCAATCGAGACTCCGCTGGTGAGGAACCCCTCCACCAGCCACGGAGACAGGGCGATCGCGCAGGAAGGGGAAACCGTAACCTTCTTGTACTTCAAGGAGGGCGGGATCCCGAGGGATAACATCCATCTTTGAAAAGGTCTCATATGAAACCTGCCCAAACGCAACAGATGTACTGCGGAAGCCATCATTCCCGTCAGTACCATGCAACTCCTGTAAGTGACCTCCTGGCCCACTTGAAAGGAGTCGAGACATTCCCGAAACCTGTCCACCCTCTCCTCTGAGAGACGGGCCGACATGTCGGATGAGTCCAGAAGGACCCCAATGAATGTAAGACGACTTGCTGGAGTCAGCATGCTCTTGCCGTGGTTGACTATGAAACCTAAGGCCTTCAGGTGAGCCAAAACCACTTGTGTGTGACGCGCCACTTCGTGGGCGGAGCTCGCTGAAATCATCCAATCGTCGATGTACGTCGCCAACCTGACGCCCTGCTGTCTCAGCGGGGCGATGGCTGCTTCGGTCACTTTCACGAAAACCCTCGGGCTCAGTGACAGACCGAAAGGGAGTACTGTATACTCGTACAGGCGACCCTCGAAGGCGAACCGAAGGAATTTCCTGTGTGGGGGATAAATCTGGACGTGCTGATAAGCATCCTTCAGATCCACTGAACAGTGGAAATCCCCTTGCCTGACCGACCGTAACATGGTGGGTACTGTTAGCATCCTGAAAACGTATTTCTTCAGGTACACGTTTAGTGCCTTTAGGTCCAGGATGGGACGTAGCCCCCCCCCCTTTTTGGGCACCAGGAAATAACGGCTCCAAAATCCCATGCGGGATTGGGTCCTGTCCAGCTCCACTATAGCACCCTTGCTTAGCAATGAGCTGATCTCTTCTCTCAAAAGACTTGCTTTTAAACCACGTGCTCTGGTATGAATAACCCTGCTCGAAAGCGGGGGTATAACTGCGAACTGTAACCTGTAACCCCTGGTTATCGTTCGAAATACCCAATGGCTCGGGTTGCATAACTTCCACTGGCGCGCACAGCGTGCTAGCGTGTTTTGAGCGAGAGAAACCCCACCACTGTGCTTCCGTGACGGCGGAGCTTTTTGGCGGCCGGACCGGAAGTGGGGAACCTGCGTATCCGTATCCGGAACGACCGGATGCGGAGCGCAAGGGTTCAATAGGCCGCATGGCGGAAACACCTTCTGGTTGTACCGCTTGACTAGCGGAGCTATTTTGCGGCGGGACCGGAAGTGGGGAACCTGCGTATCCGTATCCGGAACACCCGGATGCGGAGCGCAGGGGTTCAATAGGCCGCAAGGCGGGAACACCTTCTGATTGTACCGCTTGACTAGCGGAGCTCTTTTGCGGCCGGACCGGAAGCGGGGAGCTAGCGAATCCGTATCCGGTGAAACCGGAAGCGTTCGGTTTTCGCTCGATAGAGCGACAGGAAGAGCAAAGCGATTCGACTGATAAACAGACTCGCCCACAACTAAAGCATTCTCCCCTGACAGGAGAGGAACTTTTACGTTTAATACCTGCTCTAAGGCCTTTATGCTTGTCCCTTGACCCGGGCTCATAGTAGGCCGACAGAATTTCTGACTCAAGGTTAAATTCATAGCATCGCTCACGCGAGGGAAAATCCACTCGCGCGCATGAGGAACCATATAATTGTTTGACGTTAACATTACTGGTTGCTGATAAAACCTCTGACTGATTAAAGAGTCCTGACGGGACTCCATCATTCTTACAGGAGGCATGCATAAAGGAGTCATATTGTCGACGCGAGGGATATCCCCCTCGCGCGCTTGAGGAACCACATAATTGTTTGACATTAACATTACTGGTTTCCGATAAAACCTGTGATTGATTATCGAGTCCTGACAGGACTTCATCATTACTACAGGAGGCATGCACGATGGGGTCGTCTGTGCTAGTGCGAGAGAGTTGGACAGAGACAGACTTTGCTCTTTCAACATATTTATTGTCGACACAGGAGGCATCAAAATCAACATTTTCATTTCCCCGACACGGGGTACCGAAAAACGCCCTCGTTTGGGGGGAGGGGGACCGAGAGACACCTCGGACCCCCGCCCCAGCACAATCCCCCTCTTCTGAGTGTCATTTGCGCTGTCCCCTACCGCGGCCACCGCGGTATGAAGACTGCTGCCTGCCATCCTTGGACGGGCGGCGCGGCTGAGCGCGCTCGGGAACCACCACCTTGCTGCGGGGCCTGTCAGGCGCCCTGGCTGCAGAGGCTCCCCTGGAGGAAGACGAGTGCTTCTTAAAAGAAGCAGAGCGGCCCCTTTCCTTGGCGCGGGAGGAGCGGGACGCCCTCCTAGCTTGCTGCGGTTCTTCCTGTGGCACTGTGGTGGACTCGACGATGTCCTTAGCCGCCTTGAAGAAGGTAACTCTACCCTGCAGCAGCTCCAAGCCCCCACCCATGAGGGTGGTGGGACTGTTCTCCATGTTTATGAGAGACTTGTACATCTCCCCGCGAGGACCTAGAGGCTTCTCGCCCACGTCCCTCTTAGGCTCGAGGTCGACATAATCGAGCCAGCGGGCTCTCTCAGACTGGAGGTTGTAGTCCATGGACCTGCCCATCCACTTAACCGCATGCCAATTGACCTTTAGCATGATGTCAAATAGAGTGTTCAGTTCAGCTGTGTGCTCCCCCGTGGGCAGACCTTTGACCAGGTCCTTGGTGGAAGCGAGCAAGAGCTGGATCAGATTCAGGTCCTTAGCGGCCAGAGCAGCGGACCGGTAGGCGTTACGGGCCCTGTCCGACTGCAGCTTGTCCTCCAGGACAGTGAACCCCGGCGGGTTGGTGCCGACGGGGCCGACAAACGGCCCGTTTTTAGCCGTGCCTACATCCTTGTACTGGGGTCTGACGGAACCCAGAAAAGATTGTGCCAACAGGTGGTCCAGGTTAGGGCAGGTGGACATGCCTGCCTCCGCACCGCCCACCAAATCCAACACAGAAAAAGGCAGCTTCCTGGGGTCTTTATGTGTCTTCCATGAGGAATGGAGGGCCTTGGTGAAACCTTTCACCAGCGGCAGCCTGGAGAGGACATACGGGGCGGGAACCGAAGGCTCCTGCCCGGGCATTTCGTCATCATCCTCGGCCTCTTCAGAGGGGAGAGGAGGTGGCAACTCCTCTCCAACTCTGGCCAGAGCTCTCATGTAGACTGTGAGATGATCCAGCATTTCTGCTGCAGAATCGACGTCCTCTGCTCCCGCTTCACTCGCTTGACTGGCGGGTGGAGGGGCAGTGGTGCCTGAGGAGGCCTGGGAGTTCCCTGCGGCGTCCAGTTGACGTGCTGGAGCCGCAGGGGCATTACCTTTCACAGTGACCGTGAGTCGAGAACCCTCGTCCTCGACGGAGTCCTCCTCCTCCTCGGCCGTGTATCCAGAGTATTCAGAACCAGAACCCTCGCTCTGACAGGAGCTCAGGTCCGACTCTCGCCTGAAAGTCTGGACTGTTTTGGTGATGCTCACGTCGAGGGGGACGTCCCCGACGGTCACATCCGAGCGTTTCTTTTTGGGCACCGCGCCCGAAGGGGAAAAGGCTACCGGAGGGATGTTAGCCTTCTTGGTCGCCTTCTTAGCGGCGACTTCACCAGACCCGCCAGCTCCAGTGACAGTGGAGCTAGCTGCGGTCGGTTGCGCGGCAGGCGGTGTCTCATGTAGCACGGCGCCATCTTGACTTGGAATGGCGCGCTGTTTGCCAAGCGGATCTCCGGAAGGCAGCGCCGCACCTTGACCAACGGTGCGGGCCGCCTGGGGAAGGAAAGACTGGGCTGTGGGGTTGAGAGCAGTGGACCCACCTGGTGGAGCGCAGGCCCCGAGGCCTGCCCTGGCTAGGTAGAACCGGTGTATCAGTACATCGTGGTCGTAGGCCACGCAGAAGTCACAGAAAGGTCCTGCTCTCCCCTGAGGACTCAGTGCAGAGAAGGCGTGTGCAACGCCCATGCAGCCGACACAGAGAGGGTGAAGATCCTGTCCGTCGATGAGTCCTGGACAGCCTGGACATTGCCTCGGCAGGAAGGCCAGAGGATCCATGGCGAAGCACTGTAGATAGAGTTAACCAGAAGCAGACGAGCTAACAAGCTAACGGCTAAGGCTAGGCCACGCTTGATTCGGGCAGGGCCTGAACAAGCGGTAAGCAGTGTAGCTAACGTTAACAATAGCAGACGAGCTAACAAGCTAACGGCTAATGCTATGCCACGCTTGCTTCGGCGGAGGCCTGAACAAGCAGTAATAATCCTTTGTTATAAAAGGAAATAACCGTCGATTTAGGACGGAACAAGAATAAGTATTCTTAAGTACGGGTTAATTCAACACTCGCCGGTGGGCGACTCCAATGCCACCGCTTTAGGCTAATGCGCGAAGAATAATAATACAAAGGCTGAGTTTCAACTTATCTGAATGTGATATCGCAGAGAGTGAAAAGAGGATGTTACTTCCGCCTCCGGGGGCTTATATAGCCTGGAGGCGGGTCACTCCGGTTTGAGTGACAGGCCCTTCCTACCTACGTTAGTACGGGAGCTGAAGTAGTTTCTCTGAATGATCGCCAGGGGGCGTCATTACCCAAGTGGGAGGTCATCCTGGAATATTGACAGTAAACTGGTCGTTCGTAAATAAGCCACACTGAACGCACTCTCCAACATCACGCCCACTGCACTCACTACACTGAGCACACACCCGGTGCGGGTTTCCGAACGCACCCTTGGTAGCTATAACCTACCAACCTATAGCCTGTACGTTGGTGTAATTTATTATTCTTTGTTATGCTAAAGAAAACGAAAAAGTGCAACCTGATATACAATGCCTTTTGTCATTTCTAGTTTAAATATATTCTCTTGTACGTCCATCAACTCAAATTCTACCATATATTGTGCGATTCTTGCACCCGTCGTGAATCAAACTGTTTAAATTGAGATAATGATCAAACCTTTGTGTGTGGGGGAAACAATCCTCCTCGCTGTGTAAGCAGGAATGGATAACATTACACCCTCAACATACGCTAGTAGCTACAGTAGCATGCACAATAGGCTACTTTTCACTGTGACCTAAAATGCACATAAATGCATGCACAGGAATGTGCCATAGTGCTACTGCTATTGTAATAGGACTAGACAGAGCTATGCACTCACTACCCAACAGAGCACGTTGTTGCATTTGGGCAAAAACCTTGTACAGTATCTTCATATTTGAACTTTTCGTTTTTTAAATGACAGTGAGTGACTCTTGCTGTTAATATCTGTGATACAACTGCATCATCAGAAATAAACAAAGTTTGTGGCTACAGAGTTGGTAGCCACAAACTCTAAAGGTTGGCACCTTTAGAGCTTTTGCATATCATATTGGTGCACACATAAACACAAATGAACACCAAAAGATTGACATACTGTAAACTACAACTTCCTCATATTCTAAAATGACTACTGCCATGACTGTGAGTGTGACTACATAATCACAAGTCCATTCACACAATAGAAGACAACTCAGAGCCATAAAGCCATAAACTTTCACCTAAAACAAGCATAATTTGCATCAAGGTCAGAGTGACCATTAGTTGCTAGGGAAACATGACTATCTCAATACCAAAGTCCAATTCACTCCAGTGTCCACTCCGTAATATCACCAACAATCATTGGTCACTCCAGTGTCCACTCCGCAATAACTCCAACAACCATTTGTCACTCACTCACCAGAAAGACCATAATATTTCCAACAACTAGTGGTCACTCAACAAAAAGACAACCAAACCAATCCTACAAGATAATGTGAACCACTCTCACTGGCCATCATGTGGGTATAAGGACATTACTGCAGGTGTTGTGTAGTGCTGTCTCAGTTGCAGAATGTTTTCAGCCAAGCTATGGGAATTCTTAGGAGCAGGGCCACACAGGCATACAGTGACCAATACATGCACCTACAGTAAAATAATAATAATAGGCAAAATATATTATCAAAATTTCACAATAACAACAATAACAATTGCAAAATACTTCTAAAATAGAGAAGTTGTCAGTGTACAACCTCAGCAATGTGACCTTGTAGATTGGCTATGTTAACTATTTCTGAAAAAGTGAACATAAATAAAATAAATGAGAAATAAGAAGAAATAAAGATAAATTAATATTTTTTTGGCGACACTTTGTGAGCTTGTAGATCTGCATTCTTTTGGCAAAGAGATTTGGTGCAGATGGGAAAATAACTCACCAAGTAAAGTGCAACTAAGGTCTGTTTTATATAGAAGGTATAAGTGGTTAGTTGGTTAACACCCCTTGTTCTTTCATCTCAAGTGTGGCAGCAACCTCCTGTTGACAGCAGTGACAGGTTGTTTCTCTAGACATGCCAGCAGAGCGCAGGGGGGGGGGGGGGGCATAGATTCCATATAGTTTCATTGTTTGACAGCACAACCATCAGTGTATTTTGGATTCATGTAAATTTGTGTTTTCAGATATTTAACCACTTGAGCCGTCATTACCTAATACACTTGACCTTTTACTCTGTACTTAGTCTGCTCTTTTCTCTCTCTACACCAAACCTCTTTGCCGAAAAAAGCCGATCTACAAGCTCACCGAGCTTGTAGATCTGCTATTTTTGGCTACAGTTCTCAGAATATGGGTACTAGGGTTCAAGTTGTTAATATAAAAAGGATTGGAAGATTTGGAGGACCCCCTGTAGTAACTCTGAGGACCCCCTTGGGGTCCCGGACCCCCTGTTGAAGAACCCTGGCCTAGGCTATACAACGAATGACTTTGCCAAAAATAGCCATGTGCCCTTGAGCAAGGCACTGAAACCCCGCTTGCTCCGGTGGAGCTGTTCAGTGGTATAAGACTGTGGTTGTACTGGTCAGCTGCCAGGTTTTAATGTGTGTTTGTCTGTGTGCAGGGCGTTGCTGAAACTGAGTATCTGTGCTCAGCCACTTTCACAAGAACCATATAAATAAGATAAGATACGATAAGCTAAATAAGAATAAAATATTCTGTCTCAGATATAGATAATTACACCGGTCCGAACGGATCCATGAAAACACTCTAGACTCCTGGACCTGGTCCAAACTGACCTGTGGAGGTTGGACCCATCCCGAAACGAGCCCAGGCAAACTCGACCTAACTGTGTAGCTGCACTCTGCTTTATGTTGCAGGCATTTTCGCTGACTTTATAATAAAATAATAAAAATAAAACTTTATTTGTATAGCACCTTTCATGACATGAAATGCAGCTCAAAGTGCTTTACAGAGCATAAAATGAAGCACAAGTGCTTAACAGATGTGCCACCCGTTCCCGCAGATAATGTCCATAAACATGCTCCACACAGATGACGCTCCAACTTGTATCTTCCCTTGGCTTTTGTTTGCGTTTCACCTCGCTAAAACAACTCCAGTCCATGGTGATGTTAACACATCTGGTGCCAACCCCGAGTTTCCCGAGTTTGTATTGATACCAACGCTGTGCCAACACCGAGTTTCCCGAGTTTGGGCCGTTTTTGAAAAAAAAAAAAAAGAAACTTTTTTTCAAAAAAAAATTTTTCAAATTTTTTTTTTGTACCTCCAGAAATGTATTAGGCATGATCGCGATCGCGAAATTGCATGTTTAACCCCCATACCAACCCATTCTTTCAAACATGGCAGCCATGTTTGTTTACATCTGAAGAAAACATAATGGCCCATAAATCATGAATGCCTGAACGGATTTCCAAGCGGATTTTTTTGTTTGAAAGCTGTGAACAGCATCTACACACGTGGTGCATCATCTAGGCATGGGCGTGCACTTTTTACACAATTGCACAATTACATGGAAGTCTATGGTAACCATGGCAACGCGAGACATTGAAGAGAAAAAATCATTGCAACATAAGTGTTAAGCAGGAGCAGTACAGCGACCGGGGTGAAGTTGGTTTCAGGTTGAATATTCACTTCACTTAGCCAAAGTGGAGACACACACACACACACACAGGGAGAGACCACTTTTACATTGGCCCAAGTATTACCAAATAGCCTACTCTTCAGTTACATTGTACTTATATAAATCCAATCGTTGCATAAGAAAAAATCACATAAACACACATATGTAAGCAAAACAACCTTAAGGGACATCGTGAACGTGTTTTTCTTTTTTTTTCTTCTTTTTTTTATGCATTGCCGAAAGATCGGATCGGGAAAGATCGGGATCGGATCAGGAGCAAAAATATGTGCTCGGGATCGGAAGTAAAAAAACGTGAACGGGACATCCCTATAAACAAATACTACTTCTGTCCATAACTCAACTGGGCACAGCCACATGCCTGAAGGGCGCTTTTTTCTATATGAATAATGTAAGCCAGAACAAGCACATTTTCTTTGTAGAGGTAACAATGGCCGGTCAAGGAGGGTGATAATTGTCACTGCACGTAATCCTACAGGCTGGGCGGCACCTGTCAAGCAGGGAGTGTTGGGCGGGAGGAATAGAACGAAAGCTCTACGTCCTCCCGATGGGGGCTCCTCACTGGTCAGTACAATACAACAGCAGTGACAACACAACACATTCAACAAGTGTAAATAGGGAGAAAATGGGTTACACTAAAACAATATGAAATATTATTCATTCAGCTCATTCTGAGCAACTTCGAGTTCCAATTAATTGGAGAAACCAAATTCCTCACCGTCATGTATAATCACCTCTCAAATTATGTTTGCTGATGAATGTCCTCAGCACAGTAATTATCTACAAAATCTTGTATAAAATAAAATAATTAATTGGTCACATATTGCCATGTCATCAATACACAAGACATTTTGTAGGAAGCAAACAATTGCTCCAAATGTCTAAAACACAACTAGTGTTTTTTTGTTCTTTCTTCCTCTTTCTTCCAGGATTTTCATTTCTTTCTAGTTCCAGCTATTTGTCCAGTTTTCCCTCTCGGTCTGGAGGTTTTAGGTGCTTTTGAAGCTGTATCTCATCCACATATTGGATCAAGTCATGGCATTTGGTGAGATTGGAGTGGGAGACAATGCTCCTAGTATCCCAAGGCTTGTTTAGCTGGCTTAAGATTGCCTAGATTATGCTAGCATGCAGTAGGAGGCCAGTGGAGGCGGAAACACAGTCTGATTTGATTCAGAGCTCAACAACACCAGCCCCTTTCTGGCAGCCACCGGTGTTGCCAGATATTTTGTAAGAGAAATAAGGAACCTGGTCTATGAAAACAAGTAAAGCCCAAAAGGCCCGATTGACTAGGCCATGAGCACACGCACACGCACACACACACACACACACACACACACACACACACACACACACACACACACACACACACACACACACACACGCACACGCACACGCACACACACACACACACACACATCTGGACGTTTCTCTTCTTTCTATATAAAAGATTTTCACAAATCATTTATAGGGGTCCCCACCAGCACAAAATATTTTGAAATGGTGATTCGCACAGACAAATACATGACAATGTTTGAGAACCACTGGATGAAACAACATTAGCAAGCAAGCCCAAATAAGCAACTACACTTTAGAAAAAGATTGCAACCTGTAACTATCAATATTTACGAGCGACTGTACGGAAAAACAAGCCCAAAGTCGCTTATAATAGGCAGACTTGGCAACACCGGCAGCCACTTCAAATCCCACCCGCCACCCGGAGACCTCCTCAGAGGTCTGCCTTTACTCTTTACTCACAGAATCCTGATTCAACTGGATTTCATGCATGGAATTCAAATCAGACATCAAAATAAGAAAAACTGCAAGAGCGAAAATAAGTTAATGAAATCCGTGCAGAGTAGTTGATAAATGTCATTAAATGGTTGCCACCCGAATGCCTTAGAGCAGTGCTTTTCAAACTTTTTGTTTCCAAGGCACATCAATGGATAAAATCAATAGTCAAAATCTCAAGGCACACCTATCGGCATGCTGCCGATATAGTGAATTTTTGAGCTGGAATGAAAACAGGCCTTTTTCTGTGTGCATTTGTGTAAACATTTTGCACAGTTAGTCTGAGAAAAAGAGTCGTTTGGAGTGACACTACTACTATATAACAGCACCACTGGCATCACCATTTGGCACTAGTCTTTAGACAGAAAATAGTATGTCTTTTAAATGAACTTCCAAACCAACAAGAGAGACTAGGAGCTTGACTCGAGCTTGATTTGAAAATAGCTGATCTACAAGCTCACAACATATCACTAATGTGACGTGTTGTGAGTGTGTAGATCTGCTATTTTCAAATCTAAAAAATAGCTGGTAATAGTAAAAAGGTGGAATTCTTGTAACATAACAACACAAATCTTGTATGGGGCCCATGGCACACACATCTTTTTCAGTTGGGGGTCCACAGTCAAATGCATTTGATAGTGTTTAATTTAGGGCTCCTTGAGTGATTTGAGCTATGCAAAACACACGCACGCACGCACGCACGCACGCACGCACGCACGCACACACACACACACACACACACACACACACACACACACACACACACACACACACACACGATCAAAAATAGTAATAGTACAAAAAATTGAATGGAATTCTTGTAATATTATAACACAAATCTTGTGGTCCCTGACCTAAAATGTTTTTCAGATGGGGGTCCACAGTAGTATAGACAGCTGCTTTCTTAAACCAATGACTTTATTCAATACTATAACCAGTAAGACTCCCTAATCGGGAGATAAGCGACCGTTGGTCGCTTATCTCCACAAATAGGCCAAAAGTTTGTTTTACCAATTATCAAGACATACGGGCAGTTGACAGTTTGCCATGGTTACTCATTGAAGTTGAATCTCCATATATGGAGACATAAGTTGCTCATACCATAGCAACCATGTTTTTTACAGGGCCTGGGATTGATGACATCAGAAATCTCCATATATGGGCATGAAAGGGATTTTGTTTCTGGAAATATGTCTGTGGGGTGCCACATTTGGAATAAAACACTTACATCACACATCTGGATATCCATACAGCCCATCTAGTTTGCCTGTGTCCATTTATGCCCATATATCTGATGACATTGGGACACTGATCTCCATATATGGGCATAAAACTTATGTTAATTAGTAAAGCCAGGGGATCTCCATATATGGGCATGAGGGGTACCCTAAAAGGGCATCATCTGGGAATAGCAAATATAGTTATCCTAGAAAGTGAAAATCTTACATCAAAGGCCATAACTACCTACCTACCACCATACTGCATTCCTCATTAAACTACCTACCAGTAAGATGCCTATAGGGAGAAAAGCAAAGGGCGAGGTTGCACCATTTCTTGGTCTTCTGGCCAGTGATGTATATCGGACCATTTAACCATATATGGAGACATCTGGTACCCAAAGATATTCACAGATATGGGCTTAATATTGATGACATAAGGGATCTCCATATATGGGCGTAAAAGGGATTTGGTTCCCCTGGCATCACAGGGACCTCCATATATGGGCATAAAATGGATTTGGTTACCCTGGCAACACGGGGATCTCCATATCTCCATATATGGGCATAAAAGGGATTTGGTTCCCCTGGCATCACAGGGATCTCCATATGGGCATAAAAGGGATTTGGTTCCCCTGACATTACAGTGATGTCAGTGGCTGGTTCTACAGAGGGGATCTCCATTTATGGGCATAAAAGGGAATGTATGTATGATGATGTCAGATATCATAGACGTCATAGGACTTTCACATAACGAATAACTGAGTAAGCATGTAAACCCGTAAAATCTATATTTGGGCATGGCTGATTTATGACCTCATCATGATGACACGAGCAAACACAGCTAAATTGTATAAATGATCAGTGCAGAAACCAACAGAAGTATTTGACCAAGACTCTTCGATTTAAACATCAACAAAGGTGTGACGTTTGTTGATGGTCACAAAGGTGTGACGGACGGACGGACGGACGGACGGACGGACGGACGGACGGACGGTGGAGGTTTTCATTGTAAACTGCTCCCTGACGGTCGCAACTAGAAAAATAGTAGTTTGGAGTGACACAATGACACTACTAACTAGGGATGTCCGATATTATCGTCGGGCCGATATTATCTGCCGATATTAGCATAAAAACTTATATCGGAAAATATCGGTATCGGTAAAACAAATATTAAAAAACAATATATATATATATATATATATATTTACAGGAGTTCTTACTGTATGGTAGGGGTGTGACAAAAACCCCAAAGTGGGGTTTGGGGACTCTCAGGGGTTCCCCAGCTAATGTTAGATAGTTAGCAACCAAATTGACCCTTAGGGGTCTGTAACTCTGAGTGTACAAATGGAACCAAATGGACCCATTCCATTTGTACACTCTTATTATGATTTTATAATATAAATTCGGGTCCCAGCGATATATAAATGCCATTAAATGGGGGTCAGTAACCTAATGTATTTCAAACTGGGAGTCCTTGAAATTCAAATGGTTGAGAATCGCTGGTAGATATTATATTAGCATAAATCGGTATCGGTTAATATCGGAATCGGAAATTAAGAGATGGATATTATCGGTTATCGGTAAAAAGTCAATATCGGATATCCCTACTACTAACATGCTTTTTTTTCATACCGGTCGCATATGGGACGGTGCATATCGTCGCATATGGGTGGCCGATGGTCACTAATCCCTAGTTGTATTGTAATAACAATGTGCGGTTGTCACTAAAAACAGAAAAGGCACACCTGACTTGTCTCACGGCACAGGGCTAGGCACAGTTACACCATTGCAATGCGTTGCATCTTGTAGATCTGTTCTTTGCTGCAAGCGAAACCGCCGTACTACTAAGTATAAGTGAGGCTTAAGCCTCTCACTGAAACGTGGAGCATGAATAATCAGGGATGAGAGTCCATCATTAGATTTCCAAAGAAACAGAGAGAATTCTTAGGAGGATTAGTGAGTCATCTCAAATTAGGAGTAGTGGGTACAGAGACACAGAGAAGGTGTTCTGTGTCTGTGGGTGATCTGAGCCTCTCTCTCACATCCGCTCTTCTTCTCCAAAAAGTAAAACAGAGGGACTAAATTGGTAGATTATTTACTAGAAGCTTGCTCTCACTGAGCCGTAATAATAAATAAACCCTGAGACTGATTCAACAGGTGTCCCATCCGCATAACTGGTCCCGATTCAGAACCTCCAGGATCCACACTGTTTATTTAGCCTTCATTCTCCCCATTGATAGGTTGGCTCCCACCAGATCAATAACACCTTAAAACCCTCTGCTAGCAGATGATTCATTTCCCTTCACTCTAAAGGGGACAGTGGTTCCTCATGAGAGCACAGTCTCAGGTCCCATAGCCAGTGATGTAAAAGACAAAAGAAAAGAAAAACAGAATTTTGACCTTTGGGTCAAAATGTGTGTCAAATCAGAAACAGGATTGTGTCAAAGGTTGTGTTAGCAGACACAGGATCTCAATGTCTCAATAGAAGTGGGGAAGGCATTGCCACATAGGCACTGATGCCTGACGGCGTTGCTGCCGCATGTCACTCCCCGTCTCTCCCCCCATTTCCTGTCAGTCTACTGTCCTATCAATAAAGGCATAAAAGCTCAAAAACAAATCTAAAAAAAAAAAAAAGGAAAAGCAGGGAAACCAAATATATCCACCCCAATTTCATGAATTATATTTCAAATACTATAACATACGGATTGGACAAAATAACATTTTATTCACAAAATAAAGTTACATAATGCAGCTATAAGAGCAGAATGTGAGTATTTCTTCCCCCACTGCCTAGAGCCCAGAGATCTAAAGGCACGGCTCACCCAGGCAGCAGTGGAATGATGCCCGGTGGACCAGGGCCAAGCAGAGCTCCCAGCAGCCAGCCCCCCTGTGTGCTGCAGCTGCGTGGGCCAAAACCAGGCAAGCTCTGGCCCTCAGGTCTCTGAAGCTCTGTTTTCACAAGCAGTGCACTTTATTAAGTCAGCATTTATTAATGTTTACTCTCTCCTCCATGTTTGTTTTCATCTCGTCCCGACCGTCATAGTAGGTGGGCGTGGGCGGGCAGCTTAGGGGTGTGGCTAGGCCAGAGGGACAGGGGAGGAGGGGGTTGGGGAGATTACTTCCTTGAACAAATAAGATAGGGCTGAATGAGTGACGATACGTCACCTTATCAACGTCCCTCTGGCCAGGATAGTAAACAAGGTCAAAATGATATGTGGTTAGCAATAAACACACACACACACACACACACACACACACACACACACACACACACACACACACACACACACACACACACACACACACACACACACACACACACACACACACACACACACACACACGGTTGTATTACTATACTTGGGAGAACATCAACATTTCAGGATGCAGATTTCATGAATGCCGTCTTTAATGTTTGGGTTTCTTTTTTGGGGGGTGGGGGGTAGGGAGGGGTAGTTACCATTTTTAACTCCAAACCTAAAGCTGAAAATAGCTACAGCCGTCGCCATGGTTACAGCCCCTCAAGCTATGGGGCGATCATCCGCACACTACTGTAATGCCCATGTGCCGTGCTGCACATGTGTTTACTTCTACAGAGTTTGCTGCTGGCCACAGGGACTAACTCTATGGACTACACTCGAGGTGCTACCTTCCACCTAAAATATGTGTGTGTGTGTGTGTGTGTGTGTGTGTGTGTGTGTGTGTGTGTGTGTGTGTGTGTGTGTGTGTGTGTGTGTGTGTGTGATAAAAACACTCACAATAATCGTATTGTGGAGATTTAATTTATCGTGATATCATCATCCTCCGTCATGCACTGGGACCAATTGACCTTTTATTTGCCAAGCTGCATATCCGTTACCACTTAAACCCTCTACAATGGGTAAAAGGTACTTTTAATATACGTACTTAATACGGTCTTTTTTCCACTCTCTATCAAATGTCTTTGCCAAAAATGTGAGCTTGTAGATCTGCTATTTTTTGGCAAATGTTGCCCCAGGATGATAATGGATGTTTGGGATATTTTGATTATCACGATATTATCTTAAATCGCGATTTCTTTGGTGACAATAATCGTGAAATGAAATTGTCATATCGTCCCATCCCCCTAGTGATGTGATGGTGGTACTGTTTACAGCAGTGGTTCTTAAAGTGTAGTCCGGAGACCCCCAAGGTGTCCTTGAGGGGGTTCCAGGGGGTCCCCAGCAAAAAATAGTTAATACATCATCCTAATTATTTTAACCACTTTATCCATATGATATACTCTTCACTATTTTCTCTGGGGGTCCCTGGCATAAAACCTTTTCAGATGGGGTCCGTGGGCCAAATACATATCAATTTGGGTGTCCTTGAAATGAAAAGGTTTGAGAATCACTGCTATAATGTATTGTAATGTGTAGGTGGTATTGTTTACAGCCAGGCTGTAGATCCCCTCATTATGCTTCGTCAGGATGTTACCCCTGACAACGCACGGCTGCTAGGCATGCAGGCACCTGGGACTGGCATCTCTGAACAAGGCTGTTCTGTTTGTGCACCTCAACAACACACACACACACACACACACACACACACACACACACACACACACACACACACACACACACACACACACACACACACACACACACACACACACACACACACACACACACACACACACACACACACACACACACGTCCACAACAGCGCATCAGAGCCCACCTATGTGCATCAACACTGTGGGTGGTATACAGCAATCAGCCAAAAAAGGTGTGACTGGAGAGCAGTGGTGGAAGAAGTGATCTGTGATCTTTTTTTTTACCTAAGTAAAAGTAGCATTGTGGAAATACTCTCTTACAAGTAAAATGCCCTGTATTCATAATCAGCTATTTCAGAATATCCTATCTATAAAATATGGCTTAATTGGTTAATTAAGTTAAAGTTTTGTAATAATAATATAAATCTGAAATATAACTTAATTTGTAACTTGCAAGTGGAGTAGAAGTACCTCAGACTTGTATAGTTACTTGAGTAAATGTACCATCCACCACTGCTGTGGGTTGTACTGTACTGTACACCAATCTGCCAAAAGAGGTGTGACTACTGAGTCCCTGAATGTCAGAAGAGACAGGGTCGGTAGGTAAAGGAAATACAGTACATATCCTCACTCCTCTTTTACTTGTATTATTTGTATTACTTTCCCTATTTTCAGTGTTCTATTCTTTTATCTGTGTTTTGATATATTGTGTATATTGTAATTAACATGTTGATGTATGCTTTCTTTGCCTGTTTTTAATGACTGTTTTTAAACTGTACGGCGACCTTGAGTGTCTTGAAAGGCGCCTTCAAATAAAATGCATTATTATTATTATTTCGTAGTTTTAACAAGATACACAAGATCTTAAGATACTGTAGTGTATACACAAGACCCACAAGATAACAAGATAGGGTAGCTGTTGGTCACTTCCTCCCCGGCTCAACAGGGCACCCAACTGGCCATCCTCTTGGCTGCATTGGGATGCCAATAGAGCCAGGGTACCAGCGTTGCCTGGACTCTGCTTCTGTTTTCCCACCAGCTGATAAAGGAGAGAGGAAGTCTCCCATTGGCCCGGCTAGCCTGCAACCAATGTTGTCTGGCTACCGACAGCAGCCTAGCTACAGCCAGCTCTCACTTGGTACTGGGCAAACAACGCTTTCACAAACAACGCTTTCAAAACTAGGACTAAGAATTAGGCCGATGATCTGAGATGATCTGAGACTGACAGGCCTGAGTAGTAACCACTGAGAGTCTGAGAGTTGACCACTAACCACAGGGCGTGTATGCACAAGAGCTTTTTCCGCTCCCGTGTTAATGAATGAACGGACGCACATGGACATGTACGGACGCGCACAGGGATTCTTTTCCCCACACTACTCCAGGTGGGGAAAACAGTTTTGTGTGTATGTAGGGAGAGCAGCATCATGACCAGCATGACCATCTGAGCAGCCAGCAGCTGGGTCAGGGGTGTCCGAACCTTTTTCAAAGGGGGCCTTAGTTGACCATCAAAATACCTGAAAGTGGACTGTATCTCCTGTGAATCTGTGATACTGTACCTTTGGACCAAAACAAAGTCACTTACGAATGAATCGCAGCAGTGCAATCAATGACAATAGTCTTTTGTCGGCTTCAAGCACACTCGAGCAAGGACTCACTTTAAAAAGTATTTAATTAGACGACAGGGCTTTACATATTAAAATATATAAAATGACAAAGACCCCAACCAGTTTCCACAACATGTCTTCTACAGGGCGTGGCCACTTTGGACATGTCTGAGCTGGGTGAAACTGAAACTGAATTTCCCCCCAGATTAAAAAAGACCTCCTGCCAATACTGGAATATGTACAAGCTAATAGAGTTATAGTTAAATAGTTAATTACAAGATCAATAGTTAATTTATTATTAGAAAAATATGACAACATTCAAGACACATCCGGTGTTGTTTTAAGTAGGGTTTTTGAGTGCAGCACAATAGCGCTCGGGAGCTTTTAATATAAGGGGGTTGGGTGATCTCTAAAGGTCTTTGCACACTGCTGCGTTTATGTCAGTCACGTTTGCAGATGCACAGACACTGCCGCACATTTCGTATTCATTTTTGGACTAGGATCGATTTTTTTCTATTTTCGTAACTGTCGCCACTGGGTCCCTGCTTTCTCGCTCTCTCCTCTGTCTCTTCTTGGCCTGAAAAGGTTTTTGCGTTTTTTTAGTTTTTTTTTTAAACGCAACGAA
This sequence comes from Nannobrachium achirus, assembly GCF_963921795.1. Taxonomy (NCBI): domain Eukaryota; kingdom Metazoa; phylum Chordata; class Actinopteri; order Myctophiformes; family Myctophidae; genus Nannobrachium; species Nannobrachium achirus. The sequence continues at coordinate 33,910,236 of NC_137816.1, read as the reverse complement.
AAAAATTATAAAAAAATGCAGCAGTGTGCAACCACCTTAAATCATTCGCTGCATTTTAAAAATAGCTGCCAAAGTTCCAGGATGCCACAAGACTCCATAGACTTCCATGTAATTCATAGTGCACGGATCATGCACACCCATGCATAGATCATGCACCACGTGTGTGCATGCTGTTCACAGCTTTCAAACAAAGAAATGCGCTTGGAAATCTGTTCAGGCATTCATGAGATAGTAGCCATTATGTTTTCTTCCAATGTAAACAAACATGGCTGCCATGTTTGAAAGATGGGGTTGGTATGGGGGTCAAACATGCAATTTCGCGATCGCGATCATGCCTAGTAGATAGAAGGAGGTCCAAAACGGCCCAAAACTCAGGAAACTCGGGTGTGGCGCCCTGGACAAATGGTATAATCCGTGAAACTCGTGATAGAGCAGTCAATGAGTTAAGTCACGTACAGTATGGCACTGAAGGAGAATGAGGTTAACGCTGTCTTTCTCTCTCTAATCCCTGGAGCACACGTGTGTCTTCATCCCCCAGAGAGTACACTATGACTGTCTCAGCAGCAGCACCAGTTTGTTTATCAGGAAAGGTGTGCTGTGCATATGTGTGCATTTTATGCTTAAAATAGATTTAGGGAGTAAGTCTAACAATTAGGCAGAGTTTCAGGTTGGAGTTGGGTTTATGATTATGATTAGGCGTTTAAACTTTAGGGTTGGAATTATTACCACCTAGACACAGGATCTGAATTTTATCTGATGGTCAACTAAGATTCAATTACAGGCTCTAATGGTGTAAATGGCAAAGGTTTCTGCAAGAACATTTTTGGATAAGCGTGCATCACCTGGACTGCATCAAATTCAGTCCAACAGTCATGATGGCAGCAGTGACAGTTGGTAAGCAAGCAGCCTGCAGGAAGAGGCAGGGCGACCACAGGACGAAGGGATGGTGGATTGCTCATCATGTGGTTATTGTTACGTATCGTTGTTTGTGCAGTGACGATTGAAACCAAATTTCAAGTTCAAGCCAGGTTTTTCAAGTTACACCAATGCCTGCTCACTGACATAAACGTTCTATAACTATGTACATCTCCTTGAATAAACTAAAAACTAAAACAAATAATTACTTCTACCACTTTGTCTAGTCACATGTTCAAATACTGGATTCTGATTGGTTTAAAACAGTGGTAAATAGGCCAACAACCTTGAGTTGGCTCATGGACCCCGCCCACTGAAACAATTAATGATTGTAACTAAAGATCCTTGCAAGTTACAACTGTGTTTTCTTTCATTTATATGGAAAAAGTGGTAGAAAAGCAATTTACCATTCGAGGTTGTGGGTTGTTGGCTGATTTACCACTGTTTCAGGGTTGTGCCACGAGCCGCAGGCTCCCTCTCATGGTAAATGGCTTACTTATTGCAGTATGCTTAAAGGTGAACATTTAACAAAAAATCTTTTGTCATTACTTGTCTCTCATGCCAATGCATTGCCACTCTGTAAACAATTCCATGACCCACGTTTGAGTCGGAACCCACAGTTTGTGCTCTAGGTTTTAAGTAATGAAGGTTACCCAATACCCATGTGACAGGCATTACTCAGAGGCAAGCCTTCACCCTGTCCACGAGGAAGATGATTCTCATCACTCATATGAACCATTTGTCCTGAACTGATGTATGTGCAGAGAGATGACAGCATAATGTAATATGTGCCTGACGTGTGGAAAAAGAGTCAAGTTGGTCTGCAATCTCTGACAGTTACAGTGGAGTCACAATGACTAGGCCTGTCACAATTATTACATAATAATAACAACCCGGGAGGAGGTTGGGTTAGCGCCCCAGCCTGTGTCTTCCGTGAGGAAGAAGCCCAACAAACCCACGGTTAGGCCTTTAGGAGGGCCATTCAAGCCGCAAGCGGAGCCTGCGGCACCACCGCTGGCGAGGTGGAGCTTACAGTACAATTGCGGCTCAAGAATCCACCACTCCTGAGTGAAATGTCTGGGGCTGAAGTCTGGTGCAACGCACATGTCCTGGACCTGGTGAGAGCAGGAGTGGACATGGTGAGACGTAGGAGGGGCCCGGACAGGAGTAAATCCACAGAGCCTAGTCCTTCCAAGCGCCAGATTTCCTTTCCTAGTCTTGGCAGAGTAGTTCTGGAGTGGTGGAGTGAATGGTCCTGTCTTTCCTAATGGGACTGATCGTGGGGGGTCACCCAGGTGAGGGGTATGATGTTGCGAGACCCGAAACCCAGATGAGCTTGGGCTACATCACTGAGGATACATCTCAGGTGCATCCATGCAATGTTTTTTCCGTTATAGTCTAATCGCAATTATTTGAATCGCAATTATAATCGTGTTCATATAGCTTCAAACACTTTAAAAAAGTAGTGGAAATAGCAGATCTACAAGCTCACAACGTGTCACGATGCATTGTGAGCTTGTAGATCGGCTATTTCCACTATAAACATTCTTTTTTAAGTATAAAGTTGTCAAATATGTGCATAATTTTTTTGTATATTTAGGTTATGTGTCATATCTTCCACGTGCAACTTCAACGCCTACAAGCCAAACAGAAATGTAATTGTCAACGACAATAACACAATTAAATCGTTAATCGCAATTATTTGAGCGACAATGTAAAATGTCATAATCGTGACAGCCCTAACAATGACAATAAGAAAAGACTGCAAAACAAATATATAATTCCAAGCCTTCAAATCCCTGGCTCTTGTACAAACAGATTACTGCACAAGGATCAAACCAAAGCCTTATCAGAAGAAATTAAAAGGTAAGCAACTTGGCTTATCTGAAAAAGTGGCAACAAAGAACTTAAGGAGGACTGTTCAACCTGCAGGAGAGACAGCCTATTCTTGATTGTACTTTGTCGTATGAATATAACACATTGAAATAAGCTCACACAAAGAAACCCTGTTCCATTTCTTCCAACACAATACGTCACTTTGCCAAAAGGAACAGATATAGGAACAATGCACAGGGGTTGACATTATGGTCTCAGAGGCACTTGCCTGACGGGCAAGTAAATCGTCCATTATAAAATGATAGGTAACATTTTAATTACCGTTCAGCAGATAATACAAGCTCACGGAGTGCCGCGCTGCGAGCTTGTAGATCTGCTATTTTTTGAAAAATCAAGTCTTTGAATATTTCAAATCCTTCTAAGGTTTTTTGAAAAACCTATGTTTCTATGTAGGTGGTGCTCAAACTTTTTCATGTGAAGGACCCCGAAAATGACATGTATTTGGCCACGGACCACACCTCAAAATATTTAGTTCCAGGGACCCCCCCCCAGAAGCAAAATTTGAGTTACAAATGTTCGCTTAAAAATATATATATTCAAAGATTTGCACACAATTTATTTTACGCACAGCGCCTTAATAAGAAGTAGTTCCATTGATTGCCTAATTTGTTATAATAAACTAATCCACAAAACTGCTGTCATTATTATTGTTGACATATTTTTACTATATAGATCGATTTTCGTTCAACTTTGACCCCTCTGTCACATGGAACTATTTTTTGTGTCTAGTATATCACTGCGCCACATCCCGCTGCAGCACACGCTCCCAAAACAAGCTGTTCTGCAGTCACAGCTGATTGCTCCTGCAAGCTAGAACACTTTAAGAGCCGGAATTTCCTTAAGAACTGCTCTTATTCGTGCGTTCAAAATAAGACTCCTTCGTGCATCACATCACAACGTATACTACAACACATTAGGCAGTCAGTACTCAGTACTCACCACTATAGAAGCGTATCATACAACTGAAGTCTGAATTGGCTGCCTCTCTCTGCACGCGTACAGGGTCCGCATAGCCCACCGCTGTCAGGTAGTCGTACACCATCTGAAGAGGACACTCACAAGAGTCCAGCCTCCTACAGGATGAAGGGAATAGTGACGTATGGTGATAATGCATCCATCACTGTAACAATGTATGATCATTTCCTTCCACTCTGTCTTAATCATACACATAGACACACAGCTACAGGGGTACGGCTCATCTTTCATCAACTCAGTTACAAAGCTAATCTGTCATTGGAGCAGAGAAGCAGAGTAGCAGAGTCCAGCGTTTGAAGCTGAAAGTGAGAAATTAGCATAAATCTCTGGGATGATTTGTAGTGGTGGGTGACTTTCATCATCAATGAACCGCACAATCTTTAACCATTTGATTATAAAGTGATGCCTGTATGAAGGGAGATGGGTGGGCACAGGGCAGTGTGTCTTCAAATGGATATCCAGAATGATGACATTTTAGCATTTTCTCCCTGGTGCGAAGTCTCATACCACGGCCGAATCAAATATCAGAATAATTACAAATAAACTGCACAAAAACTTGCGAAAGATTTTTTCTTTTTACATTGTATATTGATATATAATAAATAAATCAAATGATGAAAACAACAAAAAAAAGAACTAGCTTCTCGATCATTCGATTAAGTAATAATCGACATTGGCAGCACTGTTTACAGTAAGCAGGTTCCAGGAGGCAGCCATAGTGGGCTGTCCACCATTATTCACACCAGCGCTTATGCTTAAAACCAAAGCTAGGCCCCATATAACCATATATTTCTTTTTTTTAATAATTTTTATCCCACAATTTTGTAACCCATTTTTTCACCCAGTGCTAATTGCCTATGTAATCCTGGGCTCTGCTCTCCCTCTGCCGCGCCTGGGGAGACAACGGACTGACCTCATGCTTCCTTCTATGCATGAGGAGTCCAAGTTGCTTCTTTTCACCTGACAGTGGAGATTTCCCTGGTTTGGACGTAGCGCGTGGAAGGAACACGTTATTCCAACCAGTTCCTTTCCCCTCCATCAGGCGCCCCGGCTGGCCAGGGGGAGGCATTATTGAGACCAGGATTACGTGCATGTTTTTGTGAGGGTATCAACCCTAGGAGACACGGGGAGAACATGCAAACTCCACACAGAAAGGCCCTATCGCCAACCCCACCTAGGGTGTGGGCGCTGATGACGCGGAGGAGGAACACGCCGCCAGCGGATATAACCATATTTATTCACAACATCTCCCCTCATAGCAGCCCAGTGGGATGCTATTACATATATGTCAAGAAACACCATGCCTCTTCATCCTTCCTCAGGCTGGGAGGTATATTCTGCAGGGAATTATGGAAAACATGTTTCTTAGTAGTGTAGACTTAGCTTATAGCAAATATTAAAGAGATGATACTCAATCTAGCAGCCATCTATATTAAATTCACAAAACTGTGAAGTGAGTGTTGCAGTTCAACAGCATGGGTTGCATTTCTTATTTCTTCAACTAGCAGACATTTTATGCTTCAATGATTAACAGACATGAAACAATGTTGCAGGTTCTTATCACAAATACATCGAGTGATTGAAGTTCAAATGAGAGAGAGAGAGGGAGGGAGGGAGAGAGGTGGACTAAGATACAGTAACAGCAGAGAATATAGCCTAATCATGAGCTAAGCCAAGAGAAGACTGAGAAATTGTGCAGCCAGATCACAGCTCTGAATGCATTATCTTAAGGGTGCTTCACAATCAACTGTCATGTGCTACTCTTTCTGGTCGCAATCAGTCTGCTTTGTGTCTGCCGAGGCGGGCATCACTGTTCTATGGAGTATATAATCAGGGGTGAAGCAAGTGAATAATTAAGATAATGATGCTTATCATTGCTATGTAATTTGTTTGTGTAGCTTGACTCATGCACATTTTCTCCTAGCTCTTGCTGTTAAAAACCAATGAGGATCATTTGCAACACGAAGTTCAAAGTCTTAGCAATCAGACACGAAAATTACAAGTCACAGCATCTGAAAGACATGGCATCGTCTTAAAAGACTGTGAGATTTGAATCAGATTTAAATATTATTATTTTTTTACTTTATTTTTTTTATAATTTTTATCCCACAATTGTTTCACCCTGTGCCAATTGCTTATGTAATCCTGGTCTCTGCTCTCCCTCTGCCACGCCTGGGGAGACAACGGACTGACCTCATGCTTCCTTCAGTGTATGAGGAGTGAGTCCAAGTTGCTTCTTTTCACCTGACCCGGTTTGGACGTAGTGCGTGGAAGGAACACGTCATTCCAACCAGTTCCTTTCCCCTCCATCAGGCTGGCCAGGGGGAGGCATTATAGAGACCAGGATTACTGAATGTTTTTGTGAGGGTATCTACCCTAGGATCCCTCTCTACCCTTTCGCCAACCCCACCTAGGGTGTGGGTGCTGATGACGCAGAGGAGGGAACACGCACCCAGCACCCACAGCATCCCCCGGCGGGAATCGAACCCAGGACCTTATAGCTCTTCTAGCTGTGAGGTGACAGCGCTATCAACTGCGCCACCGTGCCCCCTTAATATTAATCTACGTGTCTGAACAGATTTCTCATGTCTGTTAATTTACAATTAATATTAAGTGCCACCTCTGTAACCGTTTAATATGCTGCTTACCACTGCTGTCTTCCACTTCAAGGTTCAAACTATAATCATGGAACAGAGTTCCTATTAGTCGATAATGGACGATTTTGTCTGTTAAAACTGTTAACACTTATGTTGCTATCAATTAAATCTCTTTGAAGGTCCAAGTTGCCATGGTCTCCATAGACTTCCATGTAATTCATAGTGCACGGATCATGCACGACCATGCCTAATCATGCACCAAGTGTGTGCACGCTGTTCACAGCTTTCAAACTAAAAAATCTGCTTGGAAACCCGTTCAGGCATTCATGAGATAGCAGCCATTATGTTTTCTTCAAATGTAAACAAACATGGCTGCCATGTTTGAAAGATGGAGTTGGTATGGGGGTTAAACATGCAATTTCGCGATCGTGGACCCAAAAACTTTTTAGATTTTTTTTTAAATGGCACCAGAAAATGGCACCAGGCAGGTTAATTAAATTCAACCATTAGTTGATAAAGGTTGGTTTTCGGCTGTTCATTTTTTTAAATTAAATTTCAATCCTCAAGGACAAAGACAGTCCAGCAGAAGTCGGTTTAAGTGTTTTTGTTATATCGACTAAACCAGGGGTCTTCTACAGGGGGTCCGGGACCCCTAGGGGGTCCTCAGAGTTACTACAGGGGGTCCATCAAATCCTTGTGTGTGATTCTTTTTAATTAACAACTTGAACCCTCGCATCCCTATTCTGAGGAGAACTTTAGATAGAATTATAGCACTATTTTCGACAGACTTGAGGCTACATACGGACGCACCCACCCACCCACCCACCCACATACATACACGTACGTCTACACACACGGCCACGTATAGGAGCGGCGTGACCACCGCTCAAAAAGAGCAGACCAAGTTGGAAGGTCAAGTTTACAAAATATTGTCGATTTAAGTGGTTAAATGTCTGAAAATACACATTAACATGAATCCAACAAAGACTGATGACAGTGCTGTCAAACAAGTCTATGAATCTATCTATGAAATCGATGAAAATCTGCATCACACATTTATACAATATGTAGAGGGGTTCCCTGCTTCATCTCTCTCTCAGCTAAGGGGTCCTTGGCCTGAAAACGTTGAAGACCCCAGAGACCCTCAGTGTTCCTTGAGGCCATCCAAGTGGAGTTATAGAGGTCCTTGAAATTAAAAGGTTTGAGAACCACTGGACTAACCAATTATTACCTGCAGTCCAAACATCTCCAGTCCATTGACTGACTAGCTGCCTGCTGATGATAACTGAAAGCAATTTTCCCATTAAACGTATTGCTTTACGTTTCTTTAACCTATAGTTAACTACTGTACCTTTGACAAAACATTTTCAGCTCTCCATTCTCCAATGAATGCTTTTTTCTTTCCAGTACCCCCTTTGATCAAGGTTATCAGCTGATGACTAAAATCCCACACAAAATGGTAGATATTTAGTTGACAGAAAACATTGAACGTCATTGGGACATAATGTTGTTTAGACAGATGCTAGGTTAAGACGACACATTCTCCAAAAATTCTACTTGTAGCAGAGTATTTCTACATTGCAGAATTGATACTTTTACTTGACTTTCTGTGTTCAGTACCTGAGCAGGTCTCCGTGCAGCTGAACGTAGAGTGCCTCTCCATCCCTCTGGGCACACAGCTCCTCCACGGTGGTTTTGGTGGTGCAGAGCACCAGCTGGAGGTCTGCCTGAGGGGTGGAGGGGGTCTGGGGGGGCCCAGAGGCCGGGGGCTGAGGGTCTACCGCACCCCCATACAGACACACACAGCCACGCTGGGGATCCCCCTTAAGCCAGTCCCGCTCCCGTGATCCAAAGCGGGTCTTTCTGGTCACGCAGCCCCGGCTTCCGTTCCTCTTCATGTTGCGCTGCAATCATGGAGACACCATCATTCTGACAAGACTGACGTCAGACCAACGTAGAAACACACCAGGAGTTCCCCAACATTAAATGTTGTTGTTTTTAGCTTGAGACTCAAAAGATTATATTTGGTGTCTCCTCAGCACCCAAACATACAAAAATACAAATGTAAAAAATACAAGCTCTCAACGCTTTGTGCATGAGCGATAGGTATTTTCACAATTTCTATGTTCTGTGCACGGGGGCACGGTTCAATAGAGGGTATGCTCATGCATAAAGTGAATGGCAAAGTGAGTTTAATGTTGTTTAATGCAATCAGATAGGACTTTTCTGTTTGGATGTATGGGCTGTCAAGGCCATAAAGTAGTTTTTTGCCACTCAGTAGGCGTTCCCGCATAACTTCCGGGTATGATGAATGATGACATCACGCATATACCCTCTATAACCTGTCATTTTGCACAATGCAAATTATGCAATAGATTTAGAATTTCAAAAAGGACCGCATGCAGTGCTGTAAAGTAACAAAGTACATTTAATTACTGTTTTGAGTAAAATTTAGAGGTATTTGTACTTAACTTGAGTAGGCCTATTTCCAATACTTTTACTTCTACTCCACTACATCTCGGATCCAAATACTGTACTTTTACTCACTACAATTATTTGAAAACTTTAGTTACTTTGGAGCTATACATTACTTTTTAATACTTAAGTAAAACATTTCAGTACTTTTTCCACCACTGGATTTAGAAGAGCAAAAAAGGTCTGCATACCACATGAGTGATTTTAAGCTGGCTGTGGCAGACTGACAGTAGGCTATCACTGGAACCCGTTTTCTTTTTTCTTTACAGAATGACAGCTAATCAGAGATAAATCAGTAACCAAAGAATGTCAATCATCAATGACAGGATGGAAATATGAGGTTTCACGTCATGTCTCACATGCACCTGGAAATATTTGAATCTCAGACAGCAAAACAATATTAGTGGTTCTCAAAGTAGAGTTCAGGGACCCCCAGTGGTCCCTAGCTAAATTAGTCTATAGCATCAAATTAATAAAAAAATCAAATCAAACGAATAAGTTGTTATTTTGTATTAATAACAAAATCAGCAACAGTTTTTTACAACAAATACATTCTCTATGGCTGCCCCTGCAGCCAGGCTACAATTACAAATCTTTTCAAATGGGGGTCTTTGGACTATAAATGTTTGGGGGGTCCCTGATTATCTTATCTATGTATTATCGTGTTATAGTCTATATCAGAGGTCTGGGGACCACCACCACTGTGGTCCTTGAGGGGATTCCAGGTGGTCCCCAGCTAAATGATAGACAGTTGCCAAATGGAACCTTATAGATCTTTAACTCTTGACTTGAGAATGTCAAATGAAACCAAATGGACCCTTAGGCTACGGGTCCATTTGGTCTACGGGTCAATTTACGCTCTTAATAGTTAAATTATTATTAAACACCTGCATTAGGCTACTTAATTTACAGGACGTAAGATAATAATAAGAGAATGTAGAATAATTGTGCCTGCATCCAATGGTGCCATCATCATCAATACAGCATGGAATTGTGGACACAATCTTATCCAACGATAACAAAATATTCCAAGTTTTGGGTCTGAGAGGCTAAATGTCATCAAATGGTGGTCCGTTGCTCAAATGCCGAACAAATAATGGACCTTGATATGAAAAGGCTTGAAAACCACTGTTATATCATAACCTGCCTTTAGTACGCGGATCCCCGTTGCAGCAGCAGCAGCACCACGGGCTGCTCCTCCCGGAGCTGCAGTCTGATTCAAGCCGTCCTGCTGAAGCACCGGCTCCGGCTGGCTGTCGGTGCAACAAGCCCCCTTGTCACCACCTCCACCTCCCTTTTTCACGTCCATTCGGCTCTTTGAGACCATGACCGCTGCTGTGTTCTGCTCGTCCTCCATCGCCATGGATGCTGCCTGTTTTAAGACTACAAGCAGGCACAGTGCGCCGCGGCGTCGTCGTGACACACCACCACCACGACTGATAAATTCCAATAGAAGCAGCTGGGAAATGTCATCGTGTTTCGGTGTAACGACGCCATAACGAAGACTGAATCTGTGGGGCTGTCAGATAGGCCCTACTGTAGAGCGAGCTGATCAATAAACATTGAAGGGGCAGGGACTGTAGAGCTGATCAATAAACATTAAAGAGGGAGGGTTGGGCTTTTTATTCATTGGGCACTGCCCATTTCAGGGGGAGAGGCTTGCCTACTAAATCAAGCATGTAATTCTTCTTCAGCCTCCAGTTTATGAGCTGACGACATGTTATGCTTGTTACTGTATTATGCTCATTTTGAAGGTGAAATGAACCATCGTTTTAATAGGATGAATCAACAGTTTTAAAATAATTAAACTTTCAGTTGACTATAAAGTTTCATAACTTGGGGTTATGCTACTTGATATATAAAGGACTCAAACACATTCAAGTCTATTTCTAGGTGGAAGCATTTTCTAGGCTATACATACAAGTCTGAACTTTTAGACTCCCTATGACCTCTCAAAATAACAAAGCCTTCTCCTGATTGTGCCTTGTACAATTTAGGCATTTAGCAGTAATGTCATCAATCATAATGTAAGAAGATAACTCTGATGAACATGAACATACCATTTATGAACACTCACATTTATCGCCTGTGTGATACAAACTGTCTGAATGGAGCATGCAAAGTACACAATAAATGACTAGAATTTGTTTGACTTTTTTTTTATTATTCTCTTGATCATTTTCTCCAACCCAAAGACAAGAATACACAGCATAAGATGAAAATATCCCATTTAATAGTTTACAGCCTCTCATCTTTACCACTATCATATCATTTATATTTTCATTCCAGACATTCACATCCACTTTGAAGACATGAACCACTGATTCAGTTCAACATGTCAACTTGACTGGAAAAAAGTCAACTCCTGTAAGGCCCTCACAAATCTCATAGGTTATTACTGTATATTGTTGTACAGTCAGGGTGTATCTGGGGGTAACATACAGATTTTTACTTCAAAAGTACAATGGATGTATTTTTTTAATTTATTTTAATTTGACTGGGGAAATGGACATAGTCGTCAGTAACCTGCTCCTCCAAAGCCTTATCACACTGTGTGTCATTGACCTGGCCAAATACAGAAAAAAAAAAACCTAAATATTATCTTCAAATAAACTCATATGCTCTTTACCACTGAAAAAGGAAAAAAAGTGTTTCTGAAATCTGAATAACTTCCAATTGTACAACTGTCAGCTCCAACCAATCAAGATGGTGTGGTGGATTTACCAATTTCACATTCTCTTCTATATAAGGAAAAAAAAAAAAAAAAAAAAAAGATGATTAAGTCAAGTGTACAAATAAAATTATTTACATTGGTTCTCACATGCAGCTCAGAAGCTGAGTTGAAATTGCAGCCAAAATTGTCATGTCCTACCCTGTTAAAAGTGAAGACATGTTCACACATTCCACTCAGACAAAGATGTATATTTACAGACAAGCACTGTTTCTCACACTCACACACTCACACACACACACACACACACACACACACACACACACACACACACACACACACACACACACACACACACACACACACACACACACACACACACACACACACACACACACACACACACACACACACACACACACACAAAATTAAATATAACTTCAAAAGCTAATCACACTGCTGAGGGATATTTGTATCCATGTCTGTTCTTCTTTTACATGTTTTTTTTTCATTGATACAATTAGAACTGTATTGGTCACTGTATTGTTAACATAACAGTTGATCAAATATGATTAATATGAACACAATGGTGGACAGTACAGTGCAAACAAACAACAGACAAAAAAAACTAAAACATTCAAGATAAGGTGTGGTTATGAAATCTCTTTCCCCACTGCCAGCCTTCCATTTCAATTTTTCAAACATCTCCCTCTTGTGGAAAATGGTGTATAGCACAGGTAACATGCAGGTTTGTCTCCCCCCAGGAAAAAAGATAGCGCTGCAATCATTTATATCAAAGGTCCTCTTAAAAACAAATGTACACCTCTGAATGGCAGCAGACAGTGGTGGGGCTACTTTATCACATGCACGTCTGTTCACACTGCCATGTGGGTTTGAATAAATAGGAGAAGGATGTTTCCTTTACTTCCCTGAACGGTTTTTAAGTGTGTAGTTTCTTCTCAGCTGCTATTTACATAGACAAACTCCAACTTTCACCGGACTATAGTCTACGAAGAGAAAACCACCTCAACAAAACAGTGAGAAAGCCGAAAGACATGTCTCTCTCCCACACAAACACACACACACGCGTTTGTATTACTATGCTTGTGAGGACTTCGTTTTAGGACGGCATTGAAAATGGCTGGAAAAAAATCTGACAATTTACAAGCTCAAGGCGTATTGCAGCGAGCTTGTACATCTGCTATTTTTTTATGTGTGCCACCAGTGCGGGATTATGTATAACTCAGGCATAACACTAACCCCAACCCCTAAACCTAACTTCTAAAATGTCTCATCCCAAGTCCCAACACCAACT
>NC_137816.1:33284892-33292392 GCF_963921795.1 Nannobrachium achirus | reverse complement strand
TTTTTGTATTTATGCATTGTTTTCCCTGTGTAATATAATATAATGTACTATATTGTCTGACTGTATAGTGCTATGACTTATGTTTTTGTCTGGACTGTGTAAATTGGTATCTTTGCCAGGTCTCACCCCTGACAAACCCTCCCATATTATGACAAAAGAAAAACGAAACATTGAATCAAAACCTAAACTGAAACTAGCACACTCCATGAATCAAACTGAAACTAAACTGAATTGAAAACAAAATCACACCCACCCAGTGTGAATGAGCGGTGCCTTTGAGTAGTTCATTTCATTAAGCTATATTATAAATGAATTATTGTGCATTAATTTCAAGTTTGCTCAAACACGCCACTTGGTCACCCAGCGGTATTGTGAATTCTGCGACCGGGAGTGTTTACCAGGCTAAAGCTGTATAGGCAAAAAATATAGAAAACACAAAAGCACTTAGACACTGGCTCAGCTGAATTGTTGCCTTAGGTCTCTCATGTACACATGACACCATGTGTTCTGACCGTGTCTGCCGGTTGTGTGTCTGTGAACATCGTGTAATCACACCATAAACAAACAACGTCAAAACAATAAACAACATGTTTAATTTCTACAGCAATTACCGTCTCTCAGTTCAGAATACGGAGTTATGAAACGATGTGCACGGCAGACCTTTAAGGCACGAATCTCCGTGGGAATCCTTAAATACCACACTATCAAAATTCATGGGGTTGCAAATGAGTCCATTAAACAGCAAAAACGTTGTTCCTCTGCCTTCTGTTAAGGGACGATGCTATAATGAGACCACTGTTATGGTGTGAGAACGGCAGAAAGAGAGCGCTGCGTTTGTTCTCTGTTTTTAAAACTATAACTGTAAAGTCATTAATTTTGTGCTTTACTGCAGTGGTTCTCAACCTTTCTTTCCTTGGAGCCCCCCTACATCTGACAAAAGCTGAGACCCACGCACACATGTGTTGTGTTTATCCGACATGTTAACCCTACAGTATATCGTCGGCTGGAAAGTAGCAGATCGACAAGTTCAAAACGTGTCACTTTGTGCGGCATTTCGAGCTTGTAGATCTGCTACTTTAGATGCTTTTGTGTGATAAAAAAAATTATAATCACAAAACACAAAAAAGGCAACGATATACTTCTTGTACGATTCATACAACAATTAGTGAAAATAGGCAATCTATAATAGGCATGCCCATACATGTGGCGGTGTGTGAGCTTGTAGACCCCCCCCCCTCCAGTGGAGAGACTGGAAAGTGGCAGGGTCGGTGTGCGTGTGTGTGTATGTGTGCGTGTGTGCGTGTGCATGTGTGTGTGTGCGTTGTGCCTCTATTATCTGTAGTTTCAGAATAAGTGTAGTAGCATCTATCTATGCAGGCATGGCTGCATGGATTTGCGTGTGAGGAGAGATAAGCTCAAACCAACAGCAGACCGGCCTAATTCTGCAGTCTCCTGTTGAAACCTGAGCCCTGCAGGCTGGTCCACACTGGTTAGACACGTACACCACCAGCAATAAACCACTACCAATAAAAAAAGAAAATGAATCACAATTTGTGATTTATCACCCATAACGCTGTTTCTAATTAATTTGACACACTTTCCTTTTATAAGAAACCATCAGTCCGATTCAGACACGCTCGAGTTTTTAATACAAGTCAAAGGACCTTTATTTACTGCAGAGGCGGATTAACATCTTGATGGGTGAGGGTGATGTGAATTTGGATGCTGGCAAACGTGGCAAATTAACAACTTTTCAGAGTCAAGAGCATTGGTTCTCAAAGTGGGGTCCGGAGGACCCCCAGGGGTCCTTGAGGGGGTCCCCAGCAAAATGAGGAAAGTCTAAACACTTAAGCCCCATTTTATTTTTGGGATATTCGAAAATGGTCTATCCACAAGCTCACAATGCACATTGTGAGCTTGTGGATCGACCATGTATGGATCTGTAACTTATTTTAAAATGAGCTTGAAGATTGGCTATTTTAGAAAATCTTTTGACAAAGAAATCTTCTCTTATGGAGGTCCCTGGCACAAAATATTTTCAAATGGCTGTCCACGGTCAAATACATATGAATATATGGGTCCTTGACATGAATGTGTTTGAGAGCCGCTGGTCAAGGGGGTACAAACACTGTACTCTACTGCATGCAGTACAGGGAGTCACATCAAATCAATGGGCAGCTATTGTACATGGTGAATACATTCATACTGATATACTGACGGCAGGGCCGTTACAGGCAGATGAATGGTCTGTATGGCAGACAGCCTGGCAACTGAGGAGCGACCAGGAGACAGACTGACATTGTTAGCAATTCAGTCTGTCATACAGAGAGGATGAGTCTGGAGAGAGACGGAACAGAGGGAGAGAGAGAGGGGGACAGAGAGAGAGAGAGAGAGAGAAGCAAAGACAAAGACACAGAGAGATAGTGAGCCAGAGAGTTATACTCGCCCTCCCAATAAAGCCTGATTCATACTTTGACGTACACTGGTGTCACACTTTGGAAATAGTAGACCTAAAAACCTACAAGACATCGCATCCACGACACGATGTGGGCTTGTACCGTTAGTAGGTCTGCTAGTTTTTCACACAGAGCCTAAAGCCCACCACAATCTCCTCTGCAGTGGTCCATGCGATGGTTTCTTTCAAGCCGAGCTTGTGATCAGCAGTCCAAAGGCTGTCAGAAAGACAGCTCAGTGTGTTAGTGGAGACTCAGCCATTACATTACTGGGCCACAGAAACAGTTCAGAGACCCAGGCAATCTGTCACTGCATTGATATCGGGAGACAATAATGGCCTATCACAGCCTGCCATATCTACATCAGCAAATCGTCGCTGTCGGGTGGAATCCTTGTACAGTACACACTAGGTCCAATTCCAAAACTGTTACTTTACAGGAAATAGGAAAAAAGAACCCGTGTTCAGATGTCACAAAACGCTTTGTTAAATATTTCTAAAAACCCACAGACAGACTTAACCACTTTCAACCTAGTGTTCCTATTTTGGACATGTCATTATGTGTATATATTTTCAAATGAGTATATTACGTGCACTCATGTGACTCATCTACTGTATGGTTAAACAGGGTAGTTTTGCTGAGCTCTGTATGCCTTTTCGGACCACCCCTCACTAAAGGCCCTCTGCAAACAAACAAAAGTATTTTATGAAGCATTGGCTATCATCAAATTGTCTCTATCTTTCATCATCAATGGTCATGATGAACGCTGAGTGGTCTGTATTTAGCATGTCCTGAGACAGAGCTGAGGGCCATTGCAGGTCCATGATCCCAGTGAGGTTGATGTGTGTGCACGTCGCATGAGCGTTTAGAACACAGTGTATTATTGGAGGCTTGATGAAACTGAGAAAACCAGAGGTAGTGATCCATGTCCTGGAGAGAGAACAAATCCCCAGGATTATTATAGAAATATTAATGACACGAGAGAGAGCGAGTTTAATATATCCACACCGACAGCACTATTCCTCCAAACAGCGCCTTGACAGTTCAGTCAAAACTCAAAACAACAGAAAATAGCAGAACAATTGGCAATCAATAGAAATGCCTTACAAGGAGAATGAGCAGGCAGGCAACAAACAATCCCCTCAAGGCGTCGGATGACAAGCACAACTAGATCCTCGCTGCAAACTGAGGACTTCATCACGGCAAACAAAAGATAGCTGCCGGCGCTGTGCCTCCGTTTGTCAGTAGAGCAAAAATGTAGAGCTGTCTCTGGATGAATTAAGAAAAGCCTGTTCCCTTGAACGTGAGTCGAAACTGTAAAACGACTTCACTGCACTTTTCTTCTCCTTTCTCCCCCCTTTTACAGCTCTGTTCATCTGGGGAAGGGACATAAATCAGGGATCGTTGTATTGGGACTGGGGCAGAGGTCAAAGCAGAAAGACGGATGAAAACAAGAGATAGTCTGCAGGCCTATTAAACGATGGAGGAGAAGGTGGAGGGGTTATGAGGGCTGGGGAGGAAGGGACAACTGCGGTAGCAGGAGACGCAGCAAAGCAGTAATATGGAACGAAACATGACAGTGTCAGAACCTCAGGACCAATACCTGGTATTCACACCAATCGTAGAAGCAGCTCTTTAAGCTGTGACATTCATTCCCACATTCCTTTCTGGAAAATGATGGTGCTTCAATTTTTCTTTTTTCGTTCGATAGGGAACACAGTGACAGCGCTGCTTGCCATGAGATTTCTTTCTGATAAATGCTCCATCATTTCATACTTTGTTCTTTTGTCATTGCAGTTGCTCATTTAGCCACAGAATGAGTACGTTCGCTGACAAAAGCGGCGAAGACAATGCGGTTCAACCAAGTTCTTGTGTAAGCACGGCTATTGTTGGTTCTCCAACAAAACTGTCTTCCTGGAAAACGCGGCTAAGTGGCTGTCTGTGAATGTGAACAAGCTCAAGTGCAACACAAAAAAACATCTCTTCGCTTCATTGGACACGTTCAGACGAGGGCATACTTTCAAAATCACTTTTCTGCTAATGCAATTTTGGAGAGCCCCGCCCACAACAACTGCTGTACTTGAAAAGTAATCTGTCTCTCGTCGCCGTTCCGCTCAGCCGCACCTGTCATATAAAGCATCATTTGGCTATCTGATAGGGCTGGGCGATATGTCTTCACATCTATAGCACCATTATTTCAATTTGGCTCGATTACGGTTAACAAACGATTTATTTATTTAATTAAATATAAAAATTGCTGATAAACAAGCCCACAACGCATAGCGATGTGACATGTTGTGAGCTTGTAGAAGGGCTATTTTCCTATCCTAAGAATAATTGCACAAAGAAGTGGGATAATAAATGGTTAAGTGCTTAATCAGACTAATCAATTTAGTCGATTGTTTAAAAAAAGTCTATTATCATTTTGTCGTGTCAATTTGTTGATATATAAGGGTAAACGACTGATTATTATTTGTTTAACCTACATGAGCAAGATTAAGCCAGTTATTGGTTCTAAAGGTCTGTTTCATTTCATTCATAATCATTTTCGGTTAATTGCCCAGCCCTAGAGCTAGATCACTTGCGACCATTTCGCCAACATATGGCCAAATACGTCTACATGTTAATTAGCCCTGTCCAAAGACATTCTACAATGAAGCCATAACAAAGGTACTGTTGCATTACAGGTCACACCACCCAGAGGGTGAAGGTGACATAGACAGACGCCTCATAAATAGGACGTCACACCATATGGCGCAATGACACAAAACAGACATTTTCTGAGCGTTTAGGCCGGAGGGGAGAACAGCGATCGTTCATCTACCTGCCATCATCTTCTGGGCTTCGTAGGGCTCCATGTAGCCATCGTTCTCAGTCGTCAGACTCGTCACTTTCTCTGTGGCGGTCTGAGTGCCGCCAGCCTGCTCAGCATCGAACGGGTCCGCATAGTCTTCTAGGATGATGAGCTGTGGGAAGGAAAAATACAACACATCATTTCAAAATTCTAATCCATCACATATTCTGCACTGAGAGCGGCACGGGTAAGTGCTGTAGAAATGAAACGTGTTATTGTTTATTGTTGACGTTGTGGGGGAACAAAAACGCAATACCTTGCGTGGTCTTTATGTGAACTGTGTCGATTTTTACCTGTTGTAGTGCCACTGGTCTATACCTGCATATGCCGCTAATGTTGTTAAGAAAATGTACAAACCTGCATAATGATGCTAATGTTCTAAAGTACCTGGATATAATGCTAAGGTTGTAAAGAACATGTACACACCTGCATAATAATGCTAATGTTCTAAAGTACCTGCATATAATGCTAAGGTTGTAAAGAACATGTACACACCTGCATAATGATGCTAATGTTCTAAAGTACCTGCATAATGGTGCTAATGTTCTAAAGTACCTGCATATGATGCTAATGTTCTGAACATCATTCATTATACCACATCGTTTCGTTTTTGCTCTTACTCTAAACTACAAAATGACAGACTACAGATGGAAGACGGGAGAAATTAAAAGGAAAGAGCTCTTTTGAACGCTACAACACAGGTTGGTTGTCCAGGGAGTCACACGGCACTGAGCACGCATGACAGCAAACTGCTGCTGTGGCTGCTGGGACTGTGTGACATGTGACACACATGACTAACTAACGCCGGGTCCAAGAGGATGAACGCAGAGAGACACATAAATAACACTCCACCTCCATGTGCTTCAGCACACCACCGCAGCGCCTCAAACTTACACTTATGGCACAGTCTCCTAGCTACTGCCGTTCGCTCTAATTATATGACAGGCCAGTGACAGGCCTGCATTTCAAAAAGGCAGAGCAGCAGAGGACCAAAAATGCTAAACTTCCTTAAGAGAAACAATTTGGCAAGATTTAGAGCACACTGGCAGCCAGCCATGGCTAATTGCAGTTCAGCTCTTTCTTCTTTTCTTTTTTTTTTCTTTCTTTTCTACCCTGGAGTATTTCGTGAAGAAGAAGCTATTAGGAAGGATGTCCTAAGACCTAGAAATATGGTAATCTTAAGGGAACAGAACAACGATTCCGTCCACAGCAAGAAATATTAAGTAGAAAGCCCCCTTCATCCCCATGAGAATGTTACTTTGCATTAACTAGTAAGTATAAAGCTACTTTAAAAACTTTAAATGGGGCGAGGGGTGGTGGTGGGGGGCTAGGTGCCATCTGTCCAGTTGGACCCTGTTGGATCTAATGAGGATGGCTTTTTGACTGGAGGGATTTTGGCCCGGCTGCAAACAGGCTGTTGGAAAAATACTTTTGTTTTCCTGAAGGAACTCTCTTTAGAGGAGTCTTATTCCAAGTCTTGAGGACTGGAGTGCCTCAGGTCATAGAATCATTAAGCATCTTGATGGAGGGTTTCCTTGAGGGGGGACGTCTGAAGAGGTAAGAACACTCAGTCACCACCGTTAGTGGGCCGGGTTCAGGGGAGTGCAGCACGCATGAAGAGACTACATAAGAGGAGAAAATGGAAAGAATATGAACAGTTACGTAGGGGCCTTTTTGTGTGGAGTTTGCATGTTTTCCCTGTGTCCCCTAGGGTCAGGTACCCTCACAAAAACAAGCAGTAATCCTGGTCTCTATACTGCCTCTCCCCCGCGTGATGGAAGGGAAAGGAACTGGTTGGAATAATGTGTTCCTTCCACGCGCTACGTCCTACCGGGGGAAACACCCCCTCCCCCCTGTCAGGTGATAAGAAGCGGCCTGCTCACTCCTCATGAATTGAAGGAAGCATGAGCTCAGTTCGGGCTCTCCCCCATGTTGTTGGAACTGGTGAAAAATAAGTTACAAGATCATGAGATAAAAAATAAATATTAAAAAGGAATCCTTAACCCCCCCCCCCCCCCCCCGCCCCGCCCACACACACACACACACACACACACACAAACTCAAAGGTTTCCCTTACAAGCTTTTTGATAAGTCTATATTGCTATTAATATTGAAATGTTACAATTCAAAACTCTGTCTCTTCTGTACTTCACATTTAGCCTTGTGTTCCTTTACTAGTATCAACATTTTCAA